>NW_027223759.1:7418649-7816149 GCF_028538775.1 Myotis yumanensis
CCGCGCCCAGATGAGGGACTCCATGAGTAAATAAAAGAAACAATGCATGAACGAATGAATGGTTGCGTTCTTAGCCTGTTGGAGACACACATTGACAAGTAAGAGTGAAGTGAGGAGTAAATATGAGTTTTTAAGAGACAAAGTGGCAGGAATTTGTAATCCTATTTTACTTGGTGCAGTTGACATTCTCCCACTCGCATTTTGAATGGTTGCTTAGTGTTCCGATCCATGCAAGCCATTTTACACAATTGCTTTGTAATCGGTATAATTTCGCTTTGTAACCGATGAGCCTTCCCCCAATAGATGTTTAGAAGGGGAATTTCTGTGTTTCCCATTAGAGTTCATGGTTTCACCACTGCTAAATTTAGTGTTCTGCATTTTATGTAAATTGATAATTTAATGAATATGGTTTTGATTATTTGAGTCAATGAAATTATTTAAGGTAAAGGGGAGAATTTAATAAATATGAAAAACCATGACTATATTTTTATACTACAAATAAATATATAGAACTGTGTTTTACTCACATTCATTAGAAGAGAGTAAATGTTCCCAAGTGTTTTGCTTTTTAAAAAAATATAATTTATCAGAACATTTCAAAATTGAACTATTTTAAAATTATAAACCTAAAAATAGCTGTCAAAATAAGTCTAAAGGAGACCTTAATTTGATTCTTATTTTGATTATTTATTTGAATAAATTACTGTTTAAAATAGGACTATTCAATGTAGCAAATGGTGAATGCAAATTAGTATATGTTGACAAAAATATGTGATAAAGTACATAGACTGACTAAAATTTTAAATCCTAAAATTATTTGTGAAGGTGTTTGACTGGTAGAATGCTTTCTCTTTCTCTGCAGATGAATTTTGACTAGCACAGCTCCCTAGACATTTTTATAAGAACAAAGGTCAGTGTCACTAAATATAGATGAGAAACAACTTCACAAATATGACAATTTTCATGGTATAATTTGCAGAGATATATTTCCTTAGTTCAAACATTGCACAGCTTTGTCTTTAGACTATTTCCCAACTAACATGAGACTCTCAGGTAAATAGAGAGCAAATCTTTACAAATCCTTTTAGTGTTAGGACCAGATAACTCTCGTGTGAGTTGTCAGGCGTGTGCTGAGTATTGTTAGGAATCTCTATCCACCCCACGGTATTTATCAAAGGCAAGGGGACATTCAGATGTTCAAGTTTGTGACATTGGACCTTATATACCCATTATTGATTGATGTGTAGCTGTCAATCAACTGTTTTTGCAACATGCTTATATATTCAAAACCAAGACAAATCATTTCTGACATTGCAATTTTAATAGCAGAACAAGAAACACAGATGCACCATTGCCCCCCCATTCATTCTTTAATTTTATAGGTAATTTAAAGTATCTTGAAATATGAGTTAAATGGTACTTATATGGCAAGATTTCTACCAAGATTATAGCTCAGTGCAGAGTTCACATGCATATCAGTGCTGCGTGAGATGATTCAGATTGGTTTCAAGCAGCACAAGTTTCTGCTAAGCACTTACCCCAAATTATTTTCAGTAAAGCATCTGAAATTGCAGACCCAACATGGAATTTCTATGAACAATAATCAATTTGCAAGCTGATCAATGTGGGATTCATTATCTAAGGCATCTCAGTATGCTATGCTTTCATGCCTCTTGATATCATCACTGAAGAACTCATTGGATTTCTTTCCTTGATGCTTCTCGCCAGTCTCTAGAAAGCAAAGCTCATAGCACGGTTTCAAATTTCCTCTCCTCATTCGGTGGGTGGGGCCTCACCTGAAAGTTTTCAGTTCCCTTTCAGACATATTATGCCCGCCTTTCTTTCTGATGGGGCAGCGACTAGTCCTGGGGAGCAGTTGCCCCCAATTAGCCAGGAGGAGAGAATCACAACTAAAGTTTTATAACGAATCATTAGACATTCTGATCTCAGACCCATGTAATGTGATTTTTCTGTGATAGAAACCCTGCCATTCCTATGAATTTGGGATTCCCACATTTTTGTTCTCATTGGCAATTATTGAGGAGACAAATATCTTGTGTTTTTGAGCCGCCCAGAGGGACAGGATTTCTACACTGCGTATACACAGCACTTTGCTGTTAACTCGTTTATTTCACACAAACAATAAAATGCAAAATCCCCATTCTCACACTGTAGCTTACATTTAATAGTCACAACATTGATTTATTTTAAGGTAATATATTTTTAAATGAAGGACCTCAGCATCCTCTTTGAAACAGACAAAGAAGGGGACTATTTTAATGAACAGGTATCTGAATTCATCTCACAGTTGAAGACACTTTTGAATAGTAGTGATCTCTATCCCTGTTTCTTAACATTTTTTGTAAGAGAGATGTATGACAATGACAAAAGTTTGGATTACCAACATTTAGAATGAAGATATTTATTTTTTGCATGTGATTCTTTCTCCGTATGACTAATAGTTCATTGTAGATCCTAGTAAATATACCCACATGGTAAAAATGTCCTAAAACTTATCTTTGGTCATCATAGCTCTTTAAGGAGAGGAAACACAAAAACTCATTTAGTACGAACTAGCTTTTGACAAGATATTTCAGGCTATTTCTTCTTGTATAGTGAAAAACACATACACAAACAGATGTAAGCAATACAGTCTATGTGCAACTTTCACCGATACTAATGGAACATACATGGGCATGTTCAGATCTAAAAGGTAGCCCCTCAGGGTGTGATTTAATCAGAGTTTTAGAAAATTCTGCTAAAGCTGGGGGGAGGGAGGGGGGAAGGGAGTTAATGGTTCCCTGACCTTGGGAGTCAGTTCTGACTTTTACAGTGCAAAAGCCAGTATTGTGTCATGAAATTATATCACTAAATCTTATCATCCTTATCAATAGGCATGTATTTTTCATGTTCAGGTTGCAAGTAAAAATGGAACAACCTTTGATTGAAGAGAATGAATGAATTCTGTACCTTTTATGGAACACTTAAGCTAGGTTAAACATCTCCTTTGCTATTTGGGAACCAGATTTTAAAAAGTTTTTGTGTGGCTCCTTATTAAGTGTGTGTTTGTGTGCCTTCCTTTGTGTGTTTGTGTGGCTCCCTTTGTGTGTTTGTGTGCCTGGGGGAGGGGGTGAAATGGAGTAGAGGGAGCTGTCAATCAACTGGTTTTACAACAAGCCTATATGATTAAAAAATTTATGTAGAATGTTACCCTGCTGTTTGTCAAATATATTTTCCCCTCAGATGCAGCAAAAAAAGTTTGCTTGATGTCTAATCAAGCAACGCTGCTCCTTCTGATTTGAAGGAGAACTCAGAAAGTTAGTTTTTTTATTCTTCTTCATTTAAGTATTATTTTTTAATTGCAGTGTATTAAACATAAAATCTGGTACAATCTTTAAAAATAAATAGGACCTAACTATAAATGGGCCCTGTTGTGTTTTTATCTTTGACAAGCAAGTAATTGCTTCTCAAATTTATCAGTTTGTTTATGCAAAAACCATTTACCAAGCCTAGCTCAAAAGCATCAATTTCATCATTATCATCTTATTAATTTAGCCAAGCTATAACACAGCTGATTATTCCTGAGTAATATCCTCTGCAGCACATCATGTGTGGCAAAACCATCTGTACAGTACCTATTTAATAAATAAACCCTCGGCTAAATGTCTCTGTTTATTGAGAACTAATGTTTATAGAAAATATAATGGAACTCAATAAATAACTCAGCTTCATCAACCTGCATATGAATCAGTGCGAAGAACGCTGACATCATCACCTTTCAAGTACCCGAGAAAGCAAAATTACCCAAAAGAGCTATAGAGTCAATATTAAGGCATTAAAACTGCAATGAAGGCATATTAATGCTTAAAACTTCATTGTTGGCGGTGGAATTGGCACAATGGACATATTTTATAACTCTAGGAATACTTAGGCTTTATGGCTGCTGCTTTGTTGACTGCTTTGCACTTAATGTAGTTTTCCACTTTAAATAAAAAAAAACCCTCAAGATCTTTAAAAAAAAAAAGCCCAAGAAAATTGCTGATTCTAAGCATTCATTTTTAAAATAATGCAAACTGCTGATTCCAATTGTTCAGATAAGGAAAAAAGCACCAACTTCTTTAACTCCATGTTCCCTGAATTCATATTAGTAGCAACTAGATATTGTAAGGCATAGATTTTTTTAAGTCACAAATTTTTTAAAAGCATTCTTCTGCAGCTTTATGAAAGGAAGATTATTCTGAGTGATATTGTTAGTACCAATGTGAGAATGAGTAAATCATGTTGCAAAGCAAAGTGATGCTTTGGCTTTTTTGGACCTTTATGATTAATACTGTATTTTAAGAATAATAGGCATGCCCCAAATTTAAAGGTGCACAGTTGGTTAACACATTCACACTGACTCTCATCACTAGGGCATTTTTAAAAATTTAGAATAATAACTTGAATTTTTTGCTATTACAAATCCAATGAAGCAAAGCAGATTGTTTTGAAATAGGGCGAGAAAATGGGTTCATTTCTTTTTTAAAAATTTAAATTTATCTTTATAATTGAAAGTGTTACAGATGTCCCATGTGCCCCCTCCCCCACTGACTCCTTCTAGCCTCCCCCTCCCAGGCCCCAGGCCTTTACCATCTACTGTCTGTGTCCATGGGTTATACATATGTACATACAAGTTATATGGTTAATCTCTTCCCATCCATCCACCCATCCCCGCCTTCCTTCTGAGATCTGTCAGCCTGTTCCATGCTTCTATGTCTCTGGATCTATTTTGTTCATCAGTTTATTTTGTTACTTAGATTCCACATATGAGTGAGATCATGTGATACTTATCGTTCTCTGACTGGCTTATTTTGCTTAGTATAATATTCTCTAAGTCCCTTCATGCTGTCTCAGATCCTTTGTTTTTTACTGCTGCATAGTATTCCATGGTGTAAATGTACCACAGCTTTTTTATCCATTCATGTACATAATAATTAAGATTAAAAATGGGTTCATTTCTTAGAACTTGTTTTAAAAGTCTATCTTTTCACACTTTGCTTTCCAAATATAAAGGTTTACTGAAAAGGACAATCTAAGACAAAATGGTTTTTATTTATTGAGCTTTGCATGCATTTCTACTTTTGAGCATCAATATATTCCACTTCCACCTTAAAGTGTCCTTGTCATGCAGCTTAAAACTACCCTGTCCCAGTGCCTACAGGATTTTAAGATTTTTTAAAAAAATATACTTTTATTGATTTTAGAGAGAAAAGAAGAAGGAGAGAGAGAGATAGAAACATCAATGATGAGTGAGAATCATTGATGGGCTGCCTCCTGCACGCCCCACACTGGGGATCGAGCCTGTAATCTGGGCATGTGCCCTGACCGGGAATCGAACCCTGACCTCCTGGTTCATAGGTCAATGCTCAACCTCTGAGCCACACTGGCCTGGCAGGACTTCAGGGTTTTAGCAAGGCCCAAACCTGCTGCAATTTGGAAGCAAGGAGAGTAGCAGTCCCTGACCTATGGAGGACAGTGGGCTCCTTCTGCAGGCCTTGCTTCTCTCTCTGTGTGTGCAGCTGGGACCCTCACCTGGCTTCCTCGTTTCCAGGTGAAGATTTGTGTCTTCACACCTTGAAGACTTTTCCCAGGACTACAAGCTATTTGTAATTTATGAACATCGAAGGCACAGAGCTGCTGATATACCTTTCACATGCCAATCTAAAAGCAGGGTTGTTTGCTTTATTTTGCTACTATTCGAAACATCCTATGTAATAAAAGCCTAATATGCTAAGTGTCTGGTTGTCTGGTTATCTCAGTGGTTCCCAAACTTATTTGGCCTACCGCCCCCTTTCCAGAAAAAATATTACTCAGCGCCCCCTGGAAATTAATTTTTTAAAAATTTTAATAGCAATTAAACAGAAAGATATATGTATTAATGTTTCTACCTTTTTCGTAAAATATAGTAAAGAAAGGTGTAAATTAGAAACATTGAAGTTTGAAATTATGAAACTATTTATTGAACTCAGAATAGAAAGGTAATACAAAAAAAGTTAAAACAAATGCACCTGTGGCCATCACCGCCCCCCTGGATTGCTGCAGCACCCACCAGGGGGCGGTAGCGCTCACTTTGGGAATCACTGGGTTATCTGTTCAACCAATCAAAGTGTAATATGCTGATGATATGCTAAAGCCGCTCAACCGCTGGCTATGATGTGCACTGACCAGGGTGCAGACAGTTGACCGGTCGTCCAGTTGCTATGACATGCACTGACCACCAGGGAACAGATGCTCAATGCAGGAGCCACCCCCTGGTGGTCAGAGTGCTCCCACAGGGGGAGCACCACTCAGCCAGAAGCCGGGCTCAAGGTTGGCGAGCGCAGCGGCAGTGGTGAGAGGGCGCAGGCCGGGCTGAGGGCCCCCCCTGCAGTGCACGAATTTCATGCACCAGGCCTCTAGTTTAATTATAAGTCTCACCAGAGAAGGAGGGCCAAGTGTGATAACTGAAGGAATAAGACTCTCTAATCTGCAGACATCACCTTTTCCCCTAGATGCTGGTTCCATTATTGTAGATGTATAGTCTTTATTTATTTATTGTTTAGTGCTTCAATTTATCCAGTGGGCTCTGTGGTTTGCATGGAGCCTACCCATTCCCCAAACCCAGGCAGGCTGGGGGTAATCCTCACAGAACCCCTGGACCTCCTAAATCAGGCCAATGCCTCCAACAAAATGAATACCACATCAAAAGAGCAGAAAGATAGTGAAATGGTGCCAGTAATTGCCTTGTGGGGCCACTCAGCTTAAACAGCTTAAAGCTTGCAAACACTGCACCCACACTACCCAGAAGAATACTTTTGTTCCAGGGTTTCAATTGCAAGCTCGGGAGCCAACGGCTCTGAAACCCTCTGTTCGGGAGCCAGGGCACGCAGTGGGCCCTGACACATGCCTGTAAGTAAACCTGCGTCGGGCTCGTCAGCAGTTTTGAATAGTTCGGGTTTGGTGACCAAAGTCAACTTCCCACATATTTTGTCACAGCTGGTCCCAGATCAGCTAAAGGCTGTTGGATTGACTAAATGATTACATGTGGTCTATGATGACCTGTGGTTTAAAGTAGCAGAAATGGCGGAGTGTTAGCCACAGAGCCTCATAGGGTCAGGAGCCGCCCCCCCCCCCCTCCCACCCCCCGCCTCCGGGCTCCTGAGATTAAGCAAAGTAAATTTGCATCTATTTGTTCTGAGTCTACTTCAGTGTCTAGTTTCCCATCGTGTAATCCATAAAGTCACTTTCATTCCACTTTAAGGAATCGATTTTAGATATTTCTGATGAGAGGTGATGTCAGGTCTTACCATTTTGAGGCAAGAAATCAAAATACCAATGCTAATCACCCACCCTGCGATGGGCAGCGGAGGCTGTGCGTGGACCAAAGGGAGAGCCGGCCTCCCAGGAAATGTGAGTTGTTTGGATGTCTCTGAATACACTGGCCCGACACAATTCTTAAACAAATCCACCCTGATCGAGTCCTTCGCATCCATTTTTAAAGGAGTGGTCATTGAGCTAAGAATCTACAGCAAGGACCTTTGAGCGTGACAGGCCACAATTCAGGCCACAATCAATGCCAAAGCCACAGATGCAAAGATAAACCTTTCTCATAGGCTGAGCATACTCTTGGTGAAATCTAGGAGTCAGTAAATCTGATGTGTATCTGTTGGACATTAATGATGAAAGGGTACAATTATAAAATAGGTGGCACATTTTTGGTTTTCGTTCTTCTTTACAAGGAGTGGAAGAATTTGGTTTCAAATACAATATTGTCATAAATACCAATAAGAAGATGTTAGGTTGAGTTGGAGAATTTTAGCCTCAGTAAAATCTTCATCCAATCCCGCAACAGTTTTTATCAGGTGCCTGCACTGTGCTAGGTATTGGGGTACAGTGAGCACCTGAAGATATTGTCCCAGTTCCACGGAGTGCACCATCTGGCAGAGAATGAAAGGTTATAGGAATAAATGCCAAGTTCAACCGTGAAGGACCGACACAAAATGGGGGTGGGGGAAACACTTCCATCAGAGGAAATAGCTCCTTAAAATACCTGCAGCGGTGACGGAATCCATGGCCCATACGAAGGACCAAAAGAATGGTGTGTTTAGGTAGCAGATAGCAAGAGCCATCTGGTGAGAGAGGAACCTGGAGAAGCTGGTGGGGTTTGATGTTAAGAACTTTGTTTTTAGAGTGGTGTTATAGTTCAGTGATGGCGAACCTTTTGAGCTCGGCGTGTCAGCATTTTGAAAAACCCTAACTTAACTTTGGCGCCGTGTCACATTTAGAAATTTTTTTGATATTTGCAACCATAGTAAAACAAAGACTTATATTTTTGATATTTATTTTATATATTTAAATGCCATTTAACAAAGAAAAATCAACCAAAAAATTGAGTTTGCGTGTCACCTCTGACACGCGTGTCATAGGTTCGCCATCACTGTTATAGTTAACCCATGTCATCCATGGCTCATTGGAGAACTTATTACAGAGTCCCAAGGCAAACATATTTGTCATCAGCTGGTACTGAAATATCACTCCTTCAATTGATATTTTATTAAACACCTCTTCCCTGCAAGGCATAGGCCTTGGCAGTACAGAGGTGTTCCCCATGGACAATGGCCCTCTGCTCTCACGAAGCTTGCAGGCTATCAGAAAAGATAAACTGTGAATGGATACAGGTGTACCCCGCATTAGAAAGGAGGATGTGCAGGGTGTAGGACGGGGAGCCATTTCAGTGGGGAGGTTGAGGATGCTTCCCTGAGCGAGTGATTTAAACTGACGTGTACAGGAAAGGTAGAGTTCAGAACCATTCAGAGCCCACTGTGGACGGTGAGGAAGAAAGTGGCAGAGGCGAAGTTAAATGCAAAGAGAATGCAGGGCTGGAAGCTCAGTGACTATTTCTCGCCGACAGCGAAAACTCTGTTTGTGTTTAACCATGGCAAGGTGGTTGATTGCCTTCTTCCATTTTCCTCTAGATCAGCGGTTCTCAACCTGTGGGTCGCGACCCCTTCGGCGGTCAAACGACCCTTTCACAGGGGTCGCCGAAGACCATCCTGCATATCAGATATTTACATTATGATTCATAACAGTAGCAACATTACAGTTATGAAGTAGCAACGAAAATAATTTTATGGTTGGGTCACAACATGAGGAACTGTAATTAAAGGGCCAGAAGGTTGAGAACCACTGCTCTAAACCCACAGGAATACTGCATTTGGAGGAATAATGTGAAGTAGTTCATCCTAAAACACACAGGTTAGCCTGGGTGTGGGGCCCCAGGCCCACTGTTGTACAAGGTCCCCTCTTGTCCTTCACCAGGGTTCCTAAGACCCGTGGACCATGGGTACTGAGACCTGTGGACCATGCTCTTTCTTGGTGGGTCATCTTTTGTCATTGGGTTCCAGTGAAAGCAGTGGGATCCTGCTTCTGGGGTCAGATTGCTCCCAGCGGGGAGTGCATTGGGGCTGATGGTTCCAATGACTCTTATTTTTCTCCTTTGTTATGCTTTCTCTTTTTTGGAAACTTCCGTGGAAACACACAAGCCCTCTTTCTCCCATTCTTCTCCCAGGGAAGCAAAGAAAGAGAGGGCTTGGAAATTCGGGGCTGAAGCAGGCAGAATGGACTGAGCCGGAATGGGACTCACAGTGGCTTATCAAGTGCCTGCATTTCCCCAGCTCTCTGCACCCTTCTGAGGAGGGTTGGTTTGCAGCTCTGGTTCAGACAGGGGCTCAGACCAAACTAAAAGCCACAGGAGGCGGTATTGGAGTCACTGAGAATCAGTCTGATGCTGCAGAACCCTGGGCATTGTCTGCAGGGCACGGCTTGGGCCCCGCGATAGACAGCACAGGAGCTGGTCTTGTGCTCCAGGTCATTCTCTGAAAGGACTCATTCAGCATTGCACACATAGACATGCTTATGGTCTAGGCTGTCACACTGTCCTAGGCCCGCGTCTTAACATGTTACATCTACTGTTTCAGCTTTCTACTGGTTACATAGAAAGGGATGGTTAGATTAAATTCGTTGTGGCCCAGGGAATCAAAACTCTTAAAATAATAGTTTTAAGAAAAAACACACCCACATTTTATATAATTTCTTTTACCTTCAACACTCTTAGTTTAGTCTGTTTACTATTTTTTAAAAAGTTTTCAGTGCTGTGCTGTTCATATGGCTGAGGTAAGCGATGTGGATGTCACTTTTCTTTTTCTTTCCCCCCCTTTATTGATTAAGATATTACAAATGTGTCCTTATCCCCCCAATGTCCCCTCATCCCCCCAATCCTTCTCTCACCCTCACCCCCTGTTGTCCACATCCATCTGGATGTCACTTTTCTTGCAGAAAAGAAAAAAAAATAAGATTCACAAATATTTTCTAATATTTTCTGTAAAATTTATACCATAGAGTTTAGTCCAAGGTTGTGTTTCCTACTTGATGCCTTTTAAATGATTTGTGATTAGGTTAACCTCTTTCTTATAAACCTGTAGTCATTCTGGCAAGCCAAAGTACAGACAGGCCTCCTGGTGTCCCTGCTGGCTGAGAGGGAGGGAGAGGCAGGTGTGATTCCAGGGGGGGTGGCTTGGACAAGAAGGGCCACTCTTTGTCCAGGCTTCACCCAGCGTGGTGAGATAAACGCCTGTTGGAACTATATTGTCTCATCACTTCATTATCATTGGGTGTTATTTTGGCCTCTGCATTTGCTGATAGAATATCTCCTGCTAAGGATTGCTTTCTCCTGCTGCAGCCAAACTTGCAAACACAAGTTCATGTCCGCACATTTTATCACCCATGTAAGTCCCAGCAGGATGATTGCCTAAAACTCTGCCCAATGATGATAATTCACATAAATGTTCTAGAACTTGGTTATTACCATCCCTCATGTTTAGAATTGTCGTTGCTTTTGAATAGCACTGGAGTAATTTTCACTTTTCTTCAATTATAAGGGAAGACCAAGAATGTGCCTACTTGTAGGATAAACCTCACATTTTTAAAAAATATATATATTTTATTGATTTTTTACAGAGAGGAAGGGAGAGGGATAAAGAGTTAAAAACATCGATGAGAGAGAAACATCGATCAGCTGCCTCCTGTACACTCCCCACTGGGGATGTGCCCGCAACCAAGGTACGTGCCTGCAACCAAGGTACGTGCCCTTGACCGGAATCGAACCCAGGACCCTCAAGTCCGCAGGCCGACGCTCTATCCACTGAGCCAAACCGGTTAGGGCTACCTTTTTTTATTTAAAAAAATTTTTTTACTTCCTTTTCAATGGGGCTGAGTCTAGAAAATTTAGCTACATTATATGGAAAGTTTGATTTAAGAAAGAAGTCATTTAGAAAATGATCACCTATTAGTTGGTCATAATGTCCTCAGAATGATAGAGTAGATGCTAACCACAGCCAGCTTAATATAGGTGATGTACCTTTAAATCTCTCGGTCGCCTAATGTCCTGTAGACATAGTATTTAGAAACAGACCATTAATGTATGTGTCTGAAAACTGTGTGAAAATGTTTATCAACTAAAGGGAAGTTTACCGCAGAATCAGGAGGTTGTTAGTAAAATTAAACTACTTATTCCACTAAGCTATAAAGCTATATATTTTTTGTTAAGCAAATGCTTTGCAAATATCACTCTGATTATGCTAAGGGAATCTAGAAGTTGATATTTAAAATATTCACCAGGTCAGTGACTTTTAACCATTAGACCCAATACCCCCTTTTGATAATACATATTTTATGATGATTAATTTAGTAACCAAATGAAATTCATAGATAATACCTACCTCCTGTAATGTTATAATTATAACACATAGGGAGTATAAAAGGAAAGTGTATAATAATAGGTATGTAATCTGTAAGTGCTCTGCCTCCACTATGCTAGCAGACAAAAACACCCATCAACATGGCCAAATCGCCATTGGGGAGACCCACTGCAGGAGTCACGGGGTTCCCAGAGGTCTGCGTACATTACCTGCTCATTCTTTGCTCTCTATGCAGTTCTAGACATAGTATTTGGCAAGGACCAAGTGCTCAGTTAATATACAGTGAATGTTGAATGAGCAAAAGGAAAAAAACAAACACTGCCCAATCCAAACCTTTTCCTACAATTATTTTTCCTTTACTTGTAATGGAAATTTAGTTGAATAACATGCAAGGCCAGGGATTGGCTCCCCACGTGTTCCAAGAACTGGGTGCAGGGTATGCGCTGCGGGGACTTAAGGAAGAGGGGCGTGGGCCTGCCCAGCCAGGGAACTGAGAGAGCTGCTGTGGGTCTCAGAGAGAGCCCCACAGCTCAGGAATGCGTTTCAGGTGCAGCAGCTCTGGGCTTGGTGCTGGGCCAGCGGCAGAGGACAGACAGGCGAAGATGGCCCTGTGCTCCCAAGTGGCCCGTCTAGGGCGCATCCAACTCCCACGGGTGTCAGGAGCCAGGGAGGAATGCGTATTCCCAGGCCCTCCCTGGGATCATCCCCTCTGTATCTTAAGCAAATGTTAGAGATACACCCTGATGTCACCCATGGGTTTCCCTTTAGGAAACAACAGGTAGAAGTGACCAAGAACCTGTATTCCTCCTGAGAATTTTCAGTATTTGGAAAATGAATGGCAACCCTTGGGTGAATTCTGAGAATCATCTTATTTTATTTTTAAAAAGTGAATCTTTATTTTTGAAAGTATTACAGGTGTCCCATTTTTTCCCCATTGATCTCCTCCATTCTGTACCCCCACTTCCCAGGTCTTCACCGAACTATTGTCTGTGTCCATGGGGTATGCACATATGCATATGAGTTCTTTGATTTGTCTCTTGCTGCTCACCCATCCACCCCTGCCTTACTTCTTGTAGTTATTTCATAAATAAGGTGAATGCAAATATGAGAGGGTATATTTTAAGGCGTCTTCCTTAAATCCCCGCAACGCATACCCTGATGCCGTTGGTAAAATATTGCTTTAACATTCTTGTGACAGTAAAAATAATCTCGGTTATAGGGCTTACAAATGTATTTGCTTTCTTTCTTTTGCTAGTATTGCAAATGGAAATGTGTCAAGGATGGAAGGATATTGAGAAGAACCAAGTTGTTTTGTTTTGCAGGATAATTGTTTTGGGGGAAAGAGATCTTTAAATATTTAAAATCAAGTTCTGTCTTTGTTTGTTTTGTTTGTTTCCTGCTCTGTGCCATCTTTATAAAAGCTGTTTTGACTTAAATGCTGATATCAGCTATAAGATAACAAAAATTAGTTATATCTCTTATTAGACATTTTAAAAGTTGTCTTATTAGCATCATCTTATTCTAAAATTATTTCTAGAAAAAATTTTTATTGTCTTTTTTAAGGAAACTTTTGGATTAATCAAAGTGTTTATAGTTTTTCTTATTAGGTTAATATCTTATTTTCATGTGCCTTGTCTGAAGTTTTAAACTGTAATTGCAATCATACCGTCTCTGACACATGTCCTTTTCACAGTATACATCTGACACATATTCAATACAGAGTAGCTGCCCCAGGTATAAACAGATCAGTTTCCTTCTCAGTATATTTAAGACCAATACAGACTTTGTCACTGTATATCATTGAATCCACTTTTGCAAAATATAATTGGATGGAAGCAGAATAACAGACTTCCCAAGTTTTACTGTAGCTCAAAATAAAGGGGAGCTGGTGTTCTGGTTCATAAAGGCCTGGAGTTGTGAATAATTTCATTATCTTCCTTCCGGATCGGGGCCTCCACCCTTTCAATTGCTCACTGCCACACCCTCTCCAAACCACATCCTCAGGAAAATGCAGCATCTAACCAAGGAACTCTGATTTTGAACCACACATCATCTACCTTTTGAGTAACCTCATTCTAATGAATCAAACTTCACACACTGTGAAAAGCAATCAATTGACAGCTCAGTCAATAGCTTTGTCTGTGGGATGCTAAATTTCACAATTTGGTTTTATTAATTTTCTGCACTGATATTTTATTTTTAAACTTGTGTTAATACAGTAAATACCCGAGTTTTTTTTTAAATAAGAGAATTTATAGTACACCAAAGATTATAGTTTTCCTTCTAAAATTACTTAAAATTAGTAATTCTCATAGTACATTTAAAGTAAACAGAATGATAAAAAAAACACAAATGCTTGCTTTATTGTTTTAAGCTGGTAAATGATAAGAAGTTTGCCTTTTCATTCTTTGGATTAGACCTCTAAGTTATTAAGAGGAACTTAAAAATAGAGGATTAGATGTATCTTTATCGGGACACATTTTTACAAAAAGTTTTCCAAAGATAATGTGTATGGGGAAAATCTTTTGTTCAGGTGGGTTATTTTGTGGCTATATATTCAATTGGGTGCAGAGTATTCTGAACGATTCTTGATTTTCAGTTAGATTTTCTTATTTTGTTTTACATCTGACTACTGAAAATCTACAGAACAAAATCTGATTTAATTCCCATTTCAAGCCTTCCCAAAGAGACTCAATTACGGAAGTGAGCAAAAGGTCACATTTTGAGAGAACCTTCCTCTTTCCTATTTATTCTCAGAGTATGGACATTTAAAAAAAAAAATGACCCAGCGCATGTTCATATTCCGATAGAGAAATGACTTTTAATATCAACACATGCAGTTCCCACAGACTTTCTGGCGTTCCCATAATGAATAAAGACCCAGGAAACCAGGTTCCACGACACACAGACAGGCACACACAGGTGGAGCCAGAGCGGTGGGCAGTCGTGTGGAGGCGGGTGTGTGAGGGTGTCCTGCTCCAGAGATCGGCCCTGGGGACACACCAAACATGACACAGGCAGAGCTCGCTCCTGCCGGGTGCCGAACCGGGAACCTAAGGGAGCGTGGCCAGTAGGCCCTAGACTTCTGCCCAGAGAATCCCAAATCATCACCCCTGCAGCCTCACTCCGAGTTTCCGGCCCAGACTGAGCTCCGATTAAATTCAATGAGTGTTTCTCATTTTAGAAAGCTGTGCGTGTGCAGGCCATGTTCTTTTCTTAGATAAAAACCTACCCACAGCTCCTTCCCTACAAAACGAAACCAAACACATTGCGAACACATGTAAGCCATTTCTCCATGGGAAAGGCCATTTGTGGCTAACACAGAAAGTATTTATGGTTTCACTGTTAATTGTGGTTTCTTTGTATGAGCCAAAAAAAGGTAGCATTTTTCATGGTAGGAGTAGTCTGAAAGCAATAGCCTTTCTGAAAAAATGTCCGAATTTTCTGGGGCGTGAGGGGATGGGTGAATTTCTAATATCTTCTCAACAACAAAGGAGCAGAGGCAACCTACACATTGTGTTTTCAATTTGAATAAAGGTTTATTTAAAGTTGTCTCCATTTCTCTTTGGTACATTTCCACGAATCAAGTGTGGATAATTACAGTTATGTAATATTGAAAGCTTTGGTACATTTTAGTTTTTTATTATAATTGTTATGTAGGGTTATTAAAATTTCTTTCTGGGCCAATGCTGTTTTTTTGGAAATTGTTAATTGCTTTTTTTATGGAAATTATTAATTTTACAAATGTTAACGTGTACATGTTAATTCATCTAATAGTGGGACTCCTTCCTTCCTTCCTTCCTTCCTTCCTGCCTTCCTGCCTTCCTGCCTTCCTGCCTTTCTTCCTTTTCTTCTTTCTGTTAGTCTTTTTTTTCTTCCTTTTTTTTGAATTGGAAATTGAAGAATCATTACAGTGTTGAAATATCTTAATTATGTCATATTGCTAAAAGTATAATTTTAAACTGCATTTTGGCAAGAATTCTGTAATGTGGGTAAGTGAATTCAAAGGTTGATTAAATATGAAAACAGCCAGAATTATTAATTTGAATGTACAATTGTGGGGTCTATAACCTAATCGTTTTAGCAGGCATTTTCATGAGGCTGTGTTTTAACATCCAAAGGAATCACATAAACTCTATTAGGATGTGGAAAGAAGAGACAATTGTAATTATTAGGTCAATAACCAGAATCCTGAGGAAGTTAACAAATTAAGTAGTTTTTCTTAAGTATTCTAGCTTTTATTATCTACAGCAAATATTTTATAATTTCGTTATTATACAATTTTATTAATAACTTCAGAGAAAGCAGTGATATATAAATATTAGATTATACTTTATTAAATTTCATTAAAAAACAAGTATTTAAATCATATGATCCTAATTGCCTCTTTCTTAGTGGAGAGAACAGTTTTTATGAAAATGCTTAAAGTACAATTCATCAATTTAATCACATACATTCAAATGTATGTGAAATTGAGTCTAAATGAACATTTTATGATAAATGCAGTTTTCCAGATCTGCAATTACTCAAAGATCATGTAAAAGGTTGTTAACTTTGTAAGTACTGCTGTGACCATTGCTAAGCACTTATATAATTCTTGGTTTTAATTTAAGTTACAAACACCAAATACATTGGTACATTTACATTTGCACAAAAGTTAAAAATATTTCCAGTAAAACGTTCAAAGGTTTTTGGTATATATTTTGCCTCTCCTTTTTCTTACAAATGGACTATTAAACTGGAATATATTATATGTGACATTTATTAACTTTGATTTGCTGATATACCATAAAATTTCATACCTCTCAAATGATATTATAATATTTTATAGTGTATAATATTAAATATTAGTATGACATGATACTATATGTATGTATACATTTACATAATATTTTAAAATATATTGCTAACTATGGGTGATATGTCTTTCATGTCTTGTAATTTTTACTTTAAAAATCATTAACATTTTCAGAGATAATGTTCATAGAAGTAAACATTTCTCAGTGAAGTTGTTACAAAAAGGGATAAAATCTTAACCAGGACTTCATTTTAATAAATACGTTGCATTTTTTTCTGTTACTAACATCAGACGCAAATGATTTCTGACCCTAGTTTTCTTTTGCATAGAAGAACATGATGTATTTATTTTTCCTAATGTTTCCATGTAGTAATACAAATATTAAGGTAAAATAATCAAAAAACAGAATCAGACTTTACTAATGTTATACTTCCATTGCTTGTGTGTGATAATAACGATACTCAAATAGAAGAAAAACCCATGCAAAGGTTTTTCCTTTTTGGCTGTTGACAAAACGTAACAGCAGGAGTTCACAGTGACCGCACATTTCTCAGGGTTTCAAGCCACATTTTCTCCGTGAGAAGTGTCTTACCTTCCCCTGCCGCCTTTTTGGGATCCTCAGACACTGCACTTCAGTTTTTCCCTTGTCATCTGCTTGCATGGTGCCCGTCAGACTGTAGGGGGCACTCCTCAGCTACCACAAACACGACCTTGCAATCCGTCCTTTTTGTGGCTCTGAGTCGGATTTCATGGATTTCATATGTATTATTTTATCAAGACATTTCGTCTGAAAAGACTTCCTAGTTCATCCTTAAAGCACGGATAGCCATAATTGGGTAAAAAAAAAAAAAAAAAATCTCACATAGGTATCCAGGTGGGCATACGCATTCCTGAGGATGTTAATAAAAACGTATAACCCTGCGTTGTGCCTGGGCAAGTAGGTGCTTTTCAGAGCCCTGTTCTTGTTATTCTTTTCTTGGTGGAGCTCAGGGTGGGTTTTATAATACCCAGACTTTTATTATTATCCCTCAAGTCTTGTCTCTCTGCCTTGAGGACTCCCAGAGAGCAGAGAGCAGAATGATCGTGATTTATGTTTGGGAAGAGGAACCACAGAGTTTTTACATGGAATTATATGCTGTGCAGTACACCGAAGCTTATAAACAGCTTATCTGTAATGGGAGTGCGATATTGAATTTAAGATTGTGTGTGGCCTTTTCTCCGCTCCCTTCCCTCCACCTTCTCTTCCTCCCTCGCCCCATCCCAGGCAGACTACTTGTGTGGCAATGCTCAGAGCCCTTTCCGTACATAATGACAGGGGCCCTCACACATCTGCACCTTCTAGGTTCGCCTCAGCGGCTGGGGCAACTGCTCTGGGCTTTTTATAGCTTCTAATACCTCTCGGAGAAACCCGTAGCCTTAGCCAGTCTGACTTGTTGGGGACTGACTTTCTCTCCACGTTCAACCTCTCCCTGGCCTCTGGGCTAGCTCCCTGTGCTGCTCTGAGGAAGGCAGCTCTCAGCTCTCTGTGACTTCCCTCTCCTTCCTCCTACCAGGACCAGCCCTCAGCTGGGGTCTGAGATCCCCCCACTCCTCCAGACTCTTCCTCCAAAGTCATTGTCGCAGTGGGGAGGGCTTCCCTGGCCACCCTCCTTAAAGCTGCAACCCTCCCTTACTGGACCCTGAATTTCATGTCCCTGCTTCCTGCCTGTATTCTTCTCGTCCATAGCACTCACACCCCCTGCCTGCCAGATACTTCACTTATGAGTTATCCTTCCCCCTCAGTCTGTGTCCCAGGGCCATCCCACTGCCTAGACAGGTCTCTGACATGTGGTCCGTGCCTGGTAATATTTGCTGAGTGAATGAACACATTTTAGTATATCATCTATGTCCAAGGCTGTGACTCAGGCAGGATTTGAATTGTGGTCTGTCTTTTCTGTTTTGACACTTGCTCTCTGACTAAATGAATCCTGAAAATGATGCCACGTTATCTTGTGTTGGCATCTTCGGTTATTCTCTTTAACTGACTGAATACTTTGGCATTATCACCTCTAATAAATCTGGTGCAGTAATTTGTGAGAGACGTCAGGGCTCTCTCTCCCCCTCTCTCTCTCTCTCGCTCTCTCTTTCTCTCTCTTTCTCTCTCTCTCTTTTCCTGTTGGAGGGAGCATGTTTTTGGATGGGGTGTGGAATTAGTGGGGCTTAGGAAATGAAGATCCCATGAGGAAGGACTTCCCCATTTTTGGTAAAATGATAAAGCGATTAAGCACTCCTGACTTGGACAAATTATCTTGAACAGAAATATTCTGTAAAAGTCTCCTCCTTCTACAAATTTTGGGCAACAGAAATAATTGGGGACAGGCCCTGTTTCTCCCGGCCTCCCTCTCATATCTCCAAGACCTCAGGGTGATGGTGACCACCTGGAGTCATATTTTAAATATTTTTCCTGCAAGAGGCAGCATGTTTAATGCTGTGCATCACATTATATGGCCACATGGCGCTACATTACATAAGTAAGTGCAGAAGGAGCTATGCTAGACCTTTTTCATATATCAATTTACTGAATCCTTAACACAACCCATTATGCAGGCAAAGAAACTGGAATTTGGGGAGACTGCATACTTTTCCAAGATCAAAAATTTAGTAAATGAGGGTGCTTGGGTTCAGAGAGTTGTCTCTTTGCCCGACTTGTATTCCTTTCAATGCATGATGCTGCCTTCTGGATTGTAAGCTTGACGTGATTAGCTGTAAACTCCGGATGACTTCTGGGGCAGTTTTCAGGAAGAACTGTGAGCAGACTAAATCTTGACGGTCAACAAGATTGTGTGGCTATGCGAGGTGATAGTAACTGTCACTGCAGCAGGTCCTTTTCTGATCGCCCCTAGAGATTATCTCTAATCTTCACAGCAACCCTCGAAGGTGATAGTGTTGTCATCGTCATTTCACAGAGGAGATGGAGGCTCATGGAAGTAACTTACCTGATATTAAAGATGCTGATGCCTGGGCTGCTGCCTAGAAGAAGAAATCAGATGTTGAGGTCTTTTGCTCCCTCACCTTATTCTGGTGTCTGCCCAATGTCATTGGATCAGAAAAGGCCCTTTCTAAGTTATCTAGATAGCTTTACCTCTGGATAGCAATGTCTTGATCTGCTTAATTTTCCTTTAAAATTTATTACCACCTACCCATTATTTGTTGCCTGCCTTTCCCAGCTAAAATATAAGCTACATGAGTTTAGAAATGTCGTTTGGTTTCTGCTTCATCCACTGAACTTACAACTGCAGCAGAGCCCTACTTGGTTTGGCTCAGTGGGTAGAGCATCAGCCTGTGGACTGAAGGGCCCCAGGTTCTATTCCAATCAAGGTCACATGCCTGGGTTGCGGGTTTGATCCCCAGTAGGGGGCATGCAGGAGGCAGCCGATCAATGATTCTCTCTCATCATTTATGTTTCTATCTCTCTCCCCCTCTCCTTTCCTCATTGAAATCAATAAAAACATAACCCCCCCCCCCAAAAAAAAAACCCTGCAACGTAGTATATACATAACAAGTATCAGATCATTGTGGAAAGTGCAGGTGAAATTAGATTAATCTGGGTGAACTGGGCAAAGGAAATACAAGAGAGTAGAAGGAGGGGACTAGACCAGAATAGGACAGTGACAGGCAGCACTGGAGAAAGGGGAGGAGTTAGATTCTTCTGGAAACAGACCTGTGGACATAGAAAAGAAGATTGTCCTTCTAGCAACTGGTGGGGCCTCTAGAAGAAGATGATAGAAATGTGTCAGAGAAGACTATCAAAATTCTCAGCATCTGTTGTTTAAAAAAGTAAGGCTTCAAAGTAAAGTGCTGCTTAGAACCTGAGATAAAACTTTGAATCTGGAATAAAGAGAAAAATACTAGTTTGGAGATACTAGTACTTATAGGGAGACATTTTTGGTTGTAGATGTCATCTGAATATAAGTCAGCTACCAAAAAGCTGAAGAGATCTGTAATATTTCATGCATAGAAGAAAAAATGAAAAAGCAAACGAACAAAAAGACTCCGAGGAAATGAGGGCAGAGACAGTAAGCAACTAGCTGAAGGTCACATGGCTTGTGAGTGGCAGACCCAGGATGAGAAGCCTGGCAGGGGCCCAGCCTGTCCGCCACTAGGCTAGCTGCGTTTTATGGACAATATTCTATTGACATTGAGCTTCTAACTTTTTAGAAATACTGTCACATGCACCACTTTTCTATTTTCTTATCCGGCTGTGGCTTGCCGCGGCCATTGCTCAGCTCCTGTTCAGCCACTGGGTGACACACCATGAAGGGACTCCCCGGCCTTGCCTCTCAGAGCTCCCTGCCCAGCTCGCCAGAATTCTTTGAATAATTAAATTATCATTATCGCTTGCTCATTTGACAGTGGAAAATCAGAGGCCTTGGCAGGGGCAGCTCTGGAGGAAGAGGAGTTTTAATTCTTATTAATCAGATGTAAATGAGCTGAGCAGAAGGAGCTGTGTGTAGCAGGGAAGTATTAAGATCCAGGTCCTCTGTGATAGGGAGAGGGGCCATCGGTCTCCATGGGCCATTCTTCAGGGGCCGAGGAATCCTGAATGTACTGGACACAGTGGGGAGGAGTGGACGAAATGGAGCCTTTGAAAAGTAGTGAAAGAGAATGAAATAATTAATGAATCAAAGTTCTTAAACGGTATCAAAGAATGTATTCAGACAACAGTAGGCAGTTTGGTATTTTAGAGGAATAAACGTTAAGGGGAAAATATATAGTTAATTACATCCTGTTCATCCATCCATCCATCCATGCATCCATGCATCCATCCTTCCAATCACATTCTATACATTTGGGAACTAAATAGTGATGGGAATGAAAACAGTACATTGATCAGGAATGGCATTGTAGGCATCCTATGAATCATTTATTATAACAAAATAAATTTTTTATTGGAAATAATGTCAATATTGTTATAATTAGGTAACATATATAAAATATATATGTAATGGATACTATCACAAATACATTTTCTTTGCCTCGTCTTATAGTCAATATCAAACATGTGGCCCTTCCTATTTCCCATGTTAAGTCTCCAGAGCAGGCACTGACTCTGGAAAGCGACGGGAACAGATATGTCATTTCTAGGTGGGGAGTGATGACCCAACCATAACAGGTACATGCTCTGACTGCTGACAATGCCATCCCTGCTCCCTGCATTTATACCTTGTATCTATGGTGTGACTTATGTTGGAAATGTGCCCATAAACAGGTAGATTTCTCCCTCTATGAGCCCTCCCTCATTGTGGAACATGTAAAGACAGCTGTGAAATTAACATACTGTGACAGGCATGTAACAGGGATGCTAAAATCAAAACTACCTCTGCTTGGCGCTACGAGCAACTATAGCAACAGAGCATTGTATACAGACCCAGCATGAGGTATTAAGTGTTTGTTTAAAGTGTGATTAAGAAAATGAAGAGATCTTTCTCCTGTAAGAGCAAGCATTCAGGCATCCTGCACCGTTCAGATTCATTCAGGAAAATACCCGGGAGCCTCATGTTGCTCTTCTCAGCCCTGTGGCTGGCTCGGTCGTATTACATTTCCTCTTGCTCGTAGGCACCATTCTTTGACTGCTACACGACAGATGTGTTTCTTGGCCCCTCCTTCATGATGCTGTAGACTTAGGGCACATTTCTTAGGTTGAACTTGAGTTTACTCTTAGAGGTTATTTCTTCTTGCTCTGAGTGCAGTTTTTCCCGGAGGACACATGCCTGAGCAGGTATCTGAGTGTCCAGGAAGGCTGTGGTGTCCTGTTCCGTGGCCAGCATCCTTTGCGTTTGAAGGGGCACACTAACAGCCCAGGGCTTCTGCATTGTTGACCTTCATTTCATTCTCATTAATATTTTGGTGAAGGGGAAGTATTTTTCTGCCCTCAGCCATTTAGTACTACAGTCTGCTTTGGGTTTTCTTGGTATTATAACACAATGAGAGAGGCATGTTATATATAACTAATGGTATGTATTTTGACTGCAACATAATAGGATTGTTTTTGCCATTCAGGAAAAATATCAATTCCTTTCTGCTGTTTTTTTTTTTTAAATTTCTGAAGTTCATTGTGTGAAAGAACTGTGACTCTAATAAGGATCTAAATTGGCTTTGGTTTGGTTGAATGGCAGGCCCATTAGGAAGGAGAAGAAAAGCTCGTGAAGTAATATGAGCAGAACATTAGGATTTATGTGGGAGAAGAAGACAGATAAAAACACGTACCTAGAGTAACACGGGCAGGAAAGAGACAGAGACAAAATAGTCCACATTAGGAGACGATTAAATGTATGCATAGACCATGGGTCCCACCTGGACTTATGGCTTGTTTCTGATGGGAAGGCAGAAGGAGGAATAGCGATGGTGGGACAGGTGGGTAGGTTTGGGAAGGGCAATTAATCTGGTCTCCATTTGGGAACACTGCGATGAAGGAGGGGATCCAAAGGCTCGTAGCTATGAATATTTTGGGGGGGTTGGAGAAGTACCAGGTAGAAATGCTCTGGAGAGAAAATTGCCATCATCACAGGCCTGAAGGGGTGCTGGTCTGACGAAGCCGGTGTCTCCCAGTAACATCCAGACTGTGGGCCGAGGATGGTAAAAATCAGTATTCCAAGACTTGGGTGTTTAAAATGGAAAAAAGACTGGTGGTTGGAAACCTCATTTTTCTTTGTTACTGTTTTTGAAACATCAGGACCTCATCTTGTCTTTTGGGACTGTGCCCAGGAGATCTAATTTTGCCGAAAGATCCACTGAAGGCTTGGAGTGAGTGTAGTATTCTAAATTAGTTATATTTTGACTTTACTTGGATTTGTGGAAAACCTAAAAAAGTCAGCATCTAAGGGAGGCAATTCCAGGTTCTTCCTACCTCCTATGAAGTTGTATTTTGGTTGTTATGTCGAACACAAAAAAGGAAAAAAGATATCTTTCTGAAAATGTTCGTGCCGCATGAACAGCTCCTCTGTGAGAACTCGCGTTTCCTCGGATGAATGGAGTAGTTCCATTCCCAGAGGCATAGTAGGGATTCCCTTTTGCCTTTCCGTTATTATAATGTTGGAATAAATCCTTGCCTCCATTGTCTCCCTAGAGTAGGCATACCTGGAGTGGACACGCTATAGACAAGTTTACGTAGTCAGAAGAATGAAAGGGAATAGGGGGATGGGGGTGAGGAAGGGCTGAACAGAATTAGAGATTCAAGCTACCATCCAAATCAGTGAAGGCAGGATAGAGTGAGTCAGAGCATCAAGATGATGCCTGGATCCAGGAAATAGAAACTGGAGCTCAAAGTAGGGAAGTGAGTCTGAAGCAAAATGGTATTGTACATGAACCGGAAGTGCAGATTGGGGGGTTATGAAGGCAGGTGAACATACATACATATGGTTTACCAGATGGATGAGCATGGAAATTGCCTTCCTTTATCATCTTTCTGAACGAGTGAGGACCAATGGCTTCTGGCAGTGATGTGAGGAGACTGAGGGCTCAAGGCCAAGCATCTGACAGCCACACACTCTGC
This sequence comes from Myotis yumanensis, assembly GCF_028538775.1. NCBI lineage: Eukaryota > Metazoa > Chordata > Mammalia > Chiroptera > Vespertilionidae > Myotis > Myotis yumanensis. The sequence continues at coordinate 7,442,753 of NW_027223759.1, forward strand.
TACCTCAGGGTTGGGAGTGGTGGGTTCCAGAATGCCCTGGAGGTTTGATTTTGGACAGGATGCCTGGGCTGTGAATCCTTGCACTTTCTGTAAATTACATCAGCATTCCTTGGTCTATGCCCTTTGGAAATATGTATTACAAATTTAATTTGGTTAATTCACAAATCTATTTTTTTACCTGTTCAATGTAATACTATTCAAATTTGCCAACAAGTGATATGCCAGTTTCCTGCCAGGCTACTTAAGGCAAAATGTGAATCATCAGTGGCTGAATAGCTTTTCTTGACGTTGAATAAATTTTCGACTTCCTACTTAGCAATGATGCATGTATATAACTGACCTTAATAGGAAAATAAGGTCTTTCTACATTTTATCTCACTCAAGTCATCACATAATTCTGCTGCATTGTGGACTTTTGTGTATGTTAGTGTAGCTGGCTTTATATGTACACGGTCGGGTAAAAGTAGGTTTACAGTTTTGAGTATGCAAAACATAGAGTTTATTCTTGTGTTATTATTATTTTTAAAAATATGTTTGTATTGACTTTAGAGAGAGCAGGAGAGAGGGGGAGAGAGATAGAAACATCCATGTGAGAGAGAAACATCAATCCACTGCTCCCTGCATGCCCCCTACTTGGGATCAAGCCCGATATCCGGGCATGTGCCCTTACCAGGAATTGAACCAGTGACCTGTTAGTGCATGGGACAAGGCTCAAACAACTGAGCCTCACCGACCAAGGCATGTATTTTTAACTATTAATTATTGTATCATTTTACATATGAGCATATAAACCTACTTTTGCCCCACCCTGTATATACATATGTATAATATGATATAAACAAATATAGATTTACATATAAAATACCCATAGCCATGTAGAATAAAATGACACAAAATTCTTAACTTGAATTGACTCCATACTTCAAAGAAAAATTTCAAGCATATTTTATCTAAGCCTTTTAACAGCTCTTTAATGTAGAAAATATTCTAATTTTCCAGCAGAAGAGACAAATTCAGAGAGGTTAAAATGCTTTCTGTAAAACTGTGATTCAAATGAAGCTCGTACACTCCAAAGACCACGTTCATTTCCATTGTGTCATGTTCTTACTTTCCCTACTGTTTCTTGTTTGCAGTGATAACATGGATCATTTTGTTTTGCTGATATAGGCCACAGATTTTAAATGTAAGTGTGAAATTTATTGCCATAACACTTTTATTATAATTGTTGCCCTCCATTTCCAATACCCCAAGACGGAATCCAATGGGGGAATTTTTAGGAAAAACTTTGCATACCAGGTTTATCTCCCAAAGGAATTTTCAATGTGGATGGGTAATAGATATTGGAAATATATGCCTAAAATGCCAAAATTTCTGAATTCTTTTTTTGATAACTGCATCAAAGGTAATTCTTGAGGTTTAGAAAGACAAAAATATTCCTTGGAAAAACAAAAGAAAATTAGCAAAAATTAGTCCAAACACAAACACCACAAGAAAAACTGTATAAGTATATACCCATAAGTATATGTTAATAAATTTAGCAACAAAAATATACAGTACTTCATGATGTGACTCATTAGAAATGAATTTAACTAGATGGTGGCAGAATACAAATGCACGCACAATGGTTACAGTGAATGTGCTAGTGTAGGCTTTCTTGTAGACCAAGTATTAGGGAAGAAAATTGCATACTTGATGTCTGGCGGTTTCTAGAATGCTGTTTTTGTTTACGGGTTGGGTAAATGCCAGTGGTTTCAAAAAATAAGAATAGAAATCCTACATTATTGTGAAGTTATTTTAGAATAGCAGATGTGAAGCAGGTCATGGAATCTTTTTGTGACTGTTGACAAGGGGATGGAATCAGACGCTCTCAAAGATCGAGGGTATAACATTGACTTGGATATTCCTATAATTAATATGGTGAATGCCTCCTGATGTATGTGCTATAGAGAAATATCAGACTATTGGAGTATTTGACCTAAAGGGTAATTGAAAACGGAATAACTCCCCCCGCCCCCAGATATAAATGAAGGTTGTTTATTTCAATGAAGTTGGAATAGTGTTAAATCATATAAATCCCCACTTTCTCTTGCCCTCAGGGCTACTCTGACAGAATTTGTGGATGGCATTTTAACTTGACAGAAGTAGCTCCTTAACTCATTTAAATTATTCCTGGGTAAGACCTACTGAATATTTGGTCATATATGCGAGTTTCATCATCATAACCACTGAGGGGAAGTCGTTGTAGCCTGTGGAAAGGGATGTCCCAAACATTATTTCAAAAAGCTTATTCCTTTCATTCCCAAGCTATGGTATATATTTGAAAGAACTATTTTATGGGGAAATTTATGGAACTTAAGTAGATAAGCTGTTCACAAGGTGAAGAAGGCTTTGGGCCACCGGAAGATCTCTTGCGGAAAAAGGGGGGGGGGCAATTTATGGATTTTAACATTATTCCAACTTCATTGAAATAAACAACCTTCATTTACACCTGGGAAAAAAGTTATTCCCTTTTCAGTTATCCTTTAGGTCAAATATTCCGATAGTCTTATATTTCTCCATAGCACACATATGAGGTGAGGCATTCGGCATATTAATTCTAGGAATATCCAAGTTAACGTTATACCCTCAATCTTTGAGAGCACCCGGTTCCATCCCTTTGTCCAATGGTCACAGAAACTTTCCATGACCTGCCTCACATCTGTTGTGGAGTTTTCTGCTGTTAAGTTAGTAGGAGTTCCTTATATGTTTTAGAAATTAACCCCTTATCAGACGTATGATTTACAAAGATTTCCACCCATTCTGTGGGTTGCCTTTTTTTCTCTGTTTCCATGTGATATATACCATTCTCAAAAAAGTAAAAAAAATAATAGAACTTCCATATAGTCTAAGAATCCCACTTTGTGATATTTGTTCAGAAGAACTGAAATCAGTATCTTAAAGAGATATGTTCACTTCCATGTTCATTGCAGCACTATTTACAATAGCCATGATGTGGAAACACCTAAAACTCCACTGGAAATGTGTTATATGCATACAGTGGAATGCCATTCAACCTTTGAAAAAGGAGGGCATCATTCAAAACGTGGCACCATGTATGAACCTTGAAGACATTATGCTAAGTCAAATAAGTCAGTCACAGAAAGACAAATATTGCATGATTCTACTATATGAGACATCCAAAATAGTCAAGGTCATAGAAGCAGAGAGTAGCATGGTGTTAGGTAGGGGCTGGTGGAGCGGGAATAAGGAGATATTAATCAAAGAGTACAAAGTTTCAGTTATGCAAGATAAATAAGTTCTAGAATCTGTGTCAACATTGTCCTAATAGTTAGCAATGCTGTATTGTACACTTACAATTGTGCCCTTACCACAATAAAGTAAAAAACAAAACAAAAAAAGTCTATTGTCTTTCTCCTCTACAAAGATGTAAACTCTTTGAGGGCAGGAATTGTCTCATTCATTTTTGTATTCCTGGTGTTTAGCACAGTCCATGGCATAACAGTAATTGTGTTTGGAGGGTAATGGATATAGAGGCATTGAGCTGCATCGATATGCTCAAGGTCAAAGGGAATGATTCCAGGTGGAGAGTGAGTCCTTTGTGCCTCAGGAAATGACTCCTCAGGGCATTTTTTTGCTAGTTCATTTTTCAGAATAAAGTGAAATAATTTCTCTTGTACAGACCCATTTCCAGTGGTCAGAGTGCATGAATTTTGTTCCTACTCTTTGTACTGGACCTCTTTAGTGGCAATAAAGGTTGATATTCTTGGAAACAATGCTTGCCTCGGAATCTTCTATAAGTCTTTAAGACGTTCGCCCATATTATGATAAGAAAATGGGCATGACTGGATTTACCAGACCTTCATTAGCTGACAGGTCTATGTTTGATGTATATTTGATCATGAGAGATTAACATGTTATGGCAGTGAATGTGGAGCAATGATAGTTTTAAAAAGTATTATGTTAATGTCAGTCGAGCAAACTGAAAACTTAATGTACATGTATTCTGTGTCTTTTGTCTCATGTAAGAATTGATTTGTCAATAATCTTAACAAAAATGAAAGTAAAATACACTAAAAGTTAGTTGACAAGAAACATAAATGATGCCATAATCACAAATAAATGCTAAAATAAGTATACATTTTTAAACATGTAGGTCAGGTTACATGTGGAAAAACATAAACAAATAGACTTCATTGCTTCAGGGGCTATAATTATTTCCAGTCAATTAGCTTATAAATTCCAGATTCTTTTTTTATTTCACAGCATAATAATATGTGAATAAACACCCGCTTTTCAGAAGGAAAACCCTGCACGGTGGGCATTGGCCAAACGAGAGGAGCATCTCTGTGTAATTTGTGTGCTTTTCTCCCTGAGCCATATAATTTAGCTTTGATAAATAACACACGATACAGCTGGCCTTTCTTGCTGACCACCTCTAAAGAAGATGCCTAAAAGATTCACTGTAATATTTGCACAGAGTTGGGTCAGTGACCACAAGACAATGGCCACTCCAAAGCAAATACCAGTGGTGGTCACAATCAGTAGAGAACAGGCAAGTCAAACTACAGATGAGAGAAAGTACAGAAGAACAGTGAGCAGGGAGGCCCACTCAGCTCCAGAATAAGTACTTCGGAAGGGAGAGGGGCTCCACTTACTGAGCCTGCCTTACTATTATTTTTTTAAAATATATTTTTATTGATTTCAGAGAGGAAGGGAGAGGGAGAGAGAGAGAGACAGAAACATCAATGATGAGAGAGAATCATTGATCAGCCGCCTCCTGCAGGCCCCACACTGAGACATGCAGATGGAGCCCACAACCTGGGCATGTGCCCTGACCGGGAATCAAGACGTGATCTCCTGGTTCATAGGTCGGCGCTCAACCACTGAACCACGTGGGCCAGGCGAGCCTGCCTTATTTTCCACCAGAAACCATTGTCCTTATTTAAGATTTAAAGATATATTAAAACTCACAATGTACAAAACAACAAGGAATTGATAGCTCTGCACTCAAATCCTAGTTTTTCCAATTTCTCAAATTCTCTTTGGCTTTGGGATTATCCTTTCTATGCCTTCTTTATCTGCAAAAATGGGATCATATATTATTTTAGAGTTGAGAGATGAAATCAGGTCAGGTAGGGGGGGGACCTGGCCCAGTAGCCGGTATGTCCACCAATGTTAGTTTTCTTGCCTCCACCCTTCATGCATCTTCCCATACAACATATATTTATTGTGGGACCATTTGTGTCAACTCTTGTTCTTGGCCCTGAGATTCCAAACCACAATTCTAACGAAATATAGTTTCCACTCTGATATCCTAATTCTTGTTGTGAATAATTTTGCAGGCAAATAAATGTGTGCAGCATCCCAAACATGATCACAGACTCTTACCTCCTAACTCTTTGCATGTGACAACTGATTCACTTCCCAGGTTCTCTTCACTCTTCTCTTTCACTTCTTTTAACTTATCATTGAAAAGTCTTTCCTAAGCTCTCTGATTCTATGGAGTCTTGTTTTAGACGAATCCCACCTCACTCAGTCACTGTGGTCATTTTGACAGCGTCCTAGAACTTTGTACACATTTGTGTGCAATTGTAGTTAGCCATGCATGTCTAGTATGTTTTTGGCAGTTTGAGAAGTTTTTCACATTACATTGTATGCAATTATGTAGAATAATTTCCTTTGGATTCCCAAATCCCAATAGTTTCTCTCAAAGCAATTGAAAAAAAAAATGACTGGCCATTCATTTATCTTCTTCCACCCCTGACCTTCATTTTCATCGTGATAGAGAATGGGATGGTTCTTCATACGCTTGACTTGGAGTAGTGTCTGCAACTTCACTCCACCGTTGTATTCATCAACCTACTGTACCTCAGTGCCATCTCAGCCTTGGCTAGGAGGTCACAGTTCAAAGTTAGTTTCAAGCAGAGATTCCTCAGCAACTCTTGGTTCTGTTGATGTTTGTGGTACAATAAATGGATTGATAACAGAAGTTATTTTTAAAAAATCTGAAATGTTTAATGATTAATTTTAATTTTCAATGATGGTATAAAATGGTCCATTTATCAAGAAAATGTCAGTCTCTCAAGACTCTAGCCTCACATGACAAGTGTATATAATATGAAACATAACTTGTTGGTAGCCAACCAAAGGGTTTAGAAGAAAAGTCATAAGTAAGAAAATAAAAGCTACGTATTGTGACATCTTACTACATACTACTTAACAGTAGTAAACAGGGCCTGGCTAGCGTGGCTCAGTGGTTGAGCATCGACCCAGGCACCAAGAGGTTGTGGGTTCCATTCCTGATCAGGGCACATGCCCAGGCAGTGGCTCAATCCCCTGGTTGGGGGGAATGCAGGAGGTAGCCGATCAAAGTTTCTCTCTCATTGATGTTTTTATCTCTCTCTTCCTTTCCCTTTCTCTCTCTCTAAAAATAAATAAAAAATATATTTTAGCCCTAGCTGGCTTGGCTCAGTGGATAGAGTGTGTCGGCCTGTGGACTGAAGGATCCCAGGTTCGATTTTGGTCAAGGGCACATGCCCAGATTGCGGGCTCAATCCCCAGTGTGGGGTGTGCAGGAGGAAGCTGATCAATGATTCTCTCTCATCATTAATGATTCTACTAGGTATACTGGTTAATAATGGCAGATTTTGTAATAAAAAAACACGATAATTTCAAGAGAAACATCAGAAGTGCTTTATTCAAAGTAATGTCCATCGCTAGCTACACATTTGCCCCATCCTTCAGGTAATTTGTGGATACCGTCCCAATAGAACTTTTCTTGTTTTGAGGCAAACCATTCAGAGACCCAATTTTCCACTTCTTCGTACATTTTGAAGTGCTGCTCAGAAAGCGCGTGTGCCATCGATCAGAACAAGTGGTAATCTGAAGGAGCAAGGTCTGGTGAATATGGCAGGTTGGGTTAATACTTCCCAGGAAATATCTTTTAACGTGTCTTTAACTGTTTTTGTTTTTTTAAAAATACATTTTATTGATTTTTTACAGAGAGGAAAGGAGAGGTATAGAGAGTTAGAAACATCGATGAGAGAGAAACATCGATCAGCTGCCTCCTGCACACCCCCTACTGGGGATATGCCTGCAACCAAGGTACATGGCCTTGACTGGAATTGAACCTGGGACCCTTCAGTCATCCGCAGGCCGATGCTCTATCCACTGAGCAAAACTGGTTAGGGCTTTAACTGGTTTTGAAGTGTGTGATGGTGCATTATCATGAAGCAAAATTACTTTGCCGTGTCGTCTGGCACATTCTGGTCATTTCACAATCAAAGTGTGGTTCAAATTGACTATTTGTTGTTGGTAGTGATCAGTATTAATGGTTTCACCTGGTTTTAGAAGCTCATAATACACCACACCTTCCTGATCCCACCAAATGCAGAGCATTGTCTTCTTTCCGAAGTGATTTGGCCTTGCAGTCAATGTTGATGGTTGACCTGGATCAACCCATGATTTTGTGCTTTTGGGATTCTCAAAATAAATCCACTTTTCATTGCCAGTCACAATTTGATGCAAAAAAGACTTTCTTTCGTGCTGTTGAAGTAACATTTTATTGATGACTTTTCAGTTTTCCATTTGTCTTTCCTTCAGTTGATGTGACATCCATTTTCCTTCCTATAAAATCTTTTCCATTGCTTGTAAATGATCAGAAATTGTTTGCTGAGTAACGTTTAATCTTTCTGCAAGTTGTTTTTGAGTTTGATGTGCATCTTCATCCAATAATGCTTATAATTGGTTTTCAAACTTTTTTGATTGACCTGGACTTTCTTTGTCTTTCACATCCAAATCATCACTTTTAAAGCATTTAAACCAGCATTCACAAGTATCTTGAGATGAAGCATGTTCACCATAAGCTTCCCGAAGTATACGATATCTTTTTCTTCAAAATAAAGTAATGAATTAAAACTTCCCACAAATGCTCTTTTTTGGCACGAAATTTGACATTTTTAAGCGTAAAAATATCTATGATGTTAACACCTTCAGCAAATTTGACATATGAAGTTTTGAAGCTTGCTGTCAATACAACAAAATAGCATACATATCAAATCACATATATATGTATCAACATATGTGTAACTCCATCTATTGAAAAAAATCCATATTATTAACTGGCACACCTAGTATCTCTCTCTCCCTCTCCCTCTCCCTTCCTTTCTGAAATCTATATCTATATCTATATCTATATCTATATCTATATCTATATCTATCTATTTATCTATATCTATATCTATCTATTTATCTATATATATATATTAGAAAAAGGAGTAAACATGCCTTTTCATTATCTAGATTATAGTTTATGTCAAGATAGTTAATTAAATACGGAAAAAAAGTCCTCATATAAACCACCCTGTTGTAGGCATTAACTGTGCAGAGAGCCTTGCATAGCCATTACTTCCTATATGATCTGCAAAGGAATTAAAGGGTGATCCAACAATCAACCATGAATACCCATAATTTGCTGTGTTTTAAACATGTGATATAATGAAAACTGCTAAAAATGTCATGGGCTTCAACAGAAGAAATGTAGGTTTCCTAATACATAGAGGCTCATAAATGAAAGATGAGGGAGATAGAGAAGTTCATGTACTCCATGGAGTTGGTCAACAGAAGCAGTCAGAGTGGTTCTGAATAGACAGATGAGGCAAACACAAGGCCAGTCTGTCCTTGGAAACACGCACAGCCGTCCACACACGGAATTTGCCTTTTAAGCAAATGTGACCACAGGCCAAACAAGCAAGGAGCTGACAGCTGATTAAGGGACCTTTTGGGTAAAGCTTTCTGAAATGATCACGTACCTGCCTTATTCTCTAAGTAAATCCATGAAACATTTGGAGGCAAAAAATCAGGGGGTAGGAAGGGAGAAAAAGGAGTGTTTATTTTTGAGCAATAAAAGAGTCGTTAAAATGTTTCCTAAGAAACCAAGATGGCGGCATAGGTTAAAGCGGGAGTTTGTTGCCTCGAACAACCACTTCAAAAATACAACTAAAAGACGGAACGGACATCATCCAGAACCACAGGAAGGCTGGCTGAGTGGAAGTTCTACAACTAGGAGGAACCGAGAATCAGAGGAGGTGCAGTGCTGAAGTAAAACACTAAGGTGCAGAGTGCGCGAAGCACGGGCTGGTGGCTGAGGGCGCGGTTGTCTGTGGTTGTCTGTTTCAATCTGGAGGGAGCCTCAGACTCTGAGCTCCAGATCCAGGCGAGTCTCTAGGGACCCAGACTCAAACGGGAGAAGCGGGACTGTCTGGCTTCGGTCCCTCCCAGGTTTGCAGCGGTTGCTGGGACAGAGAGGCAGAGCCCCTGGGGACGGACTGAGAGCAGCCATAACTGCTCCCTCCTCTGCCCTGTTGATCCCGTGGGACCCGCCCCGCCCAAGCCCTGCACAGAGGCATTTGCCAGATAGCCTCAGGCAAAGGCTAGATTAGCACCTCCCTAGAGGACAGAAGTTCTCCCACTGCAAACACAGCTGATTCTCACAGCCAGTCGGCCTGGAGGTCAAATCCCTCTAGTATTAACTACAACAATCAAGGCTTAACTACAACAAGACTGCGCACAAAGACCACTAGGGGGTGCACCAAGAAAGCATAAAAAATGCGGAGACAAAGAAACAGGACAAAACTATCAAGGGAGGATATTGAGTTCAGAACCACACTTTTGAGGTCTCTCAAGAGGCTTCTAGAGTCTGTCGATAAACTCGATGAGATGTACAGGAAATCTAACGAGACCCTCGATGGTGTGATAAAGGACCAACTAGAAAGTAAGCATACACTGACTGAAATAAAGAATATTATACAGACTCCCAACAGCAGACCAGAGGAGTGCAAGAATCAAGTCAAAGATTTGAAATGCGAAGAACCGAGAAACACCCAACCGGAAAAGCAAAATGAAAAAAGAACCCGAAAATACGAAGATAGTGTAAGGAGCCTCTGGGACAGCTTCAAACACACCAACATCAGAATCATAGGGGTACCAGAAGATGAGAGACAGCAAGATATTGAAAACCTATTTGAAGAAATAATGACAGAAAACTTCCCCTACCTGGTGAAAGAAATAGACTTACAGGTCTAGGAAGCACAGAGAACCCCAAACAAAAGGAATCCAAAGAGGACCACACCAAGACACATCATAATTAAAATGCCAAGAGCAAAAGACAAAGAGAGAATCTTAAAAGCAGCAAGAGAAAGAAACTCAGTTACCTACAAGGGAATACCCATACGACTGTCAGCTGATTTCTCAACAGAAACTTTGCAGGCCAGAAGGGAGTGGCAAGAAATATTCAAAGTGATGAATAGCAAGAACCTACAACCAAGATTACTTTATCCAGCAAAGCTATCATTCAGAATTGAAGGTCAGATAAAGAGCTTCACAGATAAGGAAAAGCTAAAGGAGTTCATCACCACCAAACCAGTATTATATGAAATGCTGAAAGGTATCCTTTAAGAAGAGGAAGAAGAAGAAAAAGGTAAAGATACAAATTATGAACAACAAATATGCATCTATCAACAAGTGAATCTAAGAATCAAGTGAATAAATAATCTGATGAACAGAATGAACTGGTGATTATAATAGAATAAAGGACATAGAAAGGGAATGGATTGACTATGCTTGGGGGGAAAAGGGGTGTGGGAGATGCGGGAAAAGACTGGACAAAAATCGTGCACCTATGGATGAGGACAGTGGGTGGGGAGTGAGGGAGGAGGGTGGGGTGGGAGCTGGAAGGAGGGGAGATATGGGGGGAAAAAAAGAGGAACAAATGTAATAATCTGAACAATAAAGATTTAATAAAAAAAAGAAAAAAAGAAGCACACGTAATGTTGCAAGATAAATAAAAAGAGAAATAAAACCCCGAAAAAAAAATGTTTCCTAAATTTCCACTTTCACGTTTACTTGATTCCTATCTAGGTGATTCATCTAAGGAAAAACAGATTTAATCTAATATTATTGCAATGCAGCATTGTATTATCTGGCAATGTCATTTATAAAAACATATAGAGTGAATTGCATTAGGCTACATCCAGCGTCATCTGAAACTCAGTTTCATAAAATCAATTTGATTTTTTTTCATGCTGGTCAGAACACATAGCAATAGCAATGTGTGTTTCCTTTTATTCTCATGAAGTTTTTACGTCGCAGCCTCACATTTCCTTGACTTTGGAAGGATGCATAAGCAAGATACCTAGCGGCCAGGGCCTTGTTTTGTGCCCTCCAGTTTCCATGTGCTTCAGAATCTGTAGGTTGATTTAAGACCCGCCGTTGGTCTACGAGAGTCAATTCATGCCCCAGAGTTAACAGTCTGGGGCATGATTTACCTCTGACCCTTGTCTCCCACGGAGCCTAACATGCCTCGGCTTCCTAGACTTTTGTGATTCAAACCAGACAACTTGGACATGAACACTTGACTCAGAAAATTGCTTAATTAACACAAAAGTGCTAGTCAAATTGACTAATGCTGTTTTTCTGAGTGTTTTCAACATATTGAATTCATCTTATTGTTACATGTTTGCAGCAATTTGAGCTTGGGGCAAATACAGCCCTTTCCTTACGTCCACACTATTGCTTAGGTAAAACCTCTTTGGCACCATCTTTCATTTCTTCTGAAGAAAGGTAGAGGTCATGATAAGATCTCTTTGGTTAGGGCTACTTATATGATCTCTTCTTTCCTGCTCTTTCCTGGATACTTTCTTGTTATGAAGGGCTGAATGTTATTTACATGGCTTCTCTATTTCTCTCTCTCTCTCTCTCTCTCTCTCTCTCTCTCTCTCTCTTCCCTTCTCCCTCTCTCCTTCTCCCTCCCTTCTTTTCATTTCTTGTTTTATGATTTCATATTCTTCTCTCTCTCTTCCATTGCTACTCGACTGGCAAGTTCATTCCTTTTGATTTATTTACTATTATGTGTCTCCCTATACACCAAGATTAGATGGTACAAGGGTGAGCAAGACACACCTGTTGCTCTCAAGGAGTTTACAATCTTGTAGGGGAGAGGGGAAGGTAGGTAGGGGATTGCATATGTGATAAGTGCCACAGTGGTTCGAACAGGGTAGGAACATGTATGTATGGTTGCAAGAATAAGCATAAACTGGGTTAGGGAGAATGAGCTGAGTCACTCAGATTTGTTCTCTTAGGAATTTTAACCAGGAATACTGATCAGCCAATTAGCAGTAGGCATTTAATCAGAAAGGTTCTGAAGAAAGTTAAGAATTCAGGATCCTCACGAGGTAGCAGAGAATATAAGAAAACAAGGGACACCGGGCAGTATCTGAAGAAAGTTAGAATGAGTGACACCACAGGGCATCAGAGCACCACAGGAGACCACCAGCTCCCCTCTCCCTGCTGCCCACTGCCCTGAGTGCAGTAATGGCTGGAAGGGCTGCGAGGACGGTGGGTGCATGGGAATGGAAGAGACTTTGTAGTCACACATTTTGGAACTGGAATTGTCCAAGGTGTATTGACCTGGTGTTTCAGAGGATGAGGTGGGAGGTAACAGAGTGTAACAGTGCTCAGCATTGCATCTAGGATGCTATGGCTATGCTGTGTGATCTTTGGCAAATTGACCATTCCCATACCCATGCTCTCCTTTATAACATGGGGGAGATAATAATAATTAACTTTAGGTTCATTTTAAGGGGAGATGAGATAATCCATGTAAAGTGCTTAGCGTAGTTCCTTGTGCACCAAATGTTCTGAAAATTATTACTGATTATTATTTCATTCTGCTTTAGCATACTGAAAGGCATCTAAATGGGTGAGTTTCAAACTGTAGGTTGCAATCATGAGGATGTAATATAATAAATTTGATGAAGAATAACCAGTAATTTAAAGAAATAGAATAGAGTATATAAGAAACGATTTCTATTGTAAAAGTATTATTTGCAGAAACTTTTTCAGCCATAAAACTGTGTGTGTGTGTGTGTGTGTGTGTGTACAGGATCCTACTCATAACAATTTGGAGACCACTGTACTATATGAATGCCAGATGGGTAATAGATGGATCATAAAATGCACAATTAATTGGTTTGCCAACTCAAGCTCTGAGAAGGGGACGCCAATCTATCCATTAGTGAATCCAAGGCCATATGCAGTGCTGTTCCAGACTTCGGTGCTTGCATGTTTATGTGTGTGTGTGTGTGTGTGTGTGTGCGCGCGCAAGTGCAAATAACAATTGTCTCTAACTTTGCACATCCTGGTAATGAGGGTTTTGGGATCCAAAGCTTGCACTTTCTTCAATCTTAGATCATTTTGTTTCTCTCTGCTGGGATTCCCACTGTGCTGACTCTCTTTTATATCCTTGGGATAAAGAATGGTAGATTTATTGAGAAATGTATATTCCTGCTCCTTCTATAATCTGTGCATATAATAATACAGAGGGCATCAGGAGTTCAACTTTAAAGTTTGAAATCAAGCATATCGTTGATTCGCCAGAATGAATTAGATGAAAGTTTATTAAAGTGTTCATTTCAGAAAAGTAGTTGAGAAAGCACTTTGAGTAGTTGAGAAAGATCTTTGGCAAATTGACCATTCCCATACCCATGCTCTCCTTTATAACATGGGGGAAATAACAATAATTAACTTCAGGTTTATTTCAAGAGGAGATGAGATAATCCATGTAAAGTGCTTAGCGTAGTTCCTTGTCAGACACCATTTAAGTAAAAACAGTCCCCGAGCTAAGGTGAGATGAAGAGGACATGTATACATCTTGCAGAATATATACTTTAAAGCAGGGGTCCTCAAACTTTTTAAACAGGGGGCCAGTTCACTGTCCCTCAGACCATTGGAAGGCCGGACTATAGTTTTAAAAAAAACCTATGAACAAATTCCTATGCACACTGCACATATCTTATTTTGAAGTAAAAAAAACAAAACAGGAACAGACAATATTTGTATTTGCATGTGGCCCGAGGGCCGTAGTTAGATGACCCCTGCTTTAAAGTGTGCCTAAGAATGCATACCATAAAGAATAGATGAAATTTCTTGGAATAAATGCGATAATACTACAAGAAGAAGCACAGTTGTCTGCAATCATCAGTAGTAAACAACACTGGAATAACATAGGAGGAGGGGGTACATAAAATTATTGTAAAAGTCTTATACGTCAGGTTGGAGATATGGGGAAGCATCTTGATTGTTGGAAGAAAGACACCCTTGCTAGAGATATAAAGTTAGCTGTCACTAGCATGTGGATGGTAATGGAGCCGCTATATGAGGCTTTATTCTCCCTGCTCTCCCATTTTTCCTTCCACATGAATGCTTACTAACAGTTCTTTGAGCCTTTCTTGTTGTATAACTACATTCCTCTGAGATTACTTTTGTCATAAAACCTCCGACTCCAAGGACAAAGCAGTCATGGTACAAGGCTAGGGCAGGGTTACTTCAGGGAAAACTAACTATGGTCCAGGCTTAGTTTAGAATATAAGAGACTCATAGCATTTGCATCTTTTTGTCTATGGGCTTTGGTGACTCTCATCCACATACACTTTTAAAGACTTAGGTCTTAGTTCAGGAAGGGACCTACTGGGAAGGGCTCCTTACCCAGGGGTGTCCCATGTCTCTGTTACATCGCCAAGGGAAGCCAGGTAGGCGTTTCTCTTCCCAGTAATTGTGTATCTTGTTCTGCTGCTACCAGCTTTTCTTTTGTCTGTTCATACTGTGCCAAAAAGTGTTTCCTATTCTATTACCCACATTTCATTCTCTCTGTGTTAAATATGTGTGCTTTTGCTATAATTGCCAAAACCAGGAGTGCGCTACTATCATCTCTCTCTTTCTAGCAGTTAATTCTTTAAATGTAGGAAACTATTCATGTTCAGTTTATCAGAGACTCCACCAAGGTTCCATTCTGCTTTCTGAACCTCGCAGGTTGTAACAATGCACGCCATATGGCCTCCACAAGTACTTCTCTGCAATGCCCAATTTTTTTGCAGCCGGCTTTTCCTCTTGAACGTATGTACTCGACGTGATTTTGCATATTCTTCTTTTATATAATGATCCAGATTCTCTGCTCCTCTGTTGTATTCGTTCACCATTGCTTCAAGGTCTTTAGCTTAAGCAAAAGATAACAGTGTCATCTACATATTTGAGGTGTCTCCGGTCCTTGAGTCCTTTCCTTTATCTGTAGAAACCTTGAAAGTTTTCTCAAGGCAGGAGGTGAAGAGCCTTGGTGAGCTCCCACCTATTAATTCTGCACTACAAGATGGCCTTTAACACCCAATTTCCCAGTTAAATGTGACTCTATCATTTGTGAAGATACGTTTGGGGCACGTACCATGTGGGTCTTCTATTGCTTCTCTGGCAGGGCTTCTAACAAAGCATCGTTTTCCATGAAGTCAAAATTATTTTCAAGTCCCACAAAAGCCATACAGAACGACTTGTTTATTACCTATTGTTCAGCCCACTCTGCAGTTTGAAAGCGAATAAAAAATAATGCCCACTTTAACTACCCACCCACGCTGGGCTACATCAGTTGTTCCATGTGGTTTATTGTCTATAAAAAAGGTGTAGCTCTAATTGAAGTTCTGGGCCACAGATAACATTAATCAGATGATTAATTAAGAAGCAGCAATTTTCAATGAATACGTGTCGACTAAGGAGGCGGCCACACTTTGAAAGGGACTTAGCCAGCACTGCCACCCGATTAAAAGTGCAAGCATGACAACACAGAAAATAATACGCAGCAGCTATGAAAACATCAGGAACCCCACCCACACCCACAGCCTGTATGCAGCTCCGATCCAGGCACACTGGGCACTCACGCAGTCTCCTCCATTTGTTCCCCCTTCCCCGGCCCTCCTCACCTGCTTCCCCCTTTCCCTTCTGCCCTTTTTTTCCCTTAGCGTCTTCCTCTCGTCTGGGTAAGGGTTGTTTATGAAAGAGGATTCTATGACAAACATGTGTGGCTGGGTGTTTCACAATGAAATAGTGGGAGCGGCGGAGGTGCTGCAGAAAGATGCTCTATGTGTTATCTATGGCTAAATCACAAACAACTCCAAACAGTGGCTTGAAACAACAAATATATACGAGTATTACCTCATCCTTTCTGTGACTTAGGAATCTGGGTCTTGTTTATTTTATTTAAAAACAAACAAACATGTTTTTATTGATTTTAGAGAGAGAGGAAGGGAGAGGGAGCGAGAGATAGAAACATCAATGATGAGAGAGAATCATTGATCAGCTGTCTCCTGCATGCCCCCTACTGGGTATTGAGCCTGCAGCCCTGACCCCATGACCTCCTGGAAGAATCTGGGTGTGGTCTTGCTGAGAGCTTTTGACTCATTTCTCCCAGGAGGTCATAATCAAACTGTCAGCTGAGGCTGGGGTCTCATCTGAGACTTGGAGGGCAGGGGGGCAGGCTCCTCCCCTGACTGCTGGCAGGTTTCAGTCCTTCACCACAGGCGCCCCTCCTCAGGCTGCCTCGTGCCCTGGAGGCTGGCTTTCCCCACGGTGGGCACTCCAGGACCTCATGTGAGCGAGAACACAAATGGAAGCCACAGTCCTTTTATAACCTCGTTATCAGAGGTGACACCCTTTCATTTTTGCCATATTCTGTTCATCAGGAGTGAGTTCCTCAGTCCTGACCACACTCGGGGACCCGGCTGCACAAGGGCATGCATATCAGGAGGTGGGGCATTTAGGGCCATTGCAGAGGCTGCCGACCCCAAGGTCCAAAGAGTTGTTTTGCCTCCCCCTCCTCCTCTCAGTTATAATAGAACTTAAATTCAATTCCCTTATTTTCTGCAGTTAATGCAGAAGCGCTCACTTGTTCCCATGTTGGTGCATTTGCAAATAGAGTGATTTTCACAGGGGAAAGCCTTTCCGCCCAATCCACACCCGGCTTCATCTCTTTTTATTGAGTTACTACCTACCCATCAAGTTGGCTGTAATGCATTGCTGCTATTTATTCGCCAGTGTAGCCCTGGTGTCTAGGCTAGTGTCTTGTGCCCAACTGATAACACACATCTACGAAATAAGTGAAATATGTCAACGCCTTTAGAGCCATTACTGGCAACCTCTTCCTTCCCGAGCTCTCCTTCCCTTCATCTCCCTGCATGTTCTGAGGAGGCATGGTGACACCAGGCTCCAGAGGCAGAATTCCCACATTCACACCCCAATTCTGCCCCATGCTGTCATTGGGAAGCTACTGGACCTCTTGGTGCCTCGGTTTCTTCACCTGTAAATGGTGGTAGGGTTGCTGGGTGAGTAAATTTGAAGTCACGTATGTAAAGCTTAGAAGAGTATTTTCACATAGCTGACACATGCTTTACTCGATTAGTTGCCATTATTCAAGTACTAGAGGCCCGGTGCCCGAAATTCGTGCACAGGGGAGGGGGTTCCCTCAGCCTGGCCTGCAACGAAGCCAGCGTCCTGTGCCCCGGTCTCTGGCCAGAGGCTCCTCCCTCTGCGTGAGGGATGCTGGGCTCCCGGCCCCTCCCTCCGTGCGGCCAGGGCATGGGTCCCTCAGCCCGGCCTGCAACGAAGCCAGTGTCCTGCGCCCTGGTCTCTGGCCAGAGGCCCCTCCCTCTGCATGGCCATGGCGTGGGATGCTGGGCTCACGTGGTTGGGATGACACCACCAGAGTCCCCCCTCCCCTGCCACTATGGGCACCGCCATCTTTGTCGTGGAGTGATGGTTAATTTTCATATCACTCTTTTATTAGATAGGATTTCTCCTTACTTGATTAGTTTCATTACACTTCTCCTGGGAAGTCTTGCATCACTGTTGTTTACATACTTGGTTTTGATGTCAACAAATAGAATTGTTAGGACAGTAACCATGGGATCCCTCATTCCTCTCCCTTTTCTACACTGAATTCCTTACAGCTGAGTTCTCGTCTGGTTTGTCTTTGTGATTCCAGGGTAGGACTGGTATATAATTGTTTTTTAACATGTATTTGTTGGACTTCAGACAAAGTATGGGCAGAAATGATCACCCCTCTCTCTCTCTCTTTCTCTTCGTATGTGTGTGTCTCTGTGTGAAACCCTTAAGACTCTAGTATTACTGTGCCTTTTATAAAGATGCTCAATTTTTTAAATTGATATTAATTACATGGGTACCCTGTCTCTTTTCTTCTGCCTAACCCTCACTTTCCTACCCCTTGCAGTCCAAATGGTGTAATAGAGTGAGTCCAGACCTTCTGCCACATAACACTCACTAAGCCAAGGCGGGGCCTGCCTAAAGAAACGAAAGGGATTCATCATGCACATGTTTGGTTTCAACTCCTTATTTGCCTCGGGGCATTGCCTACTTCCCTGTAATCTCTGGGATACATCATTGTGATTATTTTTAAACTTATTTTATTAACCAAAAATACATAATTATAGTTCTTTTTTTAAGGATAGATGATAGTGGTTTGAATATTGGTGAACATGGTAATAAACTGTGGACATGCTGCTCTAAAAAGATGCAACCAAGGGTGAGAATGTACAGTGTATTTCTATTTTCCACAACAGATTTCTCTGAACCCATTTTTTTTTTTCATGTACAACTGACGCCAAACCTACACTTGAAGAATGAGAGCTTAGGGGGCTGGTACATGATGTTAAGCTTGATTGTGCAAATAATAAGATAAAAATTCAGGGAATTGAAAGATATAGCCAGGAGAAAAACAGAAATTATCTAATTATTTATTTTTAATATTTAAAGTGAAAGGAGGAAACTCAAGGAAACGTAAGTTATTCATTTTACTGTAAGTACTCAAGCTAAAGAACCTGGTGAGAGGCTGCATTTAGAAATTGTTTAGAGTTCACATGAACGTATTTTATGGTTTGATTAGTATTGTTTCAGAATTTTCCAATGAAAATTCAAACAAGAGATACCACTAGGTGTTCAAGAAAACATGATGCCAAATTTTAAAATAATATATTTTACTAAAATGTAAAGTAAATTTCTAATTTGGCTGGTTTCTATAGGCTATCTTTTAAGTATTCATGATTATAATGTAAAGGAAGCTAAAAATGAATAAATAAGTAACTTTTAATGAGTTATTTCCAGATTATAGACTTTCATATGAGGTTGTGTGGGGAGCACATTTTACTATTTATTTATCTTTGTGAATACGTGCAGACTTACAATGAACACTTTGAAAAATGCTGGTGATATGTGGCATGGAAAATAGTGGTGCAGCGAGGCCCACTTTTTAGCAATAGGAAAACCCCGGTCTCAATGTTCTACTTTGGAGAAGCATGCTCTAAACTTCTCCCACCAGAGTCATCTCAAGGCTGTCTCAGGCCAGTATCATCCAAGAGTGTTTAGGTATCTTTGAGTCTATTGACATGACTTTGAATTCCAAAGAGGCTGAAAAGAGAAGGATGCTTAGAGCCTTACAGAGAAACATGGGTGTAGGAGATGAAAGTCAAATAAAACTTACAACAAAGTAATTGCCAGCTTAGAAAGTTAAAAGACAGAAAAGGAGAGACATATTCCAACGAAGAACCTGCAGTCTGGTCCTAATAACAAGTGAGGAGAGGTTACTTACAATCTTTTACTCACCAACTGAAGAAAGGCTGCTCCTTTGCTCTACCCAGCCAAGGTTGTATTGTGGTATCACAACCTGCTTTTCCTGCCACAATTCACTTGTGTTATGTCCTGTTCCCTTGGGGACCATTGCAGTGTCAGGTGAGAAATTATGACAATGGGTCAATTTGTTCCACAAGGCTAGCACTTGGGAGAAATGACAATATTTGTCCTTTTAAGGGATGTTTTAGAAATCATGTTTAAGAAATGATGCTGGAAATATCTAACTCTGTGACAGGATGGAAAGGACTTTTCTCACCGTTTGGCAGTTGAGCCTGAGCTCCCAGACTTCCCTGTCTCAGCAATGATGACGTATTGAGGTCTAGAAAAATGAAATAGTTTTGCATTCTTCAAAGATAATTCTAAGTAGGTTTCTAGTGTTTTAGTGAAATGGAATGCTAGACAAATGAATAAATCATTGTTCCGTTTTATGAGTAGCCACCAACTCTCTATACAGTTATAGAATCACTATTAGATACTGCAGTGTTATTTTTTGGACTATTCTGAGTGAAATAATAGTTAGATATCATCAAAATTGTGTTCAGAAATATAATATGGACTCTTAATTGGCTCCATTCTATATTGCTTTTAGCTTGAATTTAATTTTTGAATATAACAAACAAATATTTGAGTTGTATGCACCATTAGAAGTGGTCATATTTTTTAGGATAAATTTGTACTCATCTTCCCAGGCCTCTACTAAAAATGTTAAGAAACAAAAGACATCATGAGTTGCAAATTGACAGCCTGATTAATAGGGTCTTTCCTGCCAGTTGACGTGCAATTCTAAGCACTGGTATTTTTCTTTGCTTATATTTGGCTTTTGGTTAAAATCTAGAATCAAGATGATGTAAAACCATCAGTTTTTTTTTCTGAGCCTTTGTTTCAGTTACCTTGTAGAAATGGCACGTTTTCCTTTAGTGTCCTCTGGGTTTATAACATTTCATGTATCAGCTTTGTTAAGCATCAGATGTAGATCAAATAATTAGAGAAGGAATGATTGGCACTCACCTGAAACCTCTCCCCAGGAGCCCAGGGGGATGAGGTCCTGCTTTCTCTGCAGGTGGAAGTGGTGAGGTGAGCACCGGAAGCTGCTCCTTTGAGAGCCTGTGGCTGCGCACAGCTGCCTTTTCCTCTTCTCTGGCTCAGAATTCGTCTGCAGAAAGGGAATAACCTCACGTCTGCTTTACGCTTTGATCTGAATGTTGATTTGGCCTTCATGATATGAGAATTTCCAAGGAACTGGTTGAAGTTGGGTATTTCAGGGTCTCCCACCACTGCTGTGGAGCTCCGGTCTGGATCGCTGGCTGTAAATGGGTTAACTGCTCTGAACCTCGGTGTTTTCATCTGTAAAATGGAAATTTGGGATAATAACATGTATTTCATGGGGCTGCAGAGAGGAGTAAATTAGGTGATGGATGAAAAAGATCTAGTCCAGGGCTTCGTTTATTGTAGGCACTAATGCTCATTCATTCTCCTTTTCCTCCATTGTGACCCGGGAGCCAGTTTAACTGACTAGGGGGACCTTAGTTGTGTATCCTGTTCTCATGAGCCTTTATATCTTTCTTCCCAGGGAGCCATACAGAGAGCATTCTAAATGCTCAGTAAATTAGGCTAAACTAAAATTAATCCCAAGGCAAAATCTGGGAGATCGATTGATAGATCTAGTTTTCTATCTGTCTTGATTACAAGGCATTGATTCAGAAGGTATTGGCTCATGTATTCTGGAGGTTGAGAAGTCTGATGATTGTTCATCAGCAAGCTGGGCACTCAGAAAAGCTGGTGGTGTAGCTCAAAGGCCTGGAAACCAGAGAACCAGTGGTACAGCTTCCAGTCAGTCTAAAGGCCTGGGAACCAGGAGCTCCAAGGGTGGGAAAAGATTGATGTTCCAGCTCAAATAGTTAAGGGAGAGAGAGAGATTTAAACTTGATGCCCACCCACACTGGGGAGGACTGTCTGCTTTGCTTAGTTCATCAATTCAAATTCTCTTCTCTTCTGGAAACACCCTCGCAGACACACCCAGAACTGATGTTTAGTCAGCTCTCTCAGCATTCCATGGCCCAGTCAAACTGACACATAAAATTAACCATCACAGCCTCCAAGGGGCACAGGTTGTCTGAACTTGTATTATCACCAGCAAGTATGAGAGTATCTACCCAATGCTCACTGACAGGATATTTTTAATTAAAAATATATATGGTGGTGACACTGTGTTGGGGAGAGATGCATTTTTTTTTAGCAGAAAAAATGGAATATTGTTACTAGGGCTATTGTATATACTATATCTTCTATATATCTATTTTGTGACTTCACTATTAGTTTTAAAAAGATGTTTAATTTTGTTGGTATATTTAGATATTTTAAATAATATAATATTCCCCATGTTTTTTTTTCAGAGAAAATAGATATTGAGTTGTAATAAATATTTGTTTATCCTCTATTTAGATATTTGTTCTCCCTTGACTTTACTTTTTAAAAACAAATGTTAATTTTTTTGTGATTAGTTTATGTATATTCAAACTGAAGTGCGTAGCCATAATCTAGTTCCTCAAGGGTCCTACCCAGTTGGGTCTTATGACGTGTTTGCTTATCAAATTTCAGCTTCATTCTCTGAATATTCACATACATTTGTCAACTGCTTTTGGAGGAGAGGCTGTGAAAGGATGATGATAAATCTGGATATATAATTCTGATCTTTTGGAAAAAAAAAAACGTGATACAAAGAGCAGTGGTCTGGTGGTTCTAAATCTAGACCGAGTCAGAATCTCCAAGGAGATGTGAAGAAAAAAAAATACCCAAGCATTGGCCCCACCCCAGAGCAACTAAGAATGTAGAGAAGGGCTGAGATGTTCTAGTGTCAAAGCTTCCCAGGTGATCTGTAGGGCAAGCAGGATTGAAAAACAACTAAGTAATGGACACAGGACGAAGCAATAATGTTGGCCCTACTCAGCTGTGTTCTATCAGTCAAATCACCTAAAGTCCCCGGGCCTTCCACCGACCAAACAACTTTAAAGGAAACAGAGAGTTCAGAGGATAAAAATCCTCAGACAGCTTCGCTCTCGACCTGTTCCGTAAGCCAACGTTTCCACTGTCCAAGACTGTCCACAGCTGGGTGGTTTCAGGAGGAAATGTTAGCATCACAGGTACGTGTCCATGTGTTTGATAGAGCATATTCGTGTGGTTAATATACAGAGTTATCATTTGAAATTAAAATAGAGGAAGTTTTAAGTGATTTCACTTCAGGGTCCTTGCTAAAGGCCGGGTAACGCTGCCAGTTCTTCTGTGAGAATTACAGATTAGCAAAGTGAGAATTGTAGCAGTTTGGCTGTAAAGATATTAAAAAGTCTAGTAAGTTTAAGTTATTTTCACTCCAGAAAAACTATAATCATTTGAAAAATCGAAGAACAAGAGTGAAATTTAAAATAAGATTATGTTCACAAGTGACTGTGTTGCTGGGGAAGAAGCTATTGAGAATTGTTTACCTGCGTTTCACCATTCTAACGGGCTAATAACTTCATGTAAAACACAATTTGAAGTAGTTACTAAGAATGCTTTAAACTGATATGAGTTTAAAAACTTGCTTGACAGACATTGGTGGTGGTGGTGAAAGGAAATGACCTCATTTCAGACCAAGATGAACTGTTCCTTGGTTGAAATGTCAATGTTTACTAGACACAAATATTAAAAAGTCACCGAGCCCCTTCTCTGTGTAGGTCCCAAGATCTGAGTAAATACAATATTCTGTATTTTTCCTTTGAAAATTGAATGTATTGGGGTGACATTGGTTAGT
This sequence comes from Myotis yumanensis, assembly GCF_028538775.1. Lineage (NCBI taxonomy): Eukaryota > Metazoa > Chordata > Mammalia > Chiroptera > Vespertilionidae > Myotis > Myotis yumanensis. The sequence continues at coordinate 7,466,058 of NW_027223759.1, forward strand.
ATGATCATATAGATTTCAGGTATGGGTTTCTATGTTATAAGATCTGTATATTGCACTGTGTGCCCACCCCACCCCCCAAAGTCAAATCTTCTCCATCACCATATATTAGGACTAATGCTTTGCATAGAAGTTCTAGAATTGAGAGTTTGCTGACCAAACAACTCTAAAGGAAACACATTATAATATTTCAAAGTGGGGCGGAAAAACAAACGGCTAACAGTTAAAGTGTCCGAAGGTCTGAATTTTTAAGTGTGGATGCGAGTTTATGTCAGGCTCCGTGGCCTTATTACTTAATCTTTGTAGATGGGCACCGTCATTACCTTTTTATGCAACAACTGTTTCTATATGAATGCAAACAACGCAAGAGGTGACAATGCCATGAGCGGCAGGCACAGAATTCTTGATTTAACTCTTAAAGGAGTGCTTCTGTGAAAAGTAGCATAAAAGATGAAAGAACCCAGGTTTCTCATAAAATTTGAATTGTATAAATTCATAAACTAAAATTCCTGTTTTCTCTCCCCTGGTTTTACCAGTGTATTTTCTAAACTAGGGCAAGTAGGCTAGAATTCATAATTTATAAACAATCTGTGGAAAAATTAGTGAATTATTTACAACACTTTTGAAAAATGTGTTTGTGTCTCACACGAAAATTAGCTACTCTGTTCATCGTGGCCATGCCACAAATATGCTGGAAATTAGGACTTGCAGAAGTGCGTTTGGGAAAAAAATAGTCCTGTAACTCAATCTGAGATTGGAAAACCAAACTGATCCTGAATGGTCTATTTAAACAAGTGCCAATTATTGAATAATTCTCTGACCTAAACAGAAAGTTATTGTATATGGAAAGATTTTTTTCCCTTGGAGTGCTTTATTCCAGATGCCCTTCTAAATTGTTTTTAATTCTCTGTGGGCAGTAGATAACCAAACCTCCAGAATGGAGTAATGGCAAGGAGGAAGCAATCACGCTGGCCACTTCTAGCTACGAGTCATGGAAAAGGCATCTGTTATATATGAATTGCAGACTATAAGGACTTTGACAGTTCATAGACCAGACCTAATTTATTAAACTAAGTTTCTAATATAAACAGTAATTTGTTTCAGGCACTGACACTGCAGGTCTGGATTATGTGAACCAAATATAAAGAACTATATTTCCCCTTCGGAAAGCGCGTGCCTTTGGAGCGCCGAAAGGAAATAATCTAATATGGCATAATAGTCCACATGATGAACATGGCCCGCCTTCCTGAGCGTGGGGCGATTCACACTCTCTCTTTTTGGGAAAAAAAGTTTCAGAAGTTGTTTTAAAAGTACTGGGGCCTGGTTTATATTCTTCAAAGCACACCTGTGCGTTACATCCCAACTGGATGAGAAGATGGTGAGATGGCTGAAAGGGGTTCAATCTTTCACACGTTTTCAGCCTGAGATATAATCTGGTTTAAATTGATGAAAGCATTCTCATGACAAAATCAACAGTTTGACTAGAAAATGATGAAGATTCCAGTTACCCTATTGTCTTATTTTTGCAGACAATGTTTGATGAAAAGGGATCCTAAAACTTATATATTAATGTAGTCTAGATATTTGAAGAAGACTATGGACTAAATAGAGTTTTCTTTTAAGACTTAGGAAGGTATGCTTCAATTAGGTCAAATAACATGTGGCTGGCTGGTTTCTTTAAGTGGTTGTACTCTTGTTTGTGAAAGCATTCACAGATTCTCACAGAAACCCAATACTAGTTACTAAATTATTTATATGCTGCCAACTCCAGTGTAAGGCAAGAAAGAATCTAAAAATGCTTATCTTTTTCTTGTTCTGAAGGGCAGCATATTATCTGGGGTGCAAGCAACAAACTCATCCTAAAATGTGGCTAACACGTAGAGGGCATTTTATCTTAAAAAATGAGAAGGGAAGGGGATGGCACTTCCATGACTAGCAAGTTGGTGGTTTTCTCCTTCTGTCTCACTCAGTGTTGTCCAAACACATGACGAGGTGAGTTTCTGTCATGTGCCCCTTTGAAAGGGAGAAGAAATATTCCCCCAGCATCTAAAATCAGATATTTCCTTTGACTTATTGATCAGTGGTTGGGTCACATAGCCATGCTTACCTTGACTATGGCCAGGGGAATGGAATTACTCTGATGGGCTCAATCTACTCAACATTCTACTCCCCACCATGAAGGAGGGGGCTGTCTAATACCTAAACAAAATCCAAGTACATTTAAGAGATGGGGAAATTGCCATTAAGTATGCAACCAGCAGTGTCTGCTAAAAGTAAGAGTAAAAATAGAATTAATATTTTGGTAACACCTGAACAATAGATTGTGGGCATAAAAGGAAAATCTCTACAATATTACTTTATTACTCACATGCATCTGGAACTAACTCTTTTAGTATTTTTCCATGAAATGTTTTACATAATGTAAATAAAAATCTTTGTCGCATGATCTATTTACAATAAAGTGAAATTCCAGGAGAGGCACTGTGATGGACGGGAACATTAGATCATTCTGGTTGAATTGACTAGGCTTAGTTTTCTCCAGCCATTTTGGCTTATGTAGCCCTGAATTGACAAATTATTGACTGAACACAATCCACCCATAGTTTCTTTTCATGTTTCAGAAGCATTTTGAATTTTTCTCCTACCTAAGGCTAGCTTGGGTTGGGGAAAATTCGAGAAAGATGAGAGACGAAGAGGAAGGGGGGTGGAGAGAGTGCAAAGGTGAACAGAGGGAACTAATTATTGGGCACAGGGAGTCATTCACAGTTCCTTTATCTTACTATATAGAGTGGTAGATATTTTTGTTCTGGCTTGTAACAAATTGATTTAAATCATTTTCTTTCATTTGTTAAAGCTAGACTTTAATATATGGCTTGAACTCAATATATCTGACAGCCTTAAAAATGTATTTTCTATTTTTAGTTATTTTGAGGAAACTCCATACTATTTTCCACAATGGCTGCACCAGTCTGCATTCCCACCAGCAGTGCACGAGTGTTCCTTTTTCTCCACATCCTCTCCAGCACTTGTTGTCTGTTGATTTGTTGATGATAGCCATTCTGACAGGTGTAAGATGGTACCTCATTGTTGTTTTGATTTGCATCTCTCGGATGATTAGTGACTTTGAGCATGTTTTCATATGTCTCTTGGCCTTCCTTATGTCCTCTTTTGAAAAGTGTCTATTTAGGTCCTTTGCCCATTTTTTGATTGTATTGTTTATCTTCCTTTTGTTAAGTTGTATGAGTTCCCTGTAAATTTTGGAGGTTAAACCCTTATTGGAGATCACATTGGCAAATATGTTCTCCCATGCAGTGGGCTTTCTTGTTGTTTTTATTGATGGTTTCTTTTGCTGTGCAGAAGCTTTTATTTAATGTAGTCCCATTTGCTTATTTTCTCCTTTGTTTCCATTGTCCTAGGAGATGTGTCAGTAAACCTATTGCTATGATCTATATCTGATATTTTGCTGCCTATGGATTCTTCTAAGATTTTTATGGTTTCCCATCATATGTTTAAGTCTTTTATCCATTTTGAGTTTATTTTTGTGTATGGTGTAAGTTGGTGGTCAAGTTTCATTTTTTTTTTTTTTGCAAGTATCTGTCCAATTTTCTCAACACCATTTGTTGGAGAGGCTGTCTTGACTTCTTTATATGCTCTTGCCTCCTTGATCAAATATCAATTGACCATTGGTCTGGTTTGATTTCTGGGTTCTCAGTTCTGTTTCACATGGGCTCACCTTATGGTAATGGAAGCGACCTATCAGAAGGGATTATTTGCTGCCATATCTCAGGGTCTTGAAATAATAGCCTAACAAAATTCCCTTTTCCCATCAATCATGGTTGAAGTCCTACTAGAACTATAAGTAGCTATATTAATTCTAGGTGTTTCTGTCTATAGCACAGAAATTATGTGCCCCTAATCTTTGAAAATGTTTTAAATGAGGAAAATAGATAGAAAATAAAAAAGCTGCTCTAACTAGAAGAAGCACAATAATCCAGGGTGCATCTTTAAACAGCAAGCTTTCTGGAGAATAACTGCAATGATTTCCCCCCAACTCTACGTAGAATAGCAGGTGATCCTTCCTTCTTTATGTACAGAACTGTGGCTTACCTGGCCATGATCTGATTCTGCCTGCAAATATGCTGTGTCCATGGCCTATGGTGTACAAAGCAACAAGATGGAAAACCAGGCAAATAAACAAAAATAAGAATGAGCAAATCCCATTTTATTTAGCATCTGCACAGGTTTTTGGATTGAGATGTGCATGCCTCCATGTGCATGCAATTACTTGGAAAAGGCACATTAATTTTACACATAACCACAGTTCACAAGACTAAAATTTTCATGGTAGGAGTTATTACTGTATTTTTGTTTATAATAACTTGGTCTTTTTATTTAAAGTGTAACTTTTAATATTGTCATTGGATTGAAAAACTTTGGCATGGTAACATCAACATATAGGGAAGTTAATCTAGAATTTATATCAGCCATGAGCTCACATGAACATGAGGTCATGTAAAATGCCAACTAGCTTAGTTACCTCTCTGTATCCTCCACTCCACTCCAATATTATTTTCTTGAAAAAGAATATATATATATATATATATATATATATATATGCCTAAGCGATGATCCGACGGGCCGACGGGCTGGTAGCTATGATGTGCACTGACCACCAGGGGCAGATGCTCAATGCACAGGCATGGAAACATGGAACAGACTGATGAATCTCAGAAGGAAGGGGGTTGGGGAGAGGGCAGGAAGCTCTTTTATGCATACTAGAGGCCCAGTGCACAGATTCATGCACCAGTGGGGTCCTTTGGCCTGGCCTGTGGGGATCAGGCCGCAACTGGCTCTCCAATATCCCCCGAGGGGTCCTGGATTGTGAGAGGGCGCAGACAAGGCTGAGGGACCCCCACTGGTGCACGAATCTGTGCACTGGGTCTCTAGTTATAAGAGAAAATTATTTAGAAAAAGAGCATTTTACTTGAAATTGGGACTCTCCAATTCTTGTTTGGCTACCCCCTGAGTTTTATTTCCATTCACGCTTTAGTTAGGATGATCTAATTTGTATGTTTCTGAGTCACATTGATTGCCATTTTCCTCATGGCAGTGTGCTTCAGTTTCCTCATCTGTAGCAATAAAACCCCATGATCCTTAGAAGCTTAGATTCCTTGCAATGGAGAAATGATCTTTGCTTTGCACACTATGTTTAGAATTACTCAGGAGAAATTTTTTAAAGGTTTCAATGGAAGTATTTGTTCTTACTAAGTAGCTCCATGGTTGTTTGATCCATGGAAAGAGGTGCACTGTCCTGAATATAGTTTATTGACTAAACGAATAGCTAATTTTAAACATAGATTTTTTTAAAACCAAGGAATTGCAGACATGCAACCACACCTGCAAAAAAAGTTGAATTAGAAAATTACCTGTACATGTGTTTAGCAGTGAATTTAGTTAAAAATAAAGTGAATTCTATAAATTCACGATGGTTTCTTATATTGGAATGATGCTACTTAAGCGTCTCGTTGCGTTACTGCTATTTCTGGTTTCAGTGTAAAACTTTAAATTTAATTTTGGAGTTTGAGTTGTTTGCTTCCTCTGAGAAAAGCAAAATGAGCAGATTTTTTAGGATTATAAAATTTTTGTCTTTTTTACATTAAATCTTCAAAATTTATAAATTTTTTGAAAAGTGTCCATTTAAGTTTGGTATTTAAAAGAATTTCCATTTCTTAATTTTAAGACATTATCTTTTAAAGTAATACAAAGTAGAATATAGAATATACCTTTAAGCTTCTATGATTCATTTATTTCTTCACTGAATCTCATATAAAATGAGACATTATTACTGCCATTAGCTACTGTGTGGATCAGGGACTCCAGTCAAATACAATGTGATTTTTAATTGGTAATTTTGTTTTGATTTTAATTGATCATCAACTTTTTGATAGGACATAGGTAGCAGGTATAAGTCATAAGGGACATTATTGACCAATTTATATGTAAAAGCTTTGGGTTGATTACATTGAAGAAGAAACTCAATTCACTCATTTTAAATTAGAATAAAGCATTGTTCCAAGTAGTCTATCCAGTTTTGAGGGGATGAAATCTGATATGTCAAATCTCAAACATTTGTCATCAGTACAGTTTGGACACTATTTTCCTGACTTGTACTTCCATTCTTACTTTAGTCAGGATGATATAATTCCTATATTTCTGATTTCTTCTTGCAATAAACTATGCATCATTCCTTAAACCTATTGTATTTAAATATTACCATAATGGCTATATTTTCCTTACCAATGGCTTTATTTCATCAATTACCAAGGGCTATATTTTATCAATTAAGAAAGTATCTAAATATCAAAATATGGAATTTGATGTGATGCCCTAAGTATGACCGAGTTGCTATCAAGCAGACAGTCCCACTAGAGTCTAAGGGAGTAGAAAACACTATTATTAGTTCACCACTTTTCAACCTTGGTGATAAAATACCAGGTTTAAGCATGGATTTCAGTACCTCAGTCTGTTTTTACCTTACATGATCTTTAGGGTCAGGAGCCAGAGATATAAGTAGGGGCTTTGGGTTCAAGGGCGAGGACCTTGTAGAAGCAGGCCATTGATTCTTATTGTGTTCTCTGACCAGCTCTTATACTTCCTGTGCTTGCCCATCCTTTTGCACTTGGGACCCCGAGGGTTATTTTTGACTCATTCACACAATGAATCACTCCCTTACCCCATGGGCCATGTTTCCTGAGCTCTGGGGCTGGTACACCTGGAAATGCACTGGGAAAATGGTGGCTGTGGAGTTGAGAGGGGCGGTAGGTTACTGGTGAAACTCACTTCTTTGCATTGGATGTAGGAACCTGACTATCTTTCTAATTCTTAGTGCTATGTCCATAAAGTGCTATATATATAAAAGGCTAAGTGACTGTGCGACTGTCTGACCAGTAGCTAAGATGCACACTGACCACCGGGGGAAGACACTCAACGCACAAGCTGCCGAGCTGCAGTGACTTGGCAGTGGTGGTTCTCAGGTGATGCACCCTGGAACCAGAGAGGAGGGAGCCCGATTCCGGGGTGCGTCACCCAAGAATGCCCTCTCGCAATCCAGGACCCTCTCGGGGGATGTCAGAGAGCCAGTTTTGGCCTGATCCCCGCAGGCCAGGCCGAAGGACCCCACCTGCCAGAGGGACCCTGCTACTCTACAGACACCCTTTGAGCCAGGGCGCTGCCCCAGGTGCAGCCCAGGGAGGGACCCCAGGAGTTTGGCTCCTGGTGTGGCTGGCCTGTCTCACCCAGTCCTGCCCTGCTGGTCACCTTCTAATTAATTTCCTTCCAATGTGCACGAATCCGTGCACCGGGGCACTAGTAGTATATAAAATGATACTAAGTTTATGTGTATTAAAGAGATCAGGAGAGCATGGTCTGGTTATTTGTGTGTCCCCAAATTCATATGTGGACATCTTATGCCCAAAGGTGATAGAGGAGGAGGTGGGGGTCTTTGGAAGATGATTAGGTCATGAGGCCAGAACCCCAGTGACTGGGATCAGTGCCCTAATGAAAGTGACCCCAGAGAGCTAGCTCATCCCTTCCACCAGGTGAGGACTCAGCAAAAAGGCGAAGTCCATGACGCAGGAAGTGGCCCTCGGAAGACATCTGTGCCATGATCTTGACTGTCATAGTCTCTAGAACTTTAAGAATAATGTTTGTTGTTAATAAGCTTCCAGTTTGTGGTATTTTTTGTTATAGTGGTCTGAATGGACTCACACACATGGTCATCGATATGCTCAACTCTGGGCTCTAATTCTCTTTCCTGTGCATTATTTATTTTGCAAATACTGTTGTCTTTGGAACCTGTGAGAGCAACCTACCTGGAGATTATTTTCTGAAAAGAAGAGTGGAATAGAAATCTGACCTTACAAAGGTAATAATAACCAGCAAAATCATTTGCTGCTTGGAATGACAGGTGGGCTGCTGGAAGCCTGTTTTTGTTGCTCCAAAGCAGGAAAGAGAGGCTTAATTTTTTCCACGACATTAATCAAGGGGAAGAAGAGAGGGGTAGAAAATGACAGGGTTGTAATAGAGACAGATCCTAACACCTACTCCTCAACAATGAATTTTCCTAGACCTGTGCCCAGAACACTGCAAACAGGCCAACTCAGACTAACAGTTGTCCAGTAGTCTCTACGCCCTTGGACCCCCGCATGCCCACTGCTCCCAGCATTTATGCACCCAGTGCACCGATGGCTTGGAGTTAGCAAACTCTAATGCCCCCATGGGCCTGGGTAGTTCATCTGAATGAGTAACGTGCAAGCTGTGGATGCCTGGGGAACACAGTTGCCTTTTCAACTGAATCCTGGTGATTTTTTTTTTTTTTTTGCCGAGTAGGAATGCATTTTTTCAAGGGAAACCACAAGTCTGGATTTTCATGGAAAAGTTGAACTTTTTAATGTGCAATCTAACCATTTTAAAATGTTGGCAAAAGAATGAAACCTAGAAAAGCAAAAGAACCCACCTACCATTCGATTGGAGCAGTGAGCTTGACCCCTCAGATTGAGGTAATGCTAACAGTGATAGTTATTAATAGCATCTTCCCCACCAGCCTTTTGCCCTGCCCGGAAGGAGAAATGAGGCCATACATACACATATTCATGAAGCAACCTTCATGCTCAAAAACACCTGTGGATGGTTTTATGTCCATGAAAGGGAATAATTTAACTATTAGTAAACCTTAAGTTTTTTAAAAAAACTTTTATTTTTATTGATTTCAGAGAGCAAAGGAAAGGGAGGGAGAGATAAAAACATCAATGATGAGAGAGAATCATCCATAGGCTGCCTCCTGCACGCCCCACACTGGGGATTGAGCCTGCAACCTGGGCATGTGCCCTGATTAGGAATCCAAATGTGACCTCCTGGTTCATAGGTTGACACTCAACCACTGAGCATGCCAGCCAGGCTTTCTTAGATTTTTAATACTCAGAGTTAATAACACTAGTTTTTGGTATTCCAGTATATATTTTCATGCATTAAAATACCAGTGTTTTTGTTAGAGTAGTGTAATTATTTTGGCATTAAATTATGAAACTTGAATGATTTACATTTCAAGGCATATGTAGAAAGTTTTTTAATCAAATAAAGTTTAGAAAGCATTTTTTTGTGTGCTTCCATAGCCCTCTTAAGGAGGAAGAAATATGGTAACCGACAACACAAAAATTTCTTTTGCAGCAAAAATGCATGCAGTCATACTCCACCTCCAAGACTCCCTAAGCAAGTGCAATATGTGACCACATTAAAATTATGCAAATAACTCTGCATCAGAATTTCTACCTAATACGGTAAAAATCAATGACAATAAAGTTAAACTGGAAGTGCCTCTTATTGAAACTAAATTATATCTTGATGTCAATAAAATGTCTGCAGTAGTAGTACAGGTATTTTGATATTAAAGTAAAATATTGACTTATTGTACTACAATTTTCTCTGTATGACAACCAACTTACGGACTGACCAATTATGGCCTGTTCGAGCAAATGGCTACATTGTGTACAAGTGAGGTTTAATAAGATAACATTGGTAGTATGAATATTTTGCTATGTGTCTTTTCCTTCTAATAATTTTACATACACTTATGGGGTACTGTTCACTTCTTAAATGAACTGACATACTTTCACCTAAATGACTTGTTCAAGCTCAGCGTTCTGGTTAGCTTCCCTAAATCTTACCTGACGTTTTTGCAAATTCTATTTCCCTAGACACAGTTTCCCATGATCTGTGCTGAATAATTGACATCCTACCTACAAACGGGGTAGTATTAGGGGGAGGGGTCTTTGGGTGGTGATCAGATCATGAGGCAGAGCCCTCGTGATTGGGACCAGTGCCCTTAATTAAAAAGACCCCAGAGAGCTGGCTCATCCCTTGCCCCTTGTGAGGACTCAGCGAATGGCGAGGTCCATGACCCAGGAAGAGGACCCTCAGCAGACATGTCTGTGTCCCCTCCTAACACTGTACTTCTGCATGGATGTGCTCTCAATTTCCAGTAGTCCCTTGTCTTTTTGTAATAAACACAAAGTTGTGTCCATTTTTTCAGAGCTATTACTGCCTCTTTTAGTTGGTGAGAGCCATTTATACCAAACCGTGCTAAGTGGCTTTGAAAAAATGAAACGTACACTATGACGTATACACCAAAAATATAGCAATGAACAGGGAGAGAATGCAGTTTCATTTGTGGAAAGAAAGGGCTAGATCTTGGAACAGACAGATTCGCTCTGCGCTACCCACCTTGTCTTTGAACCCCAGAGCCCAGGCAAGGCAGCCTTTGCCCAGCTCCAGGAACGTGCCAGTGTTTGCTGGAAGGGGACAGAGCATTTGATATCCTGAATCGATTCTAGTGGTTATGAATGCTCCCTTCTACTTTTATAGAAGTTACTGCATTTGGTAACTTACATTATGCATCTGCAATATATTATTTACTTAAGCAACAATGGCATTGTTGATAGCTGAAATGGAAAAACTAAGAGCAAAATAAAGAGCTCTTGTTAAATAGAATATATACAGCAGCTACCACTGGGATTTCTTTTTCTTCAAACGTGACAATCCCAAAGGGTGGCATCCAGATTTTCAGAGCAAAAAAGTGATACTGAGCAAAAACTAGCACACGACAAAAATGGAATCTCTCAGGGCACGAAACCTACATTAAATTTAAGAGAAGTGTCTCGAAAGAGACCCCTTACACAAGTCAGACTAAGCTATCAATTAGCATTACATATTTTATATATGCGAAGGAAACACATCGGAGTCTAGTTTGAAATCAACATCACCAAAAAGGAGACAGTCACTAAATATTATTATCTGACATCTACAGGGATATCTTAGGGGTAGACTTTTTCGTCATAGTTTTTATTAACTGCCTCCCTTGATCCAAGACCCTCAATGACATTCAGATAAGCATTTCTCATTACTGAGCAGTGGGAAAGTACCGGCTATTTATAGCTCACAGAGACGTTAGGCCCACGGGCAGTAAATCCGTCCTGGATTTGATACACACAGACACGGGGGTCTCCGTAACAGACACTTCTCTCCTGCTGACTGATGATGGCATTCTCTGGGGAAAGGTAAATGCCTGTCAGGGGTGACTGGTGGATTTTAAAACAAAACGAAAACAAATAGTAAACCAATATATTTTTTGAACCTGATCATCTTGGGGCTTTTGTAGGGTTCTGCTGTTTGCATAACAAGAACCGGGCCAGGCCAATCTGAGCATCAGGGCTATTACAATGTGGATGCAGCTAGACCTAAGGAATCACACCAGGGAGTCCTGCCATATGGAAAGGAAAGAAAGTTCTGTCTCTTCCCTCCACTGAGGAATGTGGGAAGAAAGGAAGGTCAGGGAGGATAAGAAAATCACGTGATGAAGTCCTCATAGTCCCTCTGTCTTGAATCCCAAACTGTAGAACAGCAGTACTAATGGTCCCGTTTCCCACATATGCCCCTGCCTCCCCACCTGCAGAATCGCCCCACTGTCAACATCACTCACTGAAATGGCCTGTCTATCGACCTATCTATATCTTCCTATATAATGACATAAATCCACCATTGAAATATCAGTGTTTTCACTGCCTTTAAAATCCTCTGTGCTCTGCCTAATTATTCCCGCCCCCTTCAACCATTGATCTTTTTATTGTTTCCATAGTTTTGCCTTTTCTAGAAGGTCACATAGTTGAAACCAAGTAGTACAAATGTTACTGTTTAATAAATGTTTATCTAGCATTTCTTATGTGCTAGGTACTGTTCTAAGTGCTTTACAGATGCTAATCTTTTTAACCCTCCTAATAGCACAACGAATCCTACTACTGGTGCTCATTTTCAGGTGAGAAAACTGAAGCACAGAGAAGTCATTTTGGTAAAAAAAACAAACAAACAAAAAAGTAGCAAAGTATTCCAATGCAGAAAAGCTGACCCTCCCACCATGACACCCTGTGGCCTTTGGTTTTCGTGCCCTCCCCATCTCTTTAAGCTTTTTAATACTTTTGCTTTTCAGGCTCAAAGATGGGTTAATATTAGCATTGGACAATTTTACTTGTACATGCATGGGGATTATGGAGTCCTTATGTGGTCTCAGACGCACAGCCCTGCATTCGAGGTGCTCAGGTAACATACAATATGTGCCCCCAAAGGCCAGACATTAATTAGTTGGTAGTTGTCATAAAGCTCACCCACTAAAAGCTATTTATTGCATGCTAATAAAAATTCACATAAAGTAAGTAGGTGACTTTTAAGCACTTGTAAGTTTTATTTGCTGATTTTACCAAGGTTTTGTTTTGATTTTCATTGTTTACCTGGGAGCTCTCATGAGACACATGAAATATACTGTTTATGTTCCATAAAATTAACATGGAATGAATGGCAGCAGGGGGCTATTTCTTGGGGGAAGGAAACTTTCTTGCAAAGAAGATGACATGCTAAAAACACACATGTAGACGAGACTTCACATATTAACAGCGCGATCACTTACACATGAGAATTTAAGAATTTGTGAGCATAATTACTTTTTATCATGCTGTATGCAAAATAGCATCCGATTCCAAAATAGTTGAAAATGTTTTTTTTAGGAGGTAAATTTACAAACCTGTTGCCTATCTGCTCAGGCAGAGAGAGGCAATATTTTGCTAACAGATGTGAAAAATTAAGGGCTATTTTGCAGCCACGTGCCTCTCCATACCTGCTTTTGCTGGAATGATCTAAATTGTCTGTTTGGGGAGAAGCCTCACTCTCTGAGCCCTTTATTCTGAAGAAATGTGATTTATTGATCCTCATGAGGCTCCAGGCATAGTGCACACCAGTGAGGTGGTCACATTTATATATATATATATATATGGAAGGGAGAGGGAGAAGGAGAGAGAGAGAGAGACAGAGAGAGAGAGAAAGAAAGAAAGAGAGAAAGAGAGAGAGAAATATCAATGATGAGAGAATCATCAATTGGCTGTCTCCTGCACACCCCCTACTGGGGATCGAGCCCACAACTGGAACATGTGCCCTTGACAGGGAATCAAATCAGTGACCTCTTGGTTCGTGGGTCAATGCTCAACTGTTGGGCCATATGAGTGGTCAAATTTTGAAGCATAAACGTCGTCCTCCTCAATGGTGCTATCCCATACACAGCCCCTAGTGTGACAGCACAGGCATACATAACCCGCAGTATCTGGCACCACTTATGATCTAATTACAAGTGGGTGTGAGCTCTATTTTAAAGTGTGATAAAGAGTAATAACGTAACCAAAATACATGATTAGATTTAAAGAAAGGAAAATTGATGTGAAATATGGTATTTATTATATTACAGTTAAATGCTAATTTCTTCCACTTCGGTATTTTTAGCTTCTGTTAATTGAAAGGTATGGATTACCTTGGTTGCTAATCCCTAAGAACAGTAACGACACCTTAGAGTAGACTAACAGGAGGTGAGGAGGCCTGAGAATGTAACTTTCCCCTTTGACTAGCATTGCCAGGTACCAAAATAAAGATTTAGTAGTCATTTAGCAAAGGTTAAATAAGCCACTTAAAATGGATTTAAAATGACAAAACATTGTATGATATGTAGCCTTCTCAGATACACGTTTACAATAGAAAGACTTAGTGGTTCGAATGAGACTATTGGCGGCTAAACACATCACATTTGCAAAGGGGAGAGATCTCCTCAGAGGAGCAACAGGCAGGCTGTCCTGAGATCAGACAAGTCCAAGGGGATGCACGGTGGGCAGAGAGCTGTGGCCCAGAGACAGCGGGCACCGCAGGGCAGGCCGGGGAGCTGCTGGCCCGGGCTCCTGCCTGAGCACGCAGAGGCTCTATGAGCTCAGGAATGAAGCCACCGTGTCGGAATGACCGCAGCCCACTCCCAGCAGAGCCTCCCACAGCGTGCCTGTGTGCGCATCCTTTGGAAGAATAAGCTGATAAATGGAATCTGCTCTTTGAAGAAATTCCCTGTTGCTCTCATCTTCTAAAGCATGAGAAGGCTATAATAGTTTACTCACAGGAGACTTTAGAGTTTGTTTTCATGCGTGAGGCACTGGGTAGGATGTTTAGGGACTCTGATGAGGACAAAACCCTAGCCTTGCCTTTAATATCCTTACCTCAGGGAGGAAAGTAAGGTAAGTCACCTGTAACACTAGGCATGCCCGCCCGCCTGCCTGCCTGCCTGCCTTCCTTCCTTCCTTCCTTCCTTCCTTCCTTCCTTCCTTCCCTCGCTATTTCATTTGCCCTGTGATGTGCCCCAGTAGCATTCTAGTGGCTGGAACACAATGATTTAACAAGTTTAAGTCCTTGTTTGGAGTCACCCTCTGTGGAGACCATCAGCATGGACCTTGATAAAGGCCAAAGGCTAGGATGAGTCCAAGGGCAGAGAACTTGGAACTGGCTAGGAGGAACAGGGACTCTGGTGAATGGAGGATCACCTGTTAAACAAAGGGATGAGAGGACTGCAATGGTCAAAGTGATGATGAAATAAGTTGCAGTAGTCTGTAGTCTTAGAAAGTAGGTTGGACCATGTTGTTGAATTCTCGGTTGAAGAATTTAGTAAGCAACAAGCAGCCATTGAAGAATTTTGAACAGTCACCAAATAAAAACTTAGGAAGGGTATTAGGGCAATAGTTACTAAGTTGGTTGAGGTGAGGAAATGGAGGACAGGGTGGCACATAAAGGATTCGTGTAATAGCGGAGATGAGTGGTCAGCAAGCCAATCTGGGGGAGGGAGTGAACAGAAATAAAGATGAAAACGTTCCATAGGCTGTAGTTTTTTTTTTTAATAATGTGAGATCTTGAAAATTCTTTGAATCACTGCTTGATATCCACATTATGTGTAGTATCATTGCTCAGTGTATCTTAAATCAATATTCTTTTTAAAAGATATATATTTTTATTGATTTCAGAGAGGAAGGGAGAGATAGAAACATCAATGATGAGAGAGAATCATTGATTGGCTGCCTCCTGCAGGCCCCTCACTGGGATTGAGCCTGCAACCCGGGCCTGTGCCCTAACCGGGAATGGAACTGTGACCTCCTGATTCATGGGTCAATGCTCAACCACTGAACCAGACTGGCCAGGCTATTAAATCAATATTCTAAAATGTCGATACTCATTTTGACCTGTTTGCAGATATCTATAGCACTGCTGACTCCTCTCTATCATGGTTGTTACCCACAGAGTATCTTGGGCATAAATTCTTATTTGTGGAGTTTGTGCTGCAGGTTTGTTGCATGTTTTGGAAAAAGAGTATGCATGAAGGTTTCTACCATTTAAAGACCTAGTTAACCCTCATTATGAATTACGCACTGTTTGTACTTTTCCCTATCTTCCTTGTAATGGAAACTGTGGCTTTTAGCGCATTCCTGTGGCCTGAGGGAAATAGGCTCTTAGAAATACAGAGAAACATTCTCCTATGGATGGCGAGAGGTGAGCAAGGCCGGAGGCGTGGAGGCGGAGGTGGAGGCAGGGAATGCCAGGCTCCCAACGCTCTCGAGGCGTATCTAGGGTTTCTTAGGGAGACAGTGGGTCCAGAAATGATCTTTTGCTTCGTAGAGGGGCAGTTCTTGCGGTGCTTTCTTTCCAGCTGTGTGTCTTTCTATCATGTCTTTTCTGTTGTTCTTTCTTCCCTCCTTCCTTCCCTTTTTTCCTTCATCTTTTTTCTTTCCTGTGTCCCATATCCACCCTCCCTCTCATATTCATATTCTCTCTCTCTCTCTCTCTCTCTCTCTCTCTCTCTCTCTCTCTCTCTTCCTCTCTCTCCCCCTCTCCCTCTCCCTCTCCCTCTCTCCCTATCCCTCCTTCTCCCTTCCTTCTTTCTTTCTTTAGTACACAACTGGGGTGTACCCATCTTACACATAAACATAAATATTCCAGCCCAAATAGAACAACAGTCAGTTTAATGACGTTCAGGTAGCAGCAACCAAAGTCACTGTACTCATTACAGCTCTCTGGTTTCTTTGGTTGGCTTTACTTAGAGTATGGATTCATAGAGGTCTCTGCTGTGTGCGTCAATAGCTACACCATGAGCTGCTTTTTTACTTGTACAATAGACCCCAAACAGTTTTTGGTCACACACCTACTTCAGGAAAATTATTTAGAGCATGAGCACTTGATACTAGTAAATGCACGTGTTTGTATTTACTACATGTTATTATTATACTTTAAATAATACATATTACATAATGTATTGTATATTATGCCTAAGGAATATATTCTAATAATCTAACATTTTAAATTTAAAATAATCATTAAAAAGAATATGGTATTGTATCACAAGTTTAATGTACAACTTCACCTGATATAACATTGCAAGGCAAATAGCACCTGTGCAGTGAGGTTTACCATCGGCAATAGCAGAGACAGATCCATATTTCAAATGGCCTCTTGAAGACTGCAACACGTTGACCCTACAGCATCTCAGATGGGGCTTGTCTTTGCCTTTACCCCCAGCGTGTGGCTCGTCGTGGGGAAAAGAGTGAGGGCAGCACTGTTTTCCTCCTGCTGTCGGCTCACTTTGTGGGGTCTCCTCCAGTCCAACTTGTTTGCAGAAATATTTTAAGCTGTTCTTGCTGTGAGTTTTGTTAAAAATTGATAATAAAATCTGTAATCACTTTCTTGAGGACACACGGTGCTGAGGGCTATTCAGTGGCTGTAGGTTCTTCTGTTAGCCACTCCAGTTTTTCCAGTGGAATATTATGAATACCACATGGCACACTCCAGCACTGCTATTGGCTTAAATTTAAATACTAGTAAAGCTTTATTGCATTCTAATTTTTATATAAGTAGTAAACATAAATAAAAGTGCAAATAATAGTCTTCCCTGTGCCGATATATACTTTAAATATATTTTTAGCATAGGTTAACGTTCATATGTTATGAGTTTGCATATTTTCATTTCTTTCCAAATAAATGAATTTTGGTTTGTGTCTATGAAAACAAACTCATTTGATAAAATATGGGGAGTCTTGTAGAAGAGCCTAATAAAAATAAACAACCAAATTTATACAATGATGTTTGATTCATCAATATTTAGGTAACATAGGTAGGTGTGATGGAAACAATTTATCGATTCAAATTTCTAATGTTCAGCTTTGTAATCAGAGGAGGGAAAATATTTTGGAATATAAATAATCACATTGATGCAGGTTTTCATAAGGACATAAACCTAGTCTCTAAATGGGGGTCCAGAAATTTAATATCTGAGGTAGATGAACTTTGATATTAATTCATATCCAGAATGAAGAAGTTCATTTGCCTGAACATACTATAAAGACTAAGTGGATGGATGGATTGAACATTTAGTCCCTGAATGATACCTTATGACTTTTGGTGAAAAACATTAAGTTTTAGAGTGTTCTCCTTAGTTCTGTTATTTCCTGTGCAATTGAAAAAAAAAGATTTTATTCATCGGTGATTTATTTTGATACTTTCATGGTAGGAGTGATAATTCTCACAGTTACAAGAGAAAAAACACCATATTCTTATATTTGACTATTATTTTTGTCCTTTTTTATGAGCAGTGTCTGTTTATATACAGGTAACTGTCGGCAGACAAAATAAGTCAAGTTGTAAAATTAGGTGAATAACTCTTAGTTTTACCAAACAAATTCAGTTTCCTACACAAAAATTATGTGAAATTAAGGAAGCACAAATAAATATCCTACATTCAGTATGTAACTACTTTTAAAACAAGCTTTGTTTTAGACTAAAGTTTTTAGCTACAGCTTGGTTTCACTGCCCTGGTCATAAAGGTATTTCATACCACCTCCCCATCCATTAGGCAAAGACTATTGAATACTCCATTACAAAGAATGGACATTTTTAACAGCTTTTCCTTAAATTAACATGACAGGTACTATAGTGCAATGTTGTTAATCTTTTCCTAAAAGCTTAATGTTGCTATTTAGTTGTTTACTAATAAATCAAAGAAAACATTCCTTGTCATTTTGGCTTAGACATAGATGGATGAGTCTTCAGTGTCTTTGGAGATGGAGAGGAGATCCCACAGGAAAAGAAACGACCATTTGCTTGAAAAAAAGCCCATCATACACATGCACACATGCACGCACGCACACACCCACACACATTGCCATATGTACTATACCTGAAAAGATAACATTAGAAGAAATCACACATATGAAAACGTTTTGTAAACTCTAAAGTAGCAATATAAATATTATTTGATCTCCCTAGGTCTTCGAATTTATTTATTATTTGTGCTTCTTTGCTGCTTTCTTGAATGTCAAGAATACTTCTTGGGCCTGGCCTGTGTGGCTCAGTGGTTGAGCATCAACCTATGAACCAGGAGGACATGGTTCGATTCTGGTCAGGGCACATGTCCAGGTTGGTGGCTCTATCCCCAGTGTGGGGTGTGCAGGAGGCAGCTGATCATGATTCTCTGTCATCATTGATGTTTCTATTTCTCCCTCTCCTTTCTTCTCTGAAATCAATAAAAAATACATATTTTTAAAAAAGAATACTTCTTGGTAGTTCTGCAATTTTGTATTTAGTATCTTTCTAATCACATTTCAAGCTATGTCCATTCTCTCTGAAGATTTTTTTCTTTTTAATTTTGGAACAGGCCTATCTTTAATTTCCTGAATGTTTCTTTGATCTTAGTTTAATAAACGTTATTCTGAAGGCCAGAGGAAGGGGAAGGGGGTGTGACTGGGGAGGAGAGGGCAAAAAGGTGCAAAATGGGGGGCCTTGTAATAGAGTCAACAATAAAAATAAGTGAAAACATTATTATGCTTGAGGTGATAAATTGGTATTGCAGACTACTAGGAAATAAACTGATATGTACCTTCAGGCTAATAATTTTATTTCTGTATTCCTCATAGAGCTTTTTGGCAATTGATGCTGAACAAATAGTTATGAGTGAGTGAGTGAATGCAGTAAAGAAAGAATAGCCAATTTTGGGGGGTTAAGTTATGAAATGTCACCAAATATTGAACTTAGGTTTTCTTTTTACAGCAGCACCCAAGTTCTCAATTAACAAAAATTATTTTTGTTGTGGATGATGACAGAGCTAAAGACACAACACCTTTATCATGTCAGCCTAATTTCGTGCCAAGATTTGCTTTTGCTTTAGTACATAAGCTAATTTTTACTCCACACAAAACATAAATTAATTAAAAGCCTGGTTAAAAGAGGAACTTTTGTCCAGAAGTTCATAGATCATTCTGTTTCTCCCAAAGAAGGAGTTTTAAAATCTTTGAATTTGTCTCCTAAGTTATTGACTGATAAAGGTTTGGCCTGATTATTGCATAATACCCTGGTGCCTTCCCATGCTATGAAGTTTTCAGACTCATTTCCAAAACTGTTTTTATTGGTTTGTATAAAATGTTAATGCTAGTTATGAACTACTCAAAACCTCTAGGAATTTCAGCATTTCTTTAGTGTTTAAGAATCAAGAAGATTTAAAATAAACATATGAGCAGAATAAATAATACCAAAAATTAAATATTTCCATCACTTCATGGTATGTTGTCATCAATGTTAATAAAAAACATAAAAAACTGACAGTTTTTTTTTCATAGGATTAGGTAATTGACAAAATTTAGTTATAAGATTTTTTTTAGCCTAACTGTAAAACTAGTTTAAGAAATATAACTATTGATAATACAGAATTTTTGATCCAATTTATCAGTAAGAAAGTCACAATAATTGGAAACATTTGAGAGGTTTTGATAAATATTTAAAAATATCTTCCACTCAGCAATAGCAAGTCTTGGGTGACCCTGGTCAGCTGACAGCTGTTAGACCTTGCTCCTCATATCTCCTGACTCGGAACACCGGGGATGGGGTGGGTTTGGGTTAATGGTAAAACTTCTTTTCAGGACCCCAACGAACCCACTCCCTATGTCAGTGATGTGGTCTCACTTCTCCTCTAGAAGTATCTAGTCTGATTTAAGTTTTGGAGGGCTAGGGAGACGGATGGGATGTCATATGCTATAGAAATGCTGTGGCAGGCATCCGGTCTTTCCTTCAGTGCTTTCTCATTTTCCAAAAATCTAGCTTCTAAAGTGCTGCCAGACTCCTCTTCTTCACCACAAACTCCATCGACTGTTCTCCCTTGATGACAGAATAAAGAAAGAAAGTGGCTCAAGCTGTATGGAGCCTGGCATTCAAGGCCTTCCATGACGGCTTGATCAAGAGCCTGATCTCGGGCCCAGCTGGCGTGGCTCGGTGGTTGAACATTGATCTATGAACCAGTAGGTCATGGTTTGATTCCCGGTCAGGGCACATGGCTGGGTTGTGGGTCGATCCCCAGTGTGGGGTGTGTAGGAGGCAGCCTATCAATGATTCTCTCTCATCATTGATGCTTCTATCTCTTTCTCCCTCTCCCTTCATCTCTGAAGTCAATAAAAAATATTAAAAGAAAAAAAGAACCTGATCTCAGTGACTTCCTGCTACTCTTCCATCCACTCAACTGGAATGCTCGCCATTGCCCGAACTGTGCAAACATTCTCCACTTCCTCGGGGAATGTTCAGCCTTGCTACTTACGTGGCCTGCTACCCATTCTTCGGGATCCATTTCTACTGTCACCTCCATGTGTCTTGTCTGACTCCCTTATCTTATGTAACTGATCTGCCCCTCTCTTTTAAACGGTCATGACAAAATTTCTGTGGCATTTACTAGATTCTAGTTTTTACTATTCCGTCATTTTTATCTACACCATCTCACCTGAACCTGTTGAGTTTTGTCTCACATGGTAACACTACTTCACATATGTCAAACAAATGAACGTGGATTGTATTTCCAGGAATGTATTTTCTTGGGAGACCATCAGTGTAGAGTGACTGATAAAAAGGGGATTACTTTGCTTAAATTCTTCTAATTTTTTCCCAAATAATGGAATGGGACTTTAATAAAGAGCACACAGTGTCAGAAAAATCACTTGGAACAATTGACTATCTTGCCTTGCTCATCTCACAATTGCAAAGGCCCTCCTGAGATGGGTGTGTTAAAAGCTACTTGTGGTGATGTGTGTGTGTGTGTTGTTATTGTCACTGACTCACTACATTTAAAACATTGTTTCTTTCTGTTTTTGTTAGATATGTCTTAGTTTAGATTTTTTGTCTTAGTTTAGATTTTTTGTCTTAGTTTAGATTTTGTTTTTGGATATTTCATTGTTGATTTTGTCCACGGTTGTCCTTTCCTGACAAAGTGAGCCATAAAACATTTTGAGCTTTACTTGTTTAAGAAAAGCTTTATTCTAAATAAGATTGCAAGAGGTGGAGATGAGAAAATGGTACCTCCGGCTGACAGAATGGTAGACAGGGTAATAAACATTAGGGTCACGGGGAAATTAAAGTGCTTTTTCTTGCCACAGAGACGATGGCAAAAATATAGGGATTCAAGACCAGGACACTGAGGCAGGGAGGATGTCTGATCCTCCACGTGCTGGGACATCTTTCTGATGCTTCCAGCACGGGTGAGGGGAGAACGGGGATCGCTGATTTGGGAGACACAGTGGACCGGACGGTGGGAGGCCAGGAAAATGAAGTCGGTTTCTGACCCATCCAATCTGCAGCAGTATGGGCATTGCTATGTGGGCAGTTGCAGTCAGCTGAGGAATTCAGGAAACAGGGTGCTATACCTGCGGATTTGAAAGTCAAGGCAGAGATGTCAACTTGGAAGCCCAGGGAAAGGACAAAAGCAGCCAGACATAGGATTTATAGCAACAAGAAAAAGATGGGACAAAAATTCTGTAAAAATAGGTGAAGGAATATACATGGAGGAAATGAGGGAGACTGAGAGGAAACATAAGGTCCATGTATGGGGTGGGTCAGCACATTTTCATGTAGGGAGCCCACCTGCAGCACAGGAAATGTAAGCAAGGAGAACAGCAAGGAAATGTCAGGTGCTAAGGGGACTGAGCAAACCACTTGATTTGCAAAGCTGAGGGCCTTTGCTAGGTGTGACTGGGACCCAGGTTGGGGGTGAGTGGCAGTGGGTCAGGAGGAATTCATGCCTTGCGCTTGCCTATGAATGACTCCTGATTAAGCATTCAGTTTGTCCTAGCATATTTAAAATTTTGATGTTAAATATTCTCCTTTAGGTGTTTCAGTTTTTAAGGCAAAAACAGAGTCAATTTCCTTTTGTGTAACCTCTTAATGCTTAGCCTTGAAAACTTTTAGTTTTGTGTGTGTGTGTAGCTTTTTAAAGTATTGCCTCAAACCCCTGTTACCTCACTTACACGTGAGCCCACTCTACATTAAAGAGGACACGATTAGCAAAAGATCATGAGGCCATTTTTTCTTGACCTGACGTTCGTTACGTTGGTTATAAAATCCTAGGATGGCATTTTCTTTAAGACCCGCAGCATTGCATAGCAGGTTCACATTTGTTGTTCAGCTAACTTTCCTTTGGCCGGTGCTCACATATAACACTTTTCACAGTTTCTCTTTCTACGTGCACGCCAAGCATGAAGAATTGTTTGCAATGGGTCCTGAAAGTGAGGTTAGCCTTAATCAACTGCTTTTTAATGTGGCATGGTATAAACTAAACGTGTACCTGTAGCACCACCCAATTTAGAGATGGATTAGCCATCCAACTGGGGAGTTAATAAAAACATAATTAAGACTAACTTGGTCGCTTCTTCTTATTCAGACCTTCCATACACGAGCTTATTAATCCAAAGAAAAGGCTAAATAAGCTTGACTTTCATCTTTTTTTTTAACTCAACCATTCCGAACAGCTTTCTTGGTGCATGTGTGTGTGTTTTGCTGCCTGTACTCTCGGGTTCTAGAGCACTTTTTGTGCCTTCTCTCTCGTTATTCTCTCTCTATCCAGAATGATATTTGTGTGTGTGCTTGACATCTTCCCTCTTCATCATAATCCCAAGAGGCTGGGCCAGTGTTTCTCTGTCTCTCTGGGGTTTGGAGCACTCAGCCTTGGGCTTTGCTCCAAGAACACACTTAATAAAGAGTTGTTAGGAGAATTGAATCGAATTGAGATTTATTAGATCCTTGATGCAAAGAATGTTTCTGAGTTGTCTTTGTATCTTTTTCTTGCATCTAACATGTCACCTTGCCCATGGTGGGTGCAATCAGTTGTGAAACTGTGTGGCTGGTACCTGTGAGTCACTGTGCTAGGCATTGGGGTGCACAAAATTAGAAGATGTGATGATCACTGCTGAGGCAGTACAAAGAGGGGGCCCACACATTTCCTTGAGGAGATGTTGGGTATAAAGGGAGCGGAAGGTTTATGGGTCATGTAGTGTAGGTGCAGTTACAAGATATCAAGATGTTAGGGATCTCGAAAGCCAGAGGAACTATAGACCTAATCCTGTAGATAAAGATGCGTTAAATATCTTGCAACATTTCATGTGTGTTGATTTTCATTACAAGGTCTTTGCACATAAAAACTGCAGTAGAAACTGAGATATGTGTGTAGCATAATATCCATTTTTTCTTTCCGTTTTAGCAACAGACTCTGACTTTTAGATGGACACATGGCCATTTGAAATAAGTATATTTCTTATCCACCTGCGTTCAGATGTGTCTATGTGTCAAGACTCTGACTAATAAGATGACTAGTAAGATATAAGTGAAAGTCATTGATGAGTCTTCTGGGAAGGCTGATTAAAGGGAGCTGACTCAGCCTGGAAGGCTCAGTCTTTGGCCCTCTGTCTTCCTCTTTTATTCCGGCTTCTAATGCTGATGTGATGGCTGGAGCTTCAGCAGCCATCTGGGCCCGTGAGGTAACCTTGCTCCTGTGATCCATACACTGGAATGAATGATGGAGCAGAAAGATAGCATCTGGGTCCCTACTGGAGCTGCCTTACCAGTCTCGGGCTACTCATTTCTGGACTTTCTTACCTAAGAGATAAATTTCTATCTTGTATGAACTTCATTCATTTTAGAATTTTTTTGTTAATGTACCCAAATCTAACCCTGGCTAGTAAAAGGAATATTTAAAACATTTTGTGGTAATCTTTAGAACACAGAAAATATTATAGACATAATAGATCCTTTTAAGGCATGTTTTAATTTCTTGGTGGATGAAAAAAGCTGAGGGTGTTATCACCACAGATTCTTCATTCTGACTACAGAAAAAGGACTCAAAATGTAACTTCTTAAGTTTTTAACTTAAGAAATACCTTGTGAGAGTGGGCGCTCCCTGCAGTAGAGAATGGACATCGCTGTGGGTTCTTTCCCTGCAGTGTGACTATGGACAAGTCCTCTCATCTGTGGAAGGGGGTTGCCTCTACTGTCTGACTGGTTGTGAATATTAAATGATTGAATGAGGTACCATAAGAAGTAACTATGTCAGCTCTTATTTTCCCCATTATTTTTCCTAAGAGGAAGAAATTGTAAAAGGATGAAATAAGCCAGGCTAATTCTGATAAGTAAAAGAAGTATTTTTCTTAAGTAGTGCTATTCACATCTTTCTTGGTACTTATGTTCTAGTGTTGTGCTTATTGTCAAAAGTCAGATTTTTGAACCATCAAAATATCCTATTTGCCAATATACTTACTTGCCTTCTATGCTGGACTATAAAGTTGGTTTGGAAAAGTAATTCTAAATAGACATGCATTCGTCTTATGGTATATAGAAACTAATCAGGCCCCCTCTTTTTTCTTTTTTTTTTGCTTAAAATTCAAAATGATTCTGTCAGCACTGTAAGTTTCTTTTTAATGTATTATAAATAGTACTGATTACTAAGTTGTTTTATTAGCTAGCTTTTTTCATCAGATTCCATATGGAATTATAAATAGCATGGTCGTTTTCCTGGCATTGGCCTGTAAGTATTATGTTCTTGTGAAATTTTAATTTTCATAAAATAGTTCCAGTTTTGTAATTATAGCTCAAGTAGAAATGTCAGCCTTATTAGATTTATTTCCCAAAGTGTTCAGAAGTACACATTTTCTTAAGATTTCTAATTCATACAGTTGTTAATATATAACAGGTGGCAGTAGAGGAAAATAAGCATCCTAAAATGATTATTTGCATCATATATTTAATATTCAAAATTAGTTTTTATAAAAAAGGAAAGTAGAAAAGAGTCTGGTTCGGATTAGAAAAATTGAGGATGATGTGAATAATTAACATATGGGTTTCAGAAGAGATCTTCATTAATCATTAGTAACTGTTATAAATATTTTAGATTTTTATTAAGAATCTGATGCCAAATATTTTGTAATTTGCATGGTTGAGAGGGAGAGAGTGATGGCTGGGAAATGACTCATGAAATAAATTCATCGTCAATTGGAATTTTGTAAATGAACTTGTAAACTCAAGTTTTATTCACTTGATCAAAAAGTGAATATATTCTGAAAGTAATTGCCACAAATAGCATAAACATCATTTTTGAAACCTTGGTTTGATTTTGTTCGGAATATGCTGTAAGCTTTGACAAAATGTAGATTAATGGGAACATAAAGTTCTTTTTCTTCAAAAAGATATCATATAAACTTCTAAAATCTAGAGCTTTGATTTATTTAAAGATTTTAATATGAACCATTTTTATTAGAAGGTGATAATAAAGAGAGACTTTGGAGGAACAAGGGAAATTTCCATATAACTGCCCAGCTCTTCTTGATCTTACTCTCCTCACTTCCCTTCATGTGTAACCAATCATCGCGGCCTTCATGCTTGCCCTAAGCAATGGTGCTTTCTCTTTCCTCTGCTTTGTAAATGGTGGTCCCTCTGGCCAGAACAGCCTCCTCCCAACTCCCATGTTGCCCTGGCTGGTGTGGCTCAGTTGGTTGGAACACCCTCTGGCGCATCAAAAGGTCTCGGGTTCAATTCCTGATCTGGGCACATACCTAGATTGCAGGTTCAATGCCTGGTCGGAGTGCATGTGGGAGGCAACCAATCAAAGTTTCTCTCTCATGTCGATGTTCCCCCCTCTCTCTCTTTCTTTCTTTCTCTCTCCTCCCTTCCTCTATCTAAAATCAATTTAAAAAACAACAACATATGAATGTTAAGAAAAAATTTCTACTCTCCTTCTGTGCCAGATGAGTTCTCCCCAAGATTTTCCTGAGCCCAGCCCAGGTTAGGAGTCCCGCCTGTGTATTCCCAAAGCACCTGCGGTTTCCGACAGTAGCCGCTAGATGCTTACTCCATACTCTACTGCCACTGCCTCTCTCAATCCACCTCCAGGCTGTAAGCCCCTGAGGGCGGCGGGGAGGGGGAGAACTACTCCATGGTTTTTGCCACCATGGCATCTGCATCTTCCGGGATGCTGATCCATGGTCCTAGGCAATCAGTAAATAGAGAGAATGAGTGAAAGTGGGACACCCTCAGCTTAAAGGTATAAGTGCATGTAGAATGCTGGCTCTGACCACATTTGTTGCCTGTAACTGAAACGGATTTCGGCGTGGCCGATTTGATTAGAACCACCTTTGAGGATAAAGGCAGGCTATTGCTTGATCTATTTAGTTACAGTTTCCGTGCCAGTTGTGATAATGACTGTCATGGTCAAGACATCCACGGAGCATTATGTTTCGACCATTCCATTTAAATAGATCAAATTCAAGATATATTAATAAAAATATATAATTGACCAAGGTTGAGGGAAACACTGGTCTTTAAATTTTAAGTATGAATGAAAATGGTTTTAAATGAATGGCTGGACATTCTAAAGGAAAGATTTAACTAGGAGAAGTTGGCATTGAAATAATTTAAATAGTTTGAGTAAGACTCTAATTTAAAAAATCTTATCTCAGCATTACCTACATCTTTAAAAAAATCAGATTTACAGATGTGTAATTGCACTAAAAACTGGAGTAAATGCAGGAGACTACACATACCGCAAAGAAATTTCTAGACTTTCTTCTTAAAGTCAGCAGTGGCTCTTTTCTCCTTTCTATATTTACTCTTCAGCAGTAATAGTGAAATAAGTGGGAGGACTAGAACCATGTCATCACTTCTCCACCGTCCCATTTAACAACCCTGTCATCTAGGCCTCTCTCCGGCCCAGAAGCAGGCCGAGCACATCCTCAGGCTCCTGGCCACCAGGGGCTACGCTCAAATCCAGGGCACAAAACCTGCCTCTGGAAACCCGCCCCCCTACCACCCAGCATCCCCAGGACCTGCGGGGAGTGCGAAGACCTTGGCGACAAGTCTGCATCTCGGTTGTTTTGGTTTTATTTCCCTCTCTCTCTACCCCCCTCATCCCACTCTGCCCAGGTTGGTTTCCTTTGCCTTTTCTGTCACTCAGTTTGACTGCCTGGTCCACGCAGCATGGCTGCTCCATGGTGAGTGACTGTGGGAGGGACAAGCCGCCTGCCCTTCGAGGGCTGCAGGCTCGACAGAACCCACAGCCAGGGGATGTCCGCAGAATGTCAAATAGACAAACCTATTCAAATAGATAGCTACTTACAGTGATCACTTCCTCCCCTTCAGTCCCATGCGTGTGGTTTGTTCTGTGAAACTGCCCCTGGACTCAAGAGGGTGGGGGCCAGCCTGGCTGCTGCTCTAGGGGAAGTGCTGCTGTGACAGTGGCTCCCTGTGGCTCTGTCGTAGATCAGGAAAGCCACATAGTGTATTTTTAAAAATATTTTTATTATTTTTTAAAAATATATTTTTTATTGTTGATAGTATTACAGATGTCTCCCATTTCTCCCTCTCCCCACCTTCCCCAGGTCTTCACCACCCTATTGCTTGTGTCCATGGGCTATGCATATCTTCTATATATATAAAAGGCTAATATGCAAAGTGTTCCCTTGGGAGTTCAATTGCTCGCTATGATGTGTAATGACCACCAGGGGGGGCGGCGTGGAATGAAGGGAGGCCCAGGCCAGCAGCTGGAAGGCCCCAATTGGCCCTGATCACTGGCCAGGCCTAGGGACCCTACCTGTGCATGAATTTGAGATCATGTGATATTTGTCTTTCTCAGATTGGCTTATTTAACTTAGCATAATATTCTCCAGGTCCATCCAGGCTTTCCCAAAGGGTAAAAGATCCCCCCTTTTTCATAGCTGCATAA
Source organism: Myotis yumanensis (assembly GCF_028538775.1). Lineage (NCBI taxonomy): Eukaryota > Metazoa > Chordata > Mammalia > Chiroptera > Vespertilionidae > Myotis > Myotis yumanensis. Next base: position 7,494,013 of record NW_027223759.1, read on the forward strand.
TATTCCATCATGTAAATGTTCCACAGCTTTTTATATATTCACCTACTGATGGGCACTTGGGCTGTTTCCAAGTCTTAGCTATTGTAATTAATGCTGCTCTGAACATAGGGGTGCATATATTCTTTATGATTGGTGTCTCAGAGTTTTTAGGATATATTCCCAGAAGTGGAATTGCTGGGTCCAATGGAAGTTCCATTTTTAATTTTTTGAGGAAACCCCATACTGGCTGCACCAATCTGCATTCCCACCAGCAGTGAACTAGTGTTCCTTTTTCTCCACATCCTCACCAGCACTTGTTGATTTTTGATAATAGCCATGCTAACAGGTATGAGGTGATATCTCTCTGTGGTTTTAATTTGCATTTCTCTGATGATTAGTGACTTTGAGCATTTTTTTTTCATACATCTCTTGGCCATTTGTATGTCCTCTCAGAAAAGATTCCATACATTTTCTTTGGGTAATGGTAATCCCTAATTATACATGCTTATATAATAGTACTCTATAATTATATGGTAGCTTCTATTTTAGAGTCTCAAAACTCTTTAGAAGTCATAATTAACGAATGAGCAGATGTAGTGCCACTGTTACTAGATGATTTTACATATAGACCTAAGCTTGCTTTCTGAAGATTCCTCTCTAACACATCAAGCTTCTGATTCAAGACCTCTGATAGACTGCTTTGACATAGCAATCCTTATTAAGTAAATAATGTGCCAACAAGTTAAAAATAAATCAACAAAAAGCCCCATAATTAAAGATTCATGAGATACTTTCATTGATAGCCATGAAATGGAAAAAAAATCATAGTTATGGGTAAAAAATGCTAAGAGAGAATGACAAGAAAATATATATATATGCCTAAGCAACCGAATGACTGGTTGCTATGATGTGCACTGACCACCAGGAGGCAGATACTCAATGCAGGAGCTGCTTCCTGGTGGTCAGTGCACTCCTACAGCTAACCTCTGGTGGTCCCCAACAGCCCCAATCACTGGCCAGGCCATGGGACCCCACCCGTGCATGAATTCGTGCACTGAGCCTCTATTAATAAATAATTGTACTCCTCTGACCTGGCACTTAACTGAATGAAAGTGAAAACACAATATATCAAAATGAGTGGGAAGCAAAGAAAGCAGTACTTAGAAATTTGTAGCATTAAATGTATACATTCCTGCTTGGAGAAAGTTAACAGCCAGTCTTTTTGGTGGTTGCTGTTCCAAGCTGGTGGTGCCTTCCCTAGTACATCTCTCTTAAAACATTTGTGGATTTTTTATGTATTAGATTCCTGTCAACTCCATGGGCCAAAAGCCACACTCAGATCCCATTTTCCACCCCTTTCAGCCAGGACGAATGCCCTCTGGTACCTAAACAAAAGAGAGAGGGTTGGCTTTGTAAAAAGGGGAAAATAAAACAACTTCTGTCTTGGAGGCACAGGCCAGCAGATGTCTGCAATGAGGCGACATATAAAAATGAGTGGGATTAAATAAAAACCTATTTTGTGAGCACTGGCTTATATCTTCTAAGCATGAATTAGAAGGATTGAAGAACTCAAGACTATTTAGAGAACACGGAAACTAAAAAAAAAAATGTATTCAGTCTCAAATTTGGCAGAAGTCAAGTAAGATGACAATTTAAAACTGTTCTTGGAATGTGACAGAAAGCTATTTGCACCTTAAAAATAAGAAAAGAAAGACACAGAAATGCCCGGCCAATGTTCCTCAGTGGTTGAGCATTGACCTATGAACTAGGAGGTCACAGTTTGATTCCCAGGATTGGGTGTGGACTCAGTTCCCAGTAGGGACATGCAGGAGACAGTGGATCAATGACTGATGTTTCTGTCTCTCTCTCTCTCCCTCCCTCTCCCGTTCTCTCTGAAATCAATAAAAATATATTTAAATATAAAACAAAGAGAAAAAAGAAAGTTAAAGAAGCTAATTTGGGGAACAGTATTTTAACCTTAAGGAATTCTAATATGGTGTGTCCATCACTGTGACTCATGGGTTGCAAAACAATTTTGAGCAAGAACGTTTTCCTAGAATCTTATTATATCACACAGATGAATGCCTATTCTACACATTTTTTTTTTTTTTTAAATCAGGGGCAGGAGCTCTATTAAGCCAAACCTTTTCAATTTAATCTTTAAATGATGTTAAACTTGATAGCTTTAAATCTAGCTATCAAGCTTTGATTGGCCTTAAATCATCTAATGATGCAGAAATGTATAGAAAGAATGGCACCATGTTTGAATAGACTAATGACCTTTGTTTTGAAAAAAAAAAGGAAGGAAATGTCCAGTTTGGTCATTTAAACAGTTTTATAGTAACATCATCATCAAGACTGTGACCTCTTCACAGACACTAGGGGGGTGAGGGCATGTGCTGGGGGGTGGGAGTGGCCGGGGAGAGGTCAATGGAAAAAGGAGACATATATAATACTTTAATCAATAAAGACTATGACCTCTTAAATTATGATATGAACATAAAATTTAATAGAGAAAACTTGTATGATACATACTGAAGCTTTCTTGCTTTGCAGTCCTCTGAGTTACTAATGAATCAAGTTGAGGCTACATCATTTTTTTACAGAGACATTGGTGCCCTAGGATATGGATGCCATTCCTTGCCACTCTCCTCCCTGGGCCCTCTGGTGCAACCCCAAGGATCCTCCTGCTGCTATTAGACGAAGTGTTTTAATAAGTTAATTAGGCCCCTTGGTAATTGTGTTGTTTCCAGCTTCAAATCTAAATTTGCTATCTACCTGTTCATTCAATTATTGAGAGAAGTATTACAATCTATGCCTATAATGGTAGCTTTGTCTATTAACTCTGTTTTCAATTCCATCCGTTTTTGCTTCAGATATTTTGGAGCTCTACTATTAGGTGCATAAATGCTTGGGACTGTTACTTTTATATTTTTACTTTGATGAAAAGAACTCTACCTTTAGGAAATGACCTTCTTTGTTCTTGGTAGTATTCTTTACTCAGAAATAATTTTTCTGAATCATTTAGACACTCCAAACTTCTTTTGATTAGTATTCATATAGTACAGTAGTTCTTCACCCTTTCTCTGAGGGTATATGTTCCAAGAACCCCAGTGGGTTCCTAAAACCATGAGTAGTACCAAACCCTACATATACTATGTTTTATACTATGTTTTTTAATTTATAAATTAGGCATGGTAAGATATTAACAAAATAACTAATAATAAAATAGAATGGTTATAACAATATGCTGTAAATAAAAACCATGGGAATGTGGTCTCTCCAAAATGTAATTAAAAAATTCCAGCCTGTCAATGTAATGACTTTTCCATGTTAACGAAGCACGTGTTATGCAGTGTGGCTGTAACTTTTGAAGTCTGAGGAGTTGCAGCAGAGCTCACACAAATTTATTTTTCCTTCTTCACAATTTCATGGAGAGAAGGTTTGTTCTCAGCACACAAAGGTTTTTCTTTCCTAATTAAGTTGAGAATTTTCACTTAAAGGGAGCACTTACAGCTCCTCTTTGGAATACACAAATTTCTAGCATTACTCCTCTTGTGCACTGGGCTCATTATTAAGTAAAATAAGGGTGATTTGAACACAAGCACCGTGATGCCATGATAGTCTGATTGTCAAAATGGCTCTGTGTGACTAGGGGAGTGGCAGTGTATAGGGTGTGGGCACTCTGGACAAAGGAGTAGTTATTATTTTAAAATATATTTTTATTGATTTCAGAGAGGAAGGGAGAGGGAAAGAAAGACAGGGACATCAATGATGTGAGAGAATCATTGGTAGGCTGCCTCCTGCACACCCCCTACTGGGGATGGAGCCTGCAACCCCGACATGTGCCCTTGACCAGAATCAAACTTAGACTTCTTGGGTCATAGGTCGATGCTCAACCACTGAGCAACACCAACCAGGCCTAAGGAGTAATTGTTTTTTATTCTATTTTTATTTTGTATATCACCATTAATAATAAAAACATGCAAGTGAAATAATGCAACCATGAGCATGCTCCTTACAAGAATAATGCCTCTGTAGTAGTGTGTTTTGGATAAATTCCATGATGGAGCACTACTGGGACACGTCATGAACATATCTGAGGGGCTCTTGATTTTTATGTTCTTCTCAGTGCAGGAAAGAGTGCCAGGTACAACACATCAGGAGATAGGCTTTAAGAGTGTGTGTTGTGCATGTGTGTTTAAAGTAGGTCGGAGAAGCAATGTTTATAACAATAAAAACAATAGTCTTTGGAAGAGACTCCAGAGTGTGAGCTGAGTCGTCTTACTTCATACTAGGTAATAATAACTATCATTGCTAGCAATTAACTTACTACCCGGGGCCAAGTTACATTATTGTTGTGTTTTATTTTATTCATCTGTAAAATGAGCATTAAAATAAGGATTAATTGATAATTTTTTCATAGGGTCTGTTTTGTTTTGTTGTTTTAGGAATAAATTATTTAGTATATGTACAGCACTTAGAAAATTGCCAGGCACAGGGCACAGGGTGATCCATTTATTTACTTATTGTCATTACAGAAAGCTGCTTACTTGTCAATCATCCTGTAGAATAATATTTAATAACATAAAGTTTTTGGAAAATGTAGTCTCGAGAGAGAGAGAAGTAAATTATAAAACACATAGCTCAAATTTCTTTTTCAAAGATAGGTAAAGTCCTAAAACACAAACAAAATATTTGTGGGTGGCATTTTTTCCCATTTTTTTTCTGCAAAAGCTTTTATCCTCCGAAAATAATTAAATTAAAAAAACACACACAGTTTAAATGTACTCTCTTCAGGTATCCTGCCCATTTCCTTAGTCAATGCCGCTTGCTCTCTCAGTTCTCCCGTAGGTTCTATCAAGAAATTGTGTTCTAATGACCTGTTTACATTTCTGTCTCCACCACTCGACTCTGTGCTCCTTGAATGTAAGAGCTGAGTTTTGCTTAACTGCATGTCCCCAAGTTCAGACACACAGCAGACCTGTTAGGTATTAAAATCACCCTTAATAAGGTAAAACCCAGAGACTTTCAATCAGCGAGTGGTAGAGGGAATAGTGCTTGTGGTATTTAAAAGGCATATTACATGTTAAAATATAATTTTATATTTGGAAATGAAAAAAGATGCCAATTACACAAGGTCGAGTTTAACAATCATCTTGGGTGGTAGTGATAGACTGATGTGCCTTCAGTGGGGGTGTGGGGCAGGCCACCCTGGAAAGGTTGCAGAATTCAGGAGGTGGGGGGGGGGGGGATGCAGGATCTGTGATTACATTTAGGAAAAGGAGGCCTGGCTTTGGAAACGACTGCTCTTATTTATGCGTTTGAAGGTAGAATCTCCAGTTCAGAACAGGGCACACTTGAGCCCTCTGAGTTCTTTGCGTGTCTCGTCCAGAGTCACCTCTATACTGGTCTCAATGGTGCGTGCTCTTTCTAAGTAGGGTGTGGCCCACGCAGAGTCAGAATCCCTTCCCTTGGCGCTGAGACACCCCATGACTAGCAGATGGTTTTAGCACATACTTAGAGATACAACAAAGTACATATGCACAGTCTATTGGGGGGTATAAATTGTCTTGCTTACAAAATACAGTTTCCTTATCCTTTCATAGCTAACTGGCTCCCACTTAATTCCACAGGAGATTCGAGGGTTGGAATAAAGCCACCAGGGAACCCCATGCACACAATATCCCACTCCCACCCAATCCTGCCCTTAGGCTTCAGCTCTATGGCCAAGGCTTGTCCTCGGGCCCGAGGCCCGAGAGACAGTGTGCTCCCCACCAACTGCTACCAGGAGGGACCTTACCCTTATGTGCCCGCGGTAGGATTGGGAACTTAATGTTGGCACAAGTTCAATAATAGGATCAGGAATGTTGAGCCCCAGCGTTCTGAAGCAAGAATTGAGCAAACATTACAGAGTGAGCGTTCCCTTATCACATACATTGTGAGTCCACAAAGGATGGTAACCATAGTCTTTTATTCATGATCTGAATATCTGTGGCCCCTGGAAAGTATAATTGAGGTACAAGTTGATGTGGTTTTGTTCTTGGTATTTCTTTCTCCTCCTTAACCCTTCTCAGCAAGACATTTGATCTTCATTGACTCAGAAGGCAGAGAAGGAAGATGAGGTAATGCTTTAGTCTCAAAAGCTCAGGTGCTCTGAGCCAGAGTCAAAACTGAACATATCACCAGGTGGAGTCTTGTTTCTACCTGCCCAGGTGAGGCCCAGGGAACCAACTGGCTGCACAGGTCAGGCCTGGAGAAGCAACAGGACACAAGACTCTGTGCACCCATGAGAACACCCAAGCCAGAGTGTGTGTGTGGTACAGCTTGTCACACTGGGCTGTGCCACCTCCCAAATTTCCCCATAATGGAGTCTGGGGCAGAGGGTCCAGGAATTCCAAGGGAGGGCGATGATGCCATTTCCTGATGTCCAGAGGCATGCCAGACAGGGAAGAACATTTCCCAAGGTGCCAAGTTTATGGGACTGAAGGTGTGGACAAGCCTTGCTGTTGAGAATGAGAAGCCCCACATAAGCTCTGCTGTTGAGTCATTGAAGTCTTCTCCGTGTTCTTTGTGATCATGTCTGATTGTGTACAAAAGGCTATAGCTCAGTGTAGAACACAGTTTCTTTTCTGATTTGAAAAGTGCCTTTGATACAGAGGGCAACATGCAAAAACAAAGAAAATAAATGGGAAGTTAAAATTTATTGAAAATAGTTTTTTTGTTTATAAATAGTGGTTATATCACCAGCCCACAACACAACTGCAGCATAATTAATGCTGTAAACCAAAATGTTTGTTTCAAAATATCTAGGAAACATATCTATATATATAAAAGCCTAAGCAACTGTTAGGACCAGTCAACTGGTTGACCAGTCGCTGTGACGCGCATTGACCACCAAGGGGCAGATGCTCAACGCAGGAGCTGCCCCCTGGTGGTCAGTGCGCTCCCACAGTGGGAGTGCTGCTCAGCCAGAAGGCAACTCACAGCTGGCGAGAGCAGCTGTGCTGATGGAAGCCTCTCCTCCCTCCGTGGCAGTGCTACTGAGAGGCAGTAGTGGAGGCAGCAGGGGCAGCAAGGCCGGGATGAGCGGCAGCGGAGCTGCGCCCGGCCCCGGCTGGGGCTTCTCCCTGGCCGCCTGCCACTTCAGCACTGCTGCATTTCCCCAAGGGATCCCAGATTGTGAAAGGGCGCAGGTCAGGCTGAGAGACACCACCCGTGCACGAATCCATGCACCAGGCCTCTAGTATTGTAATATAATGTAAGCCATTTAAAGTAAAGCTTCACCCTCTTCTTTGGTCTTAGATATTCTATTGTCGTGCTTATGTTTGCTGATCTCAAAAGGTAAGATTTTAAAGTGTTTCCAATCTCTAGACTGCTTTTCCTCTGGTAAACTGACTTATCTTTAGCTTGTTCTTATAGTTGTTACCATAATCCAGCGTCACATAAAATTCACTAACAGAATGCATATGTGTCACTTTGATGAAATATATAACTAATCTCAATATTATATGAAAATTCCAAATATAGTTATAAAAGTAGATAATAGTAGGGTACTGTGAATAATCAGCATTTTTATGGTTAAAATTATGTCAGCATTTTCATAATGAGTCCCTATTTCAAAAATTATAACTTGACCAAAGGACTTTATACTAAGATTTAATGTGGTTTTGAGCTCATTTTTTTTTTTTTTCCAAAGTGATTTTTCCCTTACATATTTGGCATTTCTTAGTATTAGATAAGTACAGGAGGAGGGCTGATTTCCTCCTTGCTTCATCACTTCAAATGTCCTATTGCTATTCAACCATGCTGGCATGTAGAAATCGAGGAATAGCCACAAAAGGCTGCCTTCATTCTTGGGTCTATGTCATGGGCAGTCTTATGGGACAAATAACTTATCCAACTATGAGACTCTTGACTGGTCTCAAAACAGCACATTTCCCCTGCTGCTAAATTCCTCTTTTTGTCTAGACTTCTAGACTATCCTCTATTTCAAATCCATTCATTCTAAGAATTTTTTTTCTCCCTATAATCCTCTCAAATGAATAGGTCATCTCCCTACAACTTTAAGGCCCTTTCTATTATTGACATTCTTTTTGTTGTTTGTCTTTAACCAGTATTTCTTATGTTTTTATTCTTGCTTTTGAAGATAGGGGCAAAGTAAGTTTGCCCAAGTTTAAATTCCTAGTGACACAGTTCAGTGCCCTATGTCCTTGTATACATAACGTTTTAATACAGTTAGGCCCTTAGGCTTTATCATTTGAAATGGAACTTATTGTTATTTTCTATTTTTCCCCCTCCCATGTCCTCAGTGTTCTCAGAGCACTTAGTTCAGATCATTTGTATAGCATTTGATCACAGGGTCCCTGTCCTGGTAACTTACTAATGAGAGGTCTGTCTGACTTAATTTTGTGCCTTTGCATGGCTCAACTTCACCAATAAACCAGAGGCTAATATAAAGCTACGTTTCTTGACTCTGCCTTAATCCTGGCAACTGCTTGGCCTCTCTCAATTGGCTCTGCCCAGATTGTTGCTATACAAGGCCCAGCTTGAACTCACCGATCTAACATTTCATACCTGACCACGGTAGGTCTCACACTGCCTTCTCTCCCTTAAGGAGAGGATTGGGCAGACCAAGACTTATTCATCTATGTACACCCAGAACTGACGACAGAACAAATGCTCACTAAATATTTCCTGCATAAGTGAGACAATCCACTAATCTATGAATTGAGCCTTATTTGTCCACTCTTCCTAGTAATTAATATGATGAGTGGTCTGAATGAGGGCCCATATCCCTCTCCATGGGACAGAAAAAAAATAGAAATTAAATACATGATTCTATCTGTATTAGCTCCATTCACCAACCAAATGAACTCACCATGTGCAGACTGTTCTACAGAAGGTGTTAATTCACAATGATTCAAATTAACATTAATATTTGCAGACATTGCCTTTCATTTATCTTAGCTCATTTACTTTATCATAAAATAAGGCTGAATTAAATATTACTATATGCAGGAGAAATTTTAAATGGTTATGTAGTAACAGCCAGCCTTATAAGGCATTCGTCTTCATTATTGAGGCAACATTTGATAATTCCCTTAAGTATATACCACTTTAGTTACAAGATTCCTCAAGGGAAAAGGTGAATGCTTGAGATATAAGCATCTTGCATGCTACCCAAATAAAGGATTTGTTATAATAGATTTGAGGATGGAGCCCAAGAAAAACTAGAAATGTCAGATTGATTGACTTGATGGCCCCAATATTTTATATCTCCTTGTAAGCACTCACTTTGGTATCACCCTCCCACAGTGATCTTACAGTTGGCCACATAACTTTCTTTGGCCAATGATTCAGAGAAAATCTGATAGAAGAAGAGGTTTTAAAAATGCCTGCATATATCCATTTATCCAACCTGACTCTGGCCACTATTGGGAGAATACACCCAGGGATGAGAGAGAACAGACAAGATCAGAGTTGTCCTAGCTGAGGTCATCCCAGCCCAGCCAACCCCAGTCCATCCATCAACTGAGTAGACACATGAGCAAGAGCAGCCTAAGTCAGCTGAACTCACTGCTGATCAGCAAAAATGCCCAGCAGAGCCATAGTTCCATGAGAAATAATTAATGGTTGTTGTTTTAAGCAACTAACTTTTAGGGTGGTTTGTTACATACTATTATGGCAATTGATATAGTGGCTTATTTTCCTATAAGATTATGTGAAGTCTATAATTCATTTGAGAATACCTAATGAATTTAGATTTTAAACTTTTCAGTAATTTTGGGTAGAAAGGATACATACAGATAGTTGCACTTGAAATTACAAGTAAATCTTTTTCAGAAGGAATAAAACATCTGTAAATTAGATGATTTTTAGAGTCAGTATATGGTCTTAGTAAAACATGGGCTCTTCAAGCAAATTATGTGGGCCAGAATTTCAACTCCGACACTTTCATAGCTGGGTGACCTTGGTCAAATTAATTTCTCTATGCTTCCTTTTCCTCATTTGTTAAATTGGAACACCTACTGATGGTTTATGGTTATTAAATTATTTGAGGAGAAAAATGTAATATAATCAGAACTGTTTTGACATGTAATAAGCAGTTAATAATGTCAGCTACTATTATATGACAGGTGAGGCTAAACTAGAGTGATGCCAAATCACTACGACATAGCAAGTTTCTCAATGCAGCATAGGATCTCAAATAAGGGGGTTTGTTAGTTATTATTCATTGGTTACTTCTTTTCTGGGTATTTTCAAAGGCTGATACCAGTGCGATCATTCAGCAATAGAGGGGTCCTGGGTTACAGGGAATGGCAATCCTGAATTCAAATTGTATAATTATTGGCAAGCCATGGAGCCTTCCTGCAATTCAGCTTATCAGTAAACTAGTGGCCCAGTGCATGGATTTGTGCACATTGAAAGGAAATTAATTAGAAGGTGACCAGCAGGGAGGGACTGGGTGAGATGGGCTGGACACACCCTGGATCCAACCTCCCGCGGTCCCTACCTGGGCTGCACCTAGGGTGGCGCCTCAGCTCGAAGGATATCTGTGGAGTGAGTGGGGTCCTTCAGCAGGTGGGGTCCTCGGCCTGGCCTATGGGGATCGGGCTGAAACCAGCTCTCCGACATCCCCTGAGGGGTCCCTGATTGCGAGAGGGTGGTTCTCAGGTGATGCACCCCGGAATTGGGCTCCTTCCTCTCTGGTTCCAGGGTGCGTCCCCCGAGAACCACCGCTGCCAAGTCACCACAACTCAGCAGCTCCTAAGTTGAGCATCTGCCCCCTGGTGGTCAGTGTGTGTCATACCTACCAGCCCGTCAGATGGTCAGATGGTCGCTTAGCCTTTTATATATGTACTAGTGGCCCGGTGCATGAAATTCGTGCATGGGGGGACGGTCCCTCAGCCTTACCACCCTCTACAATCTGGGACCCCTCGGGGGATGTCCAACTGCTGGTAGTCGGACATCCCTCTTGCAATCCGGGACTGCTGGCTCCTAACAGCTCACCTGCCTGCCTGCCTGATCTCCCCTAACCACTCTGCCTGCTGGCCTGCTCGTCCACAACTGCCCCACTCACTGGCCTGATTGCCCCCAACTGCCCCCCATTTGCTGGCCTGATCACCCCAAACTGTCCCCCTGATGGCCTGCTCACCCCCAACTGGTCCCCCGGCTGGCCTGCTCACTCCCAACTGCCCCCCCCCCCATGGCCTGATCACCCCCAACTACCCTCCCCTCCTGGCCTGATCGCCCCTAACCACCTCTGCCTCAGCCCTGCCACCATGGCTTTGGCTTTGTCCAGAAGGTCTCCCGGTCTAATTAGCATATTACCCTTTTATTAGTATAGATATAGATGAGGGCTTGGTTAAGTAAGATGATCTCTAAAGTAGCATACACCTTTAAAGTCCATTACACTTAAGTCTATAGTTTCATGGTACTAAAAATAAACAAATTGTCTCTTGAACAACTATGGCAGCAGTTCTCAACCTGTGGGTCGCGACCTCTTTGGTGGTCGAACGACCCTTTCACAGGGGTTGCCTAAGATCATCCTGCATATCAGATATTTACATTACAATTCATAACAGTAGCAACATTACAGTTATGAAGTAGCAACGAAAATAATTTTATGGTTGGGTCACAACATGAGGAGCTGTATTTAAAGGGCCAGAAGGTTGAGAACAACTGAACTATGGAATAGTGATTTTCTTATTGCATTAATAGTTTTAAATGGTAAGAAAGAGGAGGTAACATTTTAAGTAAAAAGTAAAACTCCACTGCTTTATATTAAGACAAAGAATAGAATATGTATTGGCAATGTTTCCAGAGGACCTACATTATGCCTGTTACTGTGGGAGATGCTGAGGACTAAGAGATAAAAATGCATTTCCCTACAGTACCTGGGGTGCAGTGGGAAGGCAAAGACTATGGAAATAAGAACACAAACAAAGACAGACACTGGAGCTGCAGAGAGAGAAAAAGAAAAATGTTGCACCTTTTTAAAAAAAAAACACACACAAAACCATTACATCTTGTTCATACAAGGTTGGTCTTGTTGATTTATAAGAGATGAAGTCCAGGTTTGTTGTACTTATGGCCACTAGAATATAGATCCTCCTACAATCTTTACTTATTTTATTATTTTTTCGTAAGAGGATAAAAGTGGAAAAATTTGTGGGATCTCTCAATGTTCTTATCTTCCAGGTACTTCGCTTTTCCCAGACTACATTTGGCCTCCACCAGCTTTCCAACCAACCTGGATGAATTGTTTTTCCTGGTGACCAGTTGCATCCGCTCTGGGTAGGCCATTGCTATGTCTTACTGGTATCACTTGCAGCAGGCACTTGTCTTTTCTTAAAAGGGTTTCTTAAAACCCTTGTCTTTGGGCTAGTTGGTTGCCCTGCACTCTCATATGGATGCAAATGACACTCTAGCTCTCCATTTGCTGGGTGGAAAATAGTTTTACATTATTGAAACATTGTTGTAGACATGATCAGAATTTCATATTTTCTTACAAATTAAGAACCAAGGGTTTTATGGACCTAAAAAAGGAAGATATGCACAAGTAGATGAAGATGTGTTATGTTTTGTTCCTGAAATAGTGGCAAAGAGATTATTCTCACCCTCCAAGCGCTGTGACGGAAGGTAGGATAGATTGCCAAATTCTTTGGAATAGATGAAGCCATTTCAAAGCAATGAGGGGCTGATGTTAGCAACTCATATGTCACACCGGATTATCATGAAGACATGATGTCATCATTTAAATAGCACCATTTTTTTCCCCTTCTTTGTGGTTTCTAAAATAAAAGTGTGCCTTGTAATGGATGGCATTCTCTGTGCTATTAGCAGTGGGGTGGGACTTCATGTGGGTAGAGTGACCAGTGGCTTTCAGATCAGGCATTGAGACATACGTGCTTACACAACTAAAACATGTATTTATGGAAGGCTGCCCCATTAAACCTTTCTCACTTGTGATTTTCTTAATATAAATTTACCCAGGAGGCAATCAGCTGTTACACTGGAAAATGGGCAAAAGGTTTCTGATGGCTTGGCATGTAGATCAGTCATAGTTTCAACAGGGGGGAAAGTAGGTTAAAAGTCTAGACAACAGCAAGGATTATGGGCATCTGAAAGTGAATAGTGGGACACGGGTGACTCGAGGGAAAAAGGAAGGAAAAGAACTGAAGGAGAAAGAAAACATTAAAAAATAAAGGGCTAGGGAATGGAGACAGGAGAACATCAACAACTTTCTTGCACTAGCTTCTCAGTGTTTCTTGGGTCGATCTGTTCTTCACATGTTGCTCTAAGGATAGTAAAGTGCGTGTGCATTTATGAGACTGACCTCTCGATTTCTTACCCAGAGGAAATCTAATTCTGTACATTGACTTCCTGACATAAACTGGCTCATGGTTAGAGAAAATATTTACTTACAAAAAGAGTCCTTTAATCTTTTACCAAATCTCTACAGTTCTTAACATTAAAAAAATTTTACATCCCTACCTCAAAAACCCCATAGTATTTTTCAAGGCAGAAATGAGATAAAATTGGGAGTTGTGTAAAACGGGGGCTGCCTCCTTTAAGAAATGCTTCGCTTCTTTATGTTAGGATGTTGTCTTTGATCTTTGATACTAGATACAAATGTAAGATTCATACATGTTATATGTAAGGGAATAAAATAGCGTGGAGACCAGATAAATATCTGGTTTCCTTGTGTTTAGTTAGTTTTATCATTCATACAGATTCCAAGTGAAGAGAGATGCCGCATGCTAGTGTGTTTTCTGTAATGTATTTCTTTGGTAGTATTTTAAATAACAGGGAGAACCAAAAACCTGATCATTATGGAGGGATTTTACCTCAGCTAGCTATTTTATAACCAACGCTTTATTCCAGCTCTATAATTAACATCTAAAATTAACATTTTCAGCCTGACTTTAAACATTAGAGAATCTGAGTGGATATAAATACCTAAAGTACTATTGCTTTGCACTTTTTAGGCCTTTCAGAACGGAACTAAAGGCAGTCCCTCTCCACATGAAATACGGCTCAGTCCATGCTTTGGAACTGTTTGATAGTTTCAAATATTTTTTATGCCATTGGGTGTAACTATTTCCATATGTTTGTGGAGAGTAGAGGGAGGTAGCAGAGAGATGCTGAAACGTCCTATCCCCTTTGCATTAGGAGCCACACAAGAGAACCAGCCCCTTCTTATCTCTAGTCTACTGGTAAGGAGGACTTGTTCACATTCCTCAAGACTCACTTGAAGATTCTGTTTAATGCACCATAAACACTTATGAATTTTTTACATGAGTAAAATGGTCATAACTACCCAACGTTGCTTGCTGATTGAATCTGCCACTACTGTTTACTCAGAGAACAAATAACACATGCTTGCTCTCCTTCTGAAAGGTTCCTATTTATGCTGTGGTCACTTTCCACTTATAATATTTCCAGCTTAATTTCATAAAACAGCTTTTATTTGACTTGAAAAAAAGCCCTATTGTACATTGTCTTCAAGGACTCTGCCTTTGAGCTCTGGACTTTTATTTGAAGAAATATCCAACCATCCAGTTCTCCTTCTTTCTTTCTTTCTGAGGCCTGTGTTAGAGTTGGAATTTAAAAAGTGAAACAGCTGCATGCCTGCACAACAGGCAGAATTCAGCTGTTTGAGAACCGGCCCCCTGCGCCCATATTAACAATACTTGGGCCTAATTAACAGTTGTCAAACAAAGAAAAACAAGGTTTACAGGGCATTTGTCAGCCAGAGGGCTTATTAAGATGAACAAAATGCAGAGAAAACCATTTTTCAAGAAAACCCCCATTGTTATCATTATTTTATTAAGTTTATTTGGGTGACATTATATAAGTTGCAAGTGTACAATTCTATATATTGAATTGTGTACTCAAAACCCAAAGTCTAGTCTCCCTCTGTTGTCGTTTCTGAAGACATGGATGTCATGAGTAATGATATATATGCCAACTTTCTAATGTTTTAAGGCCTGTTCAAAGTTTAGTGAACATGGATGGCTAAGTCATATCTTCAATACATAAATCCCTAGTATGCCATGAACTTCATGTCATATACTTAACACATGTTCAACATGAGAGTCAAGGCCTATTTCTGTACCATCGCATTTGTGTTAAAATGGGAAGCATCTTAGGTACATGCTTCAAGGCTTACCTCAAATTGCATCTCTTCTAAGAAGTTGTCCTGTTACCTATGTTGGATATGATCTCAAACCTCTGTACAATGAGACATGTTTTGCCTTGTATTATAAGGATGTGTATGTTTGTCTCATTTCCTTTAATTTTTACCACGAGCTTCTATTCGTCTTTCCATTCCTGCTACTCTTATCTGAAGACATCTCTCTTGGTAATAGTTGTCCAATCCAGGGGCAGGGTTAAGAGTAGGTGTTCTTCATCCATAGAGTTGAAACAGCTAGTCCAGTGTTTCCTCTTGCAACTTCTGGCAACATATCAATGTTGGGAGGCTTACATTTTGATTTGAATAAAGGATATGCACAATTATACACAATCAATATGTACATTATAATGGTCAATTAAAAGGCACCACTTGTATAATAAATTTAATTTGACATATTTCCAAGTAATTACGTGAATTTCATTAAAGTCTTTAAAATCTAGAACTGGAAAGCTTTAAATCCAAACAACTCATGTTACAGAAAGAAGAATCCAGATCTTAGAGACACATAAGAACTTTATTTCACTTTTAGTTAGGAAAATTGTAAGACAACGCAGTGGACTTCTGGTTCAGTGACTAATGTTCTTTTGCTTGGAAATTCTCCCTGTTAACCTTGATGAAATGGTAATTGTGTCATTAGCACCATGTTGTATTTGTTGTTGGTATGTATTCTAACATTTTAATCATATTTTAATGATTGAGTTTTAGAGAGCAATGCTATTATATCTTATGCCAGCCAGACTTTGTTATGAGCGATTTCCAAGTGATTCACATGGAATTTTCACCAGTCCACTTCTTTTGCTCAACAAGCCTGTCACATCTTCATAGTTCTGGTTGACAAGGGCTAATTATCTCTGAGAGCGTCTTCGGATAAAGAGCAGAGTCCAGAATCACTCAGGGGTTGGTAGAGTGGGAGCCCAGCAGCTTGGATACAATATCATACAGTTACTTCAAAGCCTCTGCCCATGTGAGGATCACATAAAGTTATGGACCAAATGAACCTGAAATGTTTTACCTCTTTTGTCAGGTCCTAGAGTATGGAGTCAACAGTTTTAAGTTAAGCTTGGGATAGATGAGATTTCCCATTGTCAAAAGTAAAAATATTTTTACATAATAATTTTCCAATCTTCCTTTAGAAATTATCTAAATTTTCAGCTGGGTATATAGACAATTTGCTGAGAAAGTAGACTCAACCATTGGAGATTCCAATAGAGAAGCATTTTGAAGGGGCTGGTGAGTGCTATGAGTTTGATCATGTCAAGTAACCTGACAAATGGATGTTATCTCACTTGGCTTTTGTAATAACCCTGTGAGACTGGTGTCATTGCCATTTTATACACAAGGTATACCTGAGGCTGAATCATGTGAATTAGTGAATGATGGCATTGAACTCCAAATCCATATGGTTTTAAGTTGAAACTACACACTCTTCATCACAGTAAGCTAAATTCACCCTAAATTTAGTTGTTGATTTCTCATTGTTTGGAAATATAAACTTGATTCAAATTCATTTCTGTAAAGAAACGGGCTGAGTTAGCCTTATTTTTAAGTGGAGTTGGCAATTTAAATTATATCCCATACTCAACATAATCCGACTAATGGCCTTTTCCATTTCCAGATGTAAAGCAAGGTTATGTGAGTTATGTAAAGTTGAGTTATTGGGTAATTATCTAGTTGATGTGCTTTGAAGTGTATACCAAAGAATGGTAATATAAGGTGTTTTTATCAAAAAGTTTGTGGGAGAAACCAAGACAACTAAACAAGCAGGGTTTAAGGTGAGCTGAAGGGAGAAGTGCACTTCCTGAAGGAGGAAGAGAACATCTTCAAGGCAAAGTCAACAAGATAAGGTTGCCAGAAGGGCCGTGGTGAAGTGTCATTAGTGTTGCCTTCAGTTAAAGGGTGATATGGGTTTAACCATAGCAACTGAATACTTAAATTAGATAGGGTTGCCAGCTGGTGTAAGCCAATCTGTTCACGCACAACTATTTTGTTGTTTAATAGTTAATATATATATCACCAGCAGTACATGGTCAGATGGTCCTCCACTAGCTCTAACGCCCTATCTTCATCTTTCCCCTAAACTCTACTTTCTGCCTCCTCCTATAAATAAACTATTCCTGTTTCTTTCTAAAGCCAGACCTCCACTAGAGAACAGATTCCATTATATCTCCCTGACTCAAAGACATTTCTCTAGCATTCTTCCCTCTGTCTCTTGCCCATCAATTTTAAAGCTCTTCATATAAATTTGCTCTTATTTTTCCTTTCCACACTTGTCCTGCTGTATATTAATTCAATTATTAAATAATTAGATAGAGAGTAAATGGCAATGTGGTATTGTTTTTTTAGAAAGATGATGTATAGAAAATGAGAAATATATATTTTGACATTTGGGATCAATTAAAGTTATAAGTACTTTATACTTATTTAGAGATGAAAAGAGATTTGAAGCTTGACTGATTGATTCTTGTAGGTTTAATTGTGGGGGCACTTTAATTGTAGGGACACTTTCTTTCATAAATGTACTACAAGGGAAAGGAAAACCTTCTGAAGCTGCAGATGGTCTTGGAGTTAAGGAATTTAGGACTTTCAGCTACTGATGATGTAAAGAGGGCCAAGGACATGTGGACACTGAAGAAAATACGTCAGAGTAAACACTAACTTTCAATGTGCATTGGTGATGTATTTGGAGTATGTAAAGTTGGAACTGCCTGGCACAAAGGCTAAGCTGGTGGTCTGGGATAGTTGTGCCTGTTGCAGTGGGCAATGATAGTGTATAAGTGAATCTTTAGTGCTTCTGAAGGACAAATGGACCCTAGAAAAGTGATACCATGAGAAACCCAATGTCTGGAATTTGGAAGTGTAAAATTAAGACAAATGGATAGGTCTAGCCTATATATGAAAAAATAAAAATTATTCCATTTCTTAACTTATAGATTTTGCTGGGTATATATGTGTGAAAAAGCTATGAGAGATAAAAATATATGAAATAAATAGCTTCTGTTTATATTACATATGTCAGTACAGGGTATATGCACTGAGGTAATCAAAGAGTGATTAGAAAAATAAGTACTAGGTTCTCTAGCATTAATTGAGCAGCTGCTATCTGCCTGTTACTGTACGAGGCACATTTCATTGAATGATCTCATTTAATTCTTACAGAAATCCCAAAAAGCTGGTATTAGTACCTCCTTTTCTGTAGGAGACAGTCAACTAACTTACCCAACGTAAAGCAAGATTATCTGTTTATCAAGTTTCAAGGGAAATTGTGTTCACTCCAGACTGAGGTTGTCAAATACTTGTCTCATATTAGGTAGTGAAGAATGAAATAAATAGGTAAGAGAAATGTTAAGATATTAGAGGTGAGGATAAGAAAGAAATATCAAGTGCCATGAATAGACCAGCCTGGTTGAAAGAGAGCGTATGTGCGAAAGCAGATGGAAAATATATTTGGAAAGGGAAGTTAAGCCTAAATTACAATGCGTCTAAACAACTCTCTCCTAACAATCTCTCCTCTTTCTAGTTTTTCAATTCCATTTAGGGGAAAGTGGTTTTAGTTTCATAGTCTCTATTTTGTAGCTATTTGGTTGATGAAAGATCAAAGTTGAAAAAAAAAAGAGGACTTGAATTTCAGATCCTCTATCTCATAGTGATTTGCTTTTATAAAAAGATGCCTAAGCTTCACTATTGGATCTAAGTCATAATTTGTGCTTAATATAGTCTACACCTCAGATATGTATGCATATAAAGCCAATTCCAAGCAACTTACAAGTAACACAGGAAATTCAGGTTAACATTTGTCACAGTTTCCAATGGAAACAGCCTCTTCTATTTAACTTGTGATGAAATGAAAATGCTACACCTCATTTTCTCTCTCTTCCTGCAATGCCTTCTTCTTCTCCTCTAGCCAAAATCTCACAAACTTGGACATTGTGAAGAGTCCTCTCTTCCTGGCCTTTAATTGTGTGATACTGAGGACTGTTTTCTGTAAAGGACTAAAAAAAATATGCATTTAAGAGATGATGAGTGTTGCTCAGTGGTAAATCTTTGTGTAAAAATGTGTTAAATTTTAGTCATTTTCTGTGGGATTGTAACATCAGCAACTGGCATGAGATGAATTAGACTGATGATTCCAGTTCTTTGCAAGGCAGACAGCATGATATAATGGCACTGTAAAAATCTCCCTTGGCAACTTTTGTAGCCACGAAGTGCAAAAGAGGTGTTAGATATTACTAGGAAAGTGCAGGAGTCCTCATTTCAACCATTATTTGAAGCCATCTTTTACCATTTCCTTTAATGCTCATAATGTGGATATCATCCGGATTTGATCTCTTGAGGAAGATGGCCTTACCTTAGTTTTCTGGGGGGTCCTGGAGTTCTTCCAACGTCTAAGAACCACCTCTACAAAGGGACTGTTTCAACAATACATACCCAGATATATTTTTGTCTTTGCACACTGTCAGCCTTGCCAAGTATCATTTCAAGAATTGAATGTTTAGTTTCTTGCAACTGCCATAGTCTTCTTTGGAAGGTCACCTTCTGTGAAAATGGAATCGCTGCAGTTCTTCCAAGAGAAACTTTTAGATGGGTTATGTATTCATAATTTTAGAGGAACATGCATATTACAGGAATCTCAAAAAGCAATTTTCCTTCGGCAAGGAGTTGTACATGCTGTCAGGACATGTTAATTCAGGAGTTGCAGCCATTAATTGACCGCCAGGGGCCTGCAGTCTTTTCCGTAGATGCCGAACGTGATGAATGCTAGAGCAGAAGTGTTATCCTAGTTCTATTGGAGCACAGAACAGAAAGAGACTAATTCCAACCAACTTGGCACAGTGGTCTCTTGCCTGACTCTATGAAGCTATTGACTATTATAGAAGTGGGAAATCTGTTTTTAGCCACAGTTTGCTTGTATCAGCCAAGTATACTTTTCCCAATCCTAAGCAGGGTAAATCCTAGGAAACAAGTTACAGAGAACATGTGACTTCGATTCCTGGAAAACAGCACCTGTATCGGGTCACTCCCACAGCCTGTTTCTAGGTGACAGAAGCACTAATGTGCTAGTCAGGAAGAGTTTGGAGGTCTCTCCAGCTGCTCTTTCTTTCTGCCTGTTACTATGTCATTCTGTCTTCCATAAAGCTTTCCCTCCATTGTTCATATTTTCATAGCTATGAAATATGTAACTTCAAAAGATTTCTCCTTATGTTCTTCATTCATGCTCTATAATATAGCAAGCCACATAATGGGGCCCCTTTTTTAAAAATGTATTTTTATTTATTTCAGAGAGGAAGGGAGAGGGAGAGAGAAAAACATCAATGATGAGAGAGAATCATTGATCAGCTGCCTCCTGCATGCCCCCCACTGGGGATCGAGCCCGCAACCCGGGCATGCTCCCCAACTGGGAATCAGACCATGACCTCCGAGACCTAATACATAGGTCGACATTCAACTACTGAGCCATGCCAGCTAGGCTAATGCGGCCCTTTCAATGTTATTCAACAACCTTAAGCTTATTGCTTTCAGGTGCTAATAAACACAGTCTTTTTCTGATAATGGTATTTTACATTTGGAGAGATGTTTCATTTTAATGATTGGTAAATATTCTCTCATATCTAAAGGGTGCTTTTCAAAGTAAAAATGTTTATTGTAATAAGTACTTCAAAGGCCCAGTTCTTGCAAAAGACCAATAAGTACGCTACACGATTTGTTACTTTCTTTTCTGGGTATTCTGTGAACTGGTGTAGTCTAATTGTTACAACAAATGCCAACTCTCAGTTGTTTAAGATCATGCCAGTTTATTTCTTACTCATATAGCAATTTAACAAAAGTGCTCTGGGGCCAGCCTTCCATCTGTCAATTCAGGCTCTCAGTTTATTTCAATTTCCTTCTACCGTCTTTTTTGGATCTCATAGGCTTCTGCTGAATCATCCACATCCAACCATCAAAGTGGTGAAGAGAAAGAGTGGTCAATACTAGGGTAGAATGTTTATGGGCCAATTCTACAAGTGGTGTCTACCTCCATCCATCTACATTCAACTGGTCAGAACTCAGACTTACATCCTCATCTACTTATAAGTAAGACTAGGAAATGTCTAGTCATATTCCTAGGAGGGAAGGGAGACAGGAAAACTAAGTAGTATCTACTATAGTCATCCTGCTTGGGTTGTAAATTGCTTATATTTCTGGTATTGAGTAATTTTTTCATAAAATTTTGCTCTTATACAGTCATATCTTTACATTGTCCTGTGGGCTTCAAATGAAATAACTTCAGAATCCAATCTTTAAAAACATTTTGATGAAAGTTTTCTTATCTAAATTGTACATCTTCAACTTCCCATAAGTAGGAGAGGTTTTCTTTCAAAGGATAATGTCATGAGTGTTCCTTATGTGTAAGTAATTGGGTTCTTTCTGGGAAAGATGGTGAACTTGCTAAGCATTTTCTTGAATAATCCACTCTTTGATTTCTTTTAAGGGGTTCACTAAAACTCCTGCTCAAACCAGATGCCCATTGTCTTAGCGCTTCCTCATGGCCATCTGAAGACCTTCCTCTAGGCTTCCCTGCTGGTCCCCACTATTGAGGACATAGATGTAAAAGGTGTTTACTCCTTACATTCTAAAGGCGGCTTTGTGGAGTTGAGTGCCTTAAGTTGTTTTCCCTCATGTATCCCTAGGAGCATTGATTTCCATGGGATGTTAACAAGTGCTTCACACAGGTGCTCAAAAACACACATACACACACACATACACAGACACACACGCGCACACACTTACGTGGATGCAATTGGCCTCTACATTTGAGAAACAGTTAAAAAAATTAAACATATTTTAACTTTACAAATATTTCTTAAAGCCCATGTTAATGTGCATTTTGACTTCTCAATAATTAAAAATAATATACGGTATTTCCAAATTTATTTGACTCTGGGAACTTTTTTTTCACCTCAAGGGAAAGCCAAACACTATTTGAAAGAGCTGGTGTGGGTCCATAGGAGTGGTCCCTCCATCAATCGAGGGGCTGTGACAGTCCTATGTCGACAGTAATTGGGGGCACAAAGTGTTTTATAAAAGGAAAACCACCAAAATGGGATATCAGCATGCTTTGTTCACAGTGGACACATAGTTGGAAGGCATGTTAACGTGATATACTAATTCAAGTTCCTTTTAAAGAAAACTGAAGAGAGAGAGAGAGAGAGAGAGAGAGAGAGAGTGTGTGTGTGTGTGTGTGTGTGTGTGTGTGTGTGTTGTATAAGCAACAGTTACTTAATACCTTAAAAGAGAACTAAGAGACTCTAGCCTCTTCTTACTTTTAATAACTTTATCTTATGCACATGTCTTTGGGAGATAAACAGATGAACGTTTTATTTTTACCCCGAAGGGCAACTCTGGTGGACTTGAAGAACCTTTTTGGTCTAAAGAAGGATCTCTAATGACTGGTTGGGAAGGGAACAAAATGTTGGTATTCTTTTGAATCTAAGCGGCAAGATTTTGGTGAAGGATTTCAAATGATATGCTATTTGTAACCAAAATGATAGGAAATAACATTAAAATGTTTTCTGCCCCACAGTGTAATTTTAAGTCCTGATCCCGTGGCCTATAGATAGGCAGTTAGGGGAGAATTATTTAAATTATTAATTTGCTGTCCATTTCCCCTTATACATAAAATTACTATAAATCGATTTTTCTTGTTCTTCTGTATGTAAGCAGTGTTATCAGTATTAGGCAACCAGTCAATTACAATTCAATTTGAAAGAAATATTGAATTCTAAACATTTTATTTTTAAAAAATTGTTGACAATGTTGAGAACTTTCTTTTCAATGCCCTTTCCCGAATCCTCTTTGGCTGAAGATGCCGTGTATTTGAATAAAGATGAACATTCAAAGCCCTTTTTAAACCGCACACTGTAATTTCACCAGCAGGCTAAACAGAGTGCTTTGGAGAGAACGGGCCCTGGGGCTTCAGATCTTGCATCCCATCTTAACGCGAGACTAAACAGTGCAAACCACCCCTTTGTTAACGGTTGGGGAGAAAAGAGGATAAATGATAAACAGTGAAATAGTATAATTGAATCTGTTTCTTGGACATCAATTGATGACATGCCAACAAGACTGAGGCATTTTCAAATGACACGTTCGTCGACCTCAAAGAGTCGAGGCAAAGGTTACATATCTACACGATAGGAGAATTTTTGACTTTGTATTGGTGGCCACTGAAACATCCCTTTTCCACCACTACTGAAGAGGAAGATGCTGATTTAGCTAACACGGCAAACTGTACATATGAGTAGCATGTACGGTTTTTCTATCTGTTATCCACAGTGTTTTCCACGAGTGGGTTCTACTTACATGTTTTAACAAGTGTTGATAAAGAATTTTCCTTCAGTGTAATTCTTTTCATTCCTACATAACCTTGTTGACTAAATATCAAAGCCTTTCAGTCCTTATGTTCCTGTCCTAGACCAAGGATGGCTAAAGCTTTGAAGTGTAAGAAATCATTAGAAATGGGAAAGAAACCATTATGTTCTCATAGCTCTTTACTAGCCAAATATTTCTATTTGATTATTGGAAATCAGATTTGTATCTTA
The DNA here is from genome assembly GCF_028538775.1 of Myotis yumanensis. NCBI lineage: Eukaryota > Metazoa > Chordata > Mammalia > Chiroptera > Vespertilionidae > Myotis > Myotis yumanensis. The sequence continues at coordinate 7,517,770 of NW_027223759.1, forward strand.
CCTAAGAGATTTATTGTACTAGATATATTCTTTTCGGAATTTTACCACATTGAAGATGTAGAATTTCACATCTTCATTAGAAAGTAAGAAACCTAGTATTGGACTATTCTGACCTATACATTGTGGTTATTTCCTGTGAAAATGAGGCCACTCCAATTTTCTAGTTTAAAGACAATTTTCATTCTTTTAAGATGGAATGTTTCAGAGATAGCTAAGTAGACACTAAAAGGCATGAAGAACATTTTTTTCCTGAAAGTCAGCAATCACACTTTTATTTATTTATATATTTATTTTTAAATATATTTCTTTATTGATTTCAGAGAGGAAGGAAGAGGGAGAGAGAGATAGAAACATCAATGATGAGAGAGAATCATTGATCGTCTGGCTGCCTCCTGCACACCCCTTACTGGGGATCAAGCCCACAATCTGGACATGTGCCCTTGGCCAGAATCAAACCTGGAACCCTTCAGTCTGCAGGCTGATGCTCTATCCACTGAGCCAAAACGGCTAGGGCAGCAATCACACTTGGAAAATACTGTGATATAACTCTACGTGGAGATCCTACCCCCTGTTTACTCCTGGACCTCCTCTCCTCATTTTGTTCTGTGACCACATACGTTTCTTCTCACCACAATGTCCTCCTCGCTGTTCTCAAAGAGGCCAGGCATGATCTCACCTTGGGACTGTCAAGCTGAATCAAGCAAAAGGAGTCAAAGCAGATGCAGCAGTGACATCATAGGCGCACCTGGGAAAAGAATGTTGCGCTGTCTAGTAGATAGATGATTTGAAGTAATGCATGAGCAGCCCAACACCAGGTGAATAAAAATGTGAAAGGTGGGGTTTATTCAATCCTGCAGTAATTATCAGAATGAGTTATGAAAAAAAATGCAATACATTTCGGTAAAAGCTATTATTCACTACTTCATTACCATCACTAATATTTAATGCTTCTTTTGCTTACAATCAAGCAGAAAACATATTTAGGCCCCAGGGTGCCTGCTGTGAACAGGGTGCTTGAGCATATGTTTGCCTAGAAAATTCCACTTGCTTCCCATTGCAGCCATGGACTCCAGGAAGGGTCAGAGTAGTTTAATCATATTACACCCCCCCTCCCCCCCGCAACCTCCTCTCCCCAAGAAAATATCTGATCACCATTTCCAGGTGGAAAGTGTGCCTGGGGTATTTACACGTTAAAAGATAAGTTTTAGGTTAAATTAGCTGCATGTTATTGGAGGCCTTTTAAACTCACCAAGTGACAGGGAATTTGCCAACTGACACTGCTCTTAAAACTGTCCAATTATAATAAACTAGAGGCCCAATGCATGAAATTGTGCGAGGGGCTTGGCCCTCACAGCTGCCGATTCGACCCAAAGGTCGTTTGAAGGTCATTCGGCTGTCCAGTCAAATTAGCATATTACGCTTTTATTATTATAGAAGATGTAAGGACTTTTTATTAGAGGATAAAGCCTAAACAACTCTTTTCCTGAAAGGCAGATATCAGAACAAGTTAGAATAAACCTAAGAATTTTCATTTATTGTCACATTAATGTATGCAATGCTTAACTATTATAAAATGATGACAACCTAGAATAACAGTAAGTGTCTCCTACATCGATGCCATTCCTCCCATACCATACTGCAAGAATGACTTGCTAAGCTTTTTAAAACTGTAACCTCCAAGGATAAATATTAGCCCATTTTCATACAGACTTTTTCTCCCAGGATCAGGAAGGGCTAGATTTAATTTTTAAGCTGGTTGAAATATTAAAGGAAATGAGTACCAGTGTCCAGTGTTAGAACTTCTCTCTCTTCTATGATACCCTGAAGCATTAACCAGACATCTTTTTTTAAAAAATATATTTTATTGATTTTTTACAGAGAGGAAAGGTGAGGGATAGAGAGTCAGAAACATCACATCAATGAGAGAGAAACATCGATCAGGCGCCTCCTGCACGCCCCCTACTGGGGATGTGCCCGCAACCAAGGCACATGCCCTTGACCAGAATCGAACCTGGGACCCCTGAGTCCGCAGGCCGATGCTCCATCCACTGAGCCAAACCGGTTCTGGCTAACCAGACGTCTTGAACTATATGTCCTGATTCACACAGCAGGGTAGGTTTTAGAGAACATGGAAGGACCTCTGTAACTTGTCACTGCATTTGGAAATACTGTTCTGAAGGTATGTTCCATTGAAGGAGGGTTACAGATTAATATCGGCCTATCTGTCTATCATATCAAAAGTGCATTTGAAACCAAGAGCTTCTGTAGCTTAACAAATTAAAGATCTATATTTGGAAAAGCACAGAATTAAAGCTAGAATAATTAGTTTAATTACTTAACTTATTGTCTAAAATAATGTAAATAATTTGTAATTGCTAACTAAATGATTCTTGCATCTCATTATTTATAAAACTTGTTCAACATTAAAACTGGACATGTGAGCTTCTTGTAAATGTTAATGTGCTCAGAGACCTTTGTTATGTCTACTTCCCATTTTAATTTATAGGAAAGATGATTATTTAAATTCATATTTTTCTTTAGGAAAATGAGTGTAGTTATTATTATTTGATAATGGGCTTCTACACATTCAGAGTTATGTGCAGTTTCTCATAACACTATTTTGTAGATGTTCCATATTAAAGGTCATCGTGGAAATTCAAATGAAAACAACATATGTATTAGAGTGGCCAAAATCTGGAACAGTGACAGAACCAAATAGCGACAAGAATATGGAATGACAGGAATTCCAATACCTTGCTGGTGGGAGTGCTAAATGGTACAGACACTTTGGGAGATACTTTGGAGGTTTCTTACAAAACTAAGCATATTTTTACCATATAATCCAGCAACCACACTCCTTGGTATCAATTCAAAGGAGATGAACACATGCCCACACAAAAACTGCACACAAATGCTTATAGCAGCTTTATTCATAATTGCCAGCACTTGGAAGCAACCTGATGTGCTGAGTAGGTGAATGGATAAATAAACTGTGGTATACCCAGACAATGTCATACTATTCAGCAATAAAAAGAAATGAGTTATGAAGCCATGGAAAGATATGGAGGAATCTTAAATGTATATCACATAGAGAAGCCAATCCATTCTAGAAAAGGCAAAACATAGTTGATTGGTGTGTGTATGGGGGAAAGAAATGGATATATGTCATTACATATTTATCCTAACCCATTGGGACAAATTGTATAATGTACAATACCAAGAGTGTACCCTTAGATCAACTTTGGGTAATTATGATATGTTCATCCTTAGTAAGAAGAAAAAAAGGTACCATTTTGATGACTGATGCTAATAATGGGAAAGTCTTTTATGTGTGAGAGCAGGGGTCACATGGGAAATATTTATATTTTCCTCTTGATTTTATTATGAACCTAAAATTACTCTAAAAATAAAGTCTTTAAACCAGTAAGCCAAAGAAACAAAAACTCTAGGGCAATATCCCTCATGCAAAATATAAGCAAATCCAATCCAATAATATATGCAAAAAGAAATGCATCCTCATCAAATAGGGTTTATTCCAGAAATACAAAGCTGGGTTAACATTTAAAAATCAATCTCTGTAATTCACTATTTTAATTGGCTAAAAGAGAAAAGCCAATGATCATTTCAATTGATGCAGGAAAATCATTTGAAAAAAAACTCAATATATATTCATGATTAAAACAACCTCTCAGTAAACAATGAATAGGAGGGAATTTCCTCAATCTGATAAGTGCCTCTATAAAAAGCCTACAGCAAACACCACACATAATCAGATTAAATGTCATCCTTCTACTATTTGGAACAAGATGAAATGTCTGTTCTTATCACTTCTTTTCAACATAACAAAAGTTTCTACCTAGTGCTATAAGACAACTAAAAAAACAAAATAAAAATCCCTGCAGATGCAGAATACCAACATCCTGTACTATATAATAAAAGCCTAATATGCTAAGTGTCTGTTTGTCTGGTTGGCCGTTCAACCAATCAAAGCATAATATGCTAATGATATGCTAAGACCACTCAACCGCTCTCTATGACATGCACTGACCACCAGGGGGCAGATGCTCTGACCGGTAGGTTAGCTTGCTGTTGGGGCCCGGCCAATCTGGACTGAGCGAGATGGGCTGGACATGCCCTGGAGCCCTCCTGCAGTCTCTCCCTGGCTGGCCAACCTCCCGTGTCCCTCCTCTGCCCGGATCATGCACCAGTGGGGTCCCTTGGTCTGGCTTGCACCCTCTCACAATCCAGGACCCTTTGGGGGATATCAGAGAGCTGGTTTCAGCCCGATCCCACAGGCCAGGCCAAGGGACTCAACTGGTGCACGAATTCGTGCACCAGGCCTCTAGTTCTTAGATAAGAGAGCATAGGGATAGCAAGTATTCTTGTTTAATGAAACCTGAATGTGTTCCCAGTGCAGGTCAATGTACCTTTTTCCTCCTTATTTTTGCATGCTTAAATTTCTTCTTCCTCATTAGATTAAGTAAAGAGGTAAATGAACTTGGTAGTGATATTTTTCCAAATGAAACTTTTTCTTCTTCTAATAGTAATTTCTTTTGAAAGGCTAATGTCAAATAATGTTTATGTTATATAGTCTGTTTTGTAAAACTTTTTAATATTGACCAAATAAGTATTTTTATACTCTTATATGGCAGTTAGCCTACTAATTTTTTGGCTAGATTTATCGTATTCTAGTATATTCGTATAGACATAATAACTGCCAGGAAAATGTTTGGCCATGCCTCATTCAAGTAAGGGGAAGGATATTCAAGATTATGTGACATGTATATTTAGAATATAATATTTCAAGTTAGATTTGGCAAGAAAACAGTCATGCACTAAAACATGTGAGATGTCTTGAATCCTTTTGGAAAAAAAAAAACCCTCAAAGAAAAATAATTTAGGAGTTACTAACATTTCTCTTAGCTCTGACTTCTCAATAAACTTTTGGTTCATTTGCATTTTTTGACTAGTTTTCTTTCTATACACACTTTCATCAAACATGCTCTTCTTTCAAAGTGTTATTTGTTGTAAGGGACCATGTGATTTATATTTTCATATGAATTTGTATACACTGAACAATGATCCTTTGATGTATTTCTTTGGGAGATTATCCTGGTGTTGGGGAACTTTTCTCCCAATTATGTAAAAATAATCTGAGGCACATGAGGCCTAGGGATATAGGTGGAAGTGCCCATGTATTTAGAACATCATAAAAATATAGTTACTTGTTCCAGTTGATTAAAATTAGAAACCTAGGCCATTAACTGCACTGCAGTTCTGGCCTCCAATCTTCTTCAAGCTATCCACATGGAACCAACTTTGGCAAATGTCTTTGCATTATGACATACTACTTGCTGCTTGAAATAATGTTTCTATAGTCAAATTCAAAGCACTTTTTTTTGTATAGTACATTGAAGAAAATAAAGTACAAAGGACAAAAAAAAATCCAGCTGGTATGATTTCAATTGTTTTGATCTCTTTTCTCTCTTATAGTATATCTCATGTCAAAAACCAATTCCAGTTGGTTTTAGTTAATAAAAAAGCACCAAAACTCATGGAGCCATTGATAATAGGGTCGTTAAAGTATTGGAGATGGTTGCAAATATTAGAGACTTTAAGCTTGGTAGGGAGGGCTTGCAAAGCCTTTTTGGTATAGAGATTGGAAGACAAGTGATCAAGTCCACTTTCTCTTCTCTGCACTGTATGTTTGTGGAGACAGATCTTCAGTTCCACTAACATTACTCAAGAATATGCCTGGGGAGTCTATTCTTCTATGACTCTCTGCCAAAACAGCTTGGGAAACAGCTGGTGATAATCCTGGCTTCTTTCCCCCGCTCAACAGCTGATGTTCCGAAGGAGGGAGGCAGTTGAGTGGGTGTGTTCTGAGCCATAGCATCACTGCTTCCCCTTCAGCTGCTCCTGCTCCCACACTAAGGCACAGATCGGAAGAGGCCTCAAAGGGTGGACAGTCCTATAGCTGTACATACTGGAGGAAAAATGCGTTGGGCATGTAGAGGCCCAGGGACAGGAGTAGAAAATAACAAGTGCTATCATCTTCAGAGAAATTCTTATTTCAGATAGACTACATCTCTTTTTTAATGGAGCAATAATGTAAGTATGGAATTTTGTGATTTACCAATTCAAGATACAATCTCTCAACATAGTTTTCATTAATCATTTAAAATATTACCCTTTTCTTTTTCTTTCTCTTTCTTTCTTTCTTTCTTTCTTTCTTTCTTTCTTTCTTTCTTTCTTTTTTTCTTTTGTAACTCTGGGCCCTATTGACTAGAAAGTTCAAAGGTGATGGTTTGTAGATAAGGATACACTCCTTAACTTTTCCCCCTTTTAACAGGAAACGCTCAGCTTCTCAAAACAAAATGGAAAGGAAATAAAGTAAATGTTAAGAGAAGTGTCACTAGACTGAATAGTGTTAAACAATACAGGTAAGGCAAATTTGAAACCCAAGTCAGTGAGCTTAGGGCAGGTCTGTCTTCCCAGGGAATCTTGAGATTCAGCTCCCTTTTCAACTTTGCGCTAATATGCTAGTAGCTAACTAAGCTTGGAACATAAGGTGGACAATAGATGTATTCTCTGTGGAAACTGACCAGTGTAAGAGAAAATATTTGCATATGTTTTTGGAAATCCTCCATTAAGACTTAAAAATCTTGCCCATGCACTTAAAGCTTTCAATCAGCATTTCAAACACTTACCCTTAAACTATGATTGGTGAGTTAAGAATCACATAACATAAGTGGCAAAATAAAAATATACAAAAACAGAAAATTGTAACAGAGAAAACAGATTATTCAGAGTACAAAAGACTAAAGAAAAAAGACCAAACCAACATTTTAGTTTGTATTTAGTATTCCCAGAGTGCTAATGACAGATACTGCATTCAAAGAAAACAGGATGCAATAGAAAAGAATATCCATAGTGTAAGAAAGGGATTTTACATATATAATTGGTCCAGGAAGTCCAACATCAGACTAATTAGAGTTGTAGGCACTGTTACTAGAAAACAGAGAAAAAGAAATACAATCAAATAAACAAAAGTAAGATCTCTCAGAACCACAGGACATGGAATCCAGATAAAGAGCTCACTGAATATCCAGTACAATAAATAATAATATAACAATAAACTTAACTATATCTAAAAACAAGGCTCAAGAATACTTATAAAAACATCCATCACTCAATAAGGTACAATTCACATCTGGCATCCAATAAAAAATAAAACATCAAAGAAGTAGAGAAACGTGACCCAAAATGGGAAGAAAATCAGACAATTGAAATTGACTCACAATGAATACAGATGATAAAATTGTCAGAGGAGAAATGCACAAGTCATTACAATTATGTTTCACATGTTCAAAAAGCTAGGTGGATCTGTAGAAGACTTTAAAAACGTCTATATCAAATTCTGAGAGATGAAAAATACAATGGGGGTGGGGAGGGGAAGGGGACATCTGTAATAGGAACAGCTTCAGTCAATTGGATCCTTGAAGCACTGGAAGGAAGGGGTCAGTAAGAATACACAAAGATGTAGAGGTTTACTATAGAAAGAGATTTATCAGGAGGGTTTGCTTCATGGGACAGACTATGGAGGCTAAGACCATTTGCAGGCTGGAGACCCAAGGAAGCTGGTGGTGTAGTTCCTGTCCAAACCCCTGTGACTGAGGAATGAGTCTTCAGAGGTAACTCCCTGTCTGAACTCTGGAACCAGAGACTTTCTCCCTTGTAGTTAGTTTTGGACGATGTAGACAACGTTAGCCAGTAGGCTGTGAATAGACATGACCTGTTCCATTGAGATCTGAGACAGGTGAGAGTAGGTGTGTTGTTCGCCATGAACTTTCTCTTCCAGTGATGCAGCAGTTCTCATGCTGCCTCTTAATATAGCAGCATCCCCAAATGGTGACACTTTCGTTAGCCTGGGGTTCTAAGTTACTATGTGGAGCCGTGTCTCCTGCCAACTTCATTGAATGTATAACATAGGCATATGACTAAAACAAGAAATATGACTTTGTTTTATTAAGCCACCGAGAATTTGGAACACTTTGTTTCTATATCATATTCTAGTCTCTCATGCATAATTTTATGAGTAATCGTGACCACATAGTCAGAACTCTTTATGAGAGAGCTGCTCTTTGAGTGTTATGATATGAAACTTACATCTATGTAGAGCTTTGCTTTTTAAGTGCCTTCATATATATTTTGGTTTCACAATAATCAGCGAAGTAGGTAGCGAAGGCTTTATTTTTCTCTGTTTTACAAATTAAGAAAGTGCAGCTCAGATCTGTTAGTTGACATACTCAAGAGCCCACTCACAAGACAGAACTGGGACCTAGACATTCCAAGTTCAAGTCTAGAATGCGTATATTCTAAATTTATAGCCAGTCACGTATTTTAATTATTTTTTCTTCGATGAACAGTCCTATTTCTCACCATCAGAAGTCAATTTTGTAATCAGAACTCCTATTAGTTAAAGAGAGTGGGTTTTCCATGATGTTTCCTGCCCTTTGAGACTTGATATCTATACTCAAGAGCCGCATGTCCCCTGAGGAGTATGTGATGAATGAATGTGCATTTCACTCTGTGATATGTGTGAGTACATTTTCCCTCTTCATATTTTTTTATGTCTAAAATTATAAAAATGTTTAGATCTTTTTATATATTCCTACTGAATTCCACCAGCTCCTGAGGACCTATATTTGCTCCTGGGATTATGCTAAGCGAAGTAAGCCAGTCAGAGAAAGATAAGTATCATGTGATCTCACTCATATGTGGAATCTAATGAACAAAATAAACCGATGAACAAAAATTGACCCAGAGACATAGAAGCATGGAACAGACTGTGGAATCTCAGAGGGAAGGCAGGGGAGGGTGAGTGGGAAGAGATCAACCAATGAATTTGCATGCCTATGTGCATAACCCATGGACACAGACAATAGGGTGGTGAGGGTCTGGGGGTGTGGGGAGGCAGGGGCAGTCTGGAAGAGGTCAATGGGGGGAAAAGAGGGACTTATACTTTCAACAATAAAGATTAAAATAAAACAACTCTCCCCTCAAAAAAAAACACCCCCCAAAACTTCAACTTACCGCCCCCTAGAGATTGAGTCACAATCACAATAGGTTTTCAGTGTACCCAATTCAGAATTTGAACTCAATCCAGTGGATATTCTTCTACTGCCTGTCTTTTTCTCCTTCCTAGGACAATCTGTATGGGGAGGGGGCGTGGGGTGGGGGGGAAAGGGAGTGGAGAGTCAATTTACACACATCCTTCATCTGGAGCCTGGAGGGAAGTCGCAGAACTTCTGGTCTGAGTGGGGGCCTTGGGTCCTTGCTGACCTTGGCTTTTTCTGTCTGGTCCATGATCTGCTGAGCTGCCACCTGATTTCAATGTCCATTGTCCCCGCTGTGACCTTGGTCACAATGTAAACCAATGTCGTCCACCTTGTTCCCATCTCAGCTGCCTTTTGGTCTCTACAGCCTTCTCAGACGTTTCTGCCCCAGTGTGGGAAGTTGCAGGGGGAGAGCTTGGGGCAATTTAAGAATTCTTTTCTGCTTTCCCTGCCTCAGCAGGGCTTCTAGGAGGCTGTCCTCAGGTCTCTGTGGAGAGAGACACCCTCCACCTCTACTGGGGGCCATTCCCTTCTCTGAGCCACTTGCACATTCCTGGGCTATGCTCTGCCTTTTGTTTCTATTATGCTCCTACTTCCTAGATCTTAGAAGTAGAAGGCTTTAAAGCAGTGGTTCTCAACCTTCCTAATGCCGCGACCCTTTAATACAGTTCCTCATGTTGTGGTGACCCCCAATTTCATTGTTACAAATTGAACATAATTAAAGCATAGTGATTAATCACAAAAACAATATGTAATTATACATGTGTTTTCCAATGGTCTTAGGCGACCCCTGTGAGAGGGTCGTTCAACCCCCAAAGGGGTCTCGACCCACAGGTTGAGAACTGCTGCCTTAAAGAATGGTGCTTTTTAAACTTTGGTACTGTGCTGTGAGGAAAAAAGAAGAAAGAAAAACTGTATTTTTTTATTGCAACTGACTTATCTCTTAGCAACTGTAAACTGCTTTTCCCCTGAGGGCAGGGTGTATAGGAAGCTAATTTATTGGCAAGAGTAGGTTAAAGCTAAAAGGAATGAAAGCAGTTTACAATCATTATACACCTAGGTTTTCTTGTCCTCATTGTTTTTATATCCATCCCCTTTGTTTATTCTGACTTTTGGCCTTTATCCAAGCGCCCTAGAGCACATAGTAGCTGCTCAGTTAATGGATTGAAGTCCTTTGGGCGAGTTTCATATTGCACCTTTGTGTACTATATCCAAACATACTGATTCTTCCAAATTTCTTCGAAAGTCATGGACATCAAGTAAGGGCCCATGTTTTCCTATTCATCAGTATATTCACTGTAATTCATTTCAATTCAAGGAGTAAAACAGTGATCTGAACTGTATTAGACAGAAGAGAGGTATTTGAAGGACACTTTAAAGTAACTCTGAGAAAGACAAGTGTCCAATGGGCCCTCAGGATTAACTGATACCAGAGCACTGAACACTCCCTCTTCTCTCATCTCTAAACTCTGGCTCCAATCTTTCAGTCCATTCAGCAGGAGACATACCCCTGAGTTCCCAAGCTTCACATTATCACGGCATAGCTGCTCTCCATCCTTAGCTCATTTTTAGAGCCTCAGGACAAAACTCTAGTTGACCTGTGTTGGGTCAGGTGTTTGTCTCAGAACTAATTAAGACTGACAGTAGATTATCAAGACTGGCCCATGTAGATCTAGAAAGATTGCTGGTCCTGCCTTAAGTGAGGTGATCTGGAGTGAATACATTATAACTGCATTGTATCCTTGTGGGTTTAGCAGAGTGATGAACACACAGTAGGCATTCATAATTATCTGCTGATAATTAATTTGTTGATTGGTTTAAGACAGTGGTTCTCAACCTGTGGGTCGCGACCCCTTTGGCCGTCGAATGACCCTTTCACAGGGGTCGCCTATGACCATCCTGCATATCAGATATTTACATTACAATTCACAACAGTAGCAACATTACAGTTATGAAGTAGCAACGAAAATAATTTTATGGTTGGGTCACAACATGAGGAACTGTATTTAAAGGGCCAGAAGGTTGAGAACCACTGGTTTAAGAGAAGTGAGACTTGTCCAAGTCCAAAGGACAGCATGATTAAAGGAGCATTTTCCTTGAATCATTGTTTCCACACATGGATCCAACTTCATTGTGCAGTTTATGAAAAACGGTCCTCCTTCTAATTTATGGAAAGAATTACTGAAGTGATTAATATCCACTAATATGGATTAACAAGGAAGATATAAATTAAATCATAACAGTCTAATTTGAAATGCATTTAATTTGAAGTTAGTGATTTTCCCTCATTTTGAAACTTTTACAATTCCCTACCAGATCCTCCCTTTTAAAATAAATATATTTTTATTGATTTCAGAGAGGAAGAAAGAGGGAGAGAGAGAAACATTAATGATGAGAGAGAATCATTGAATGGCTGCCTCCTACACACCCGACACTAGGGATCGAGTCTGCAAACCAGGCCTGTGCCCTGACCTGGAATTGAACCGTGATCTTCTGGTTCATAGGTCAATGCTCAACCACTGAGCCATGCTGGCCAGGCCAGATCCTCCCTTTTGACTAAAAATGCAAAATACTATTCTCTTGGTTTATTTAAGTAAGTGATAGAAAATGATTGTTTTATTGACATTTGTAAAAATATATTTCCTGCTGTTCATGGACTTAATTTTCCCACTATCTACCTCAGCACTATGCATGCATCATGCTTGTGGGACAGAGTTCAGTAGCTAGTCATTCTAAACACTATGGCAACCTCCTTTGAACTCTTAAAGCATTCTGATGTATCACTCCACTTTTTACATTTACAATATTTTAAATAAGATTGTTGAATTGTTCATTAGATTGTCATTACTTTTGATCATAGCTAAAGAGAGAGGGCTAGAGAAGGTAGTATCTATATGTTCAGGGAAAGGACTACATGGAAATTCAAACTCCCACCCTCAAGTACCATGTATAAACCTAAATTGTCTATGGATTATGAATAAAAGTATTTCTAATGAAGCTTCTCATTCAGGGATAAGGTTGTACACATTTATTCAAAACAAGGTAGTTTTGACATAGGATAGATGTTATGATTGTGTAAGATGCTGAAGTGGAATACACATGTACGTATACATACAACATAAATATGTCACATGTGTATACACATGATGATCTATTTCATATTCAATGTAAACTGTGTCAATGCAGTTTAGTAGTCCACCAAAGGCATCAACACATTGTCTATTTCTCCTAAAATTGTGGGATATGATGAATTAGATGTTAAATGTGCAAAACCAAGTGGGCATATTGAATGAAGTCCCTGTTAGTCACTTCAGGATTTCCTGAAAGTGAGCAGATCACTACTCACAGGCTCTATTTCTTCAGATGAGGATGTTGAAATTTTATCAAATCTAACATGCTCTTTCATCCAATTTATAACTATACCTAAAAAACTTTTAAAATCATATTTTCTGTTACCTTGCTGATAGGGGCTAGTGTCAAACTACAACCATATGCAGTTGACATTGTCACATATTAGAATGACCATGGGTAACAATACTTGACTCAAAATAACTATCAGTGAAATTCTTGGGATTAGTGAAGTATTTCTATATTTCCCAATTACCATTGGTCTTTAGAATCTATGAACCTAAAAATTAGAGGTACTTACTATACAATGCCTCAGAATTAAAGAATCCTATATAATAAAAGCCTAATATGCTAAGTGTCTGGTCATCTGTTCAATCAATCACAGTGTAATATGCTAATGATAATGCTAAGGCCGCTCAACCACTCACTATGATGTGCACTGACCACCAGGGGGCAGACAGTTGACCAGTCGCCCAGTCACTATGATGTGCACTGACCACCAGGGGGTAGACACTCTGACTGGTAGGTTAGCTTGCTGTTGGGGTCTGGCCGATCAGGACTGAGCGTGACAGGCCAGACACGCCCTGAAGGCCTCCTGCGTCCCTCCCCGCCCCGATCATGCACCGGTGGGGTCCCTCAGCCTGGCCTGCGCCCCCTTGCAATCTGGGCTGAGGGACCTACCCCCCCATGAATTTCGTGCACAGGGCCTCTAGTAATGGTATAATGGAAAAAGAAAACATACTCTTTTGTTGGAATTAGACCATAATTCATTTTCTAATTTAGAGTATTTTTTCCATCATATTCCTTTCCAAACACTCTAATATGATTTTTTAAAAACTTTTTTAGTGACATGCTTATTAAAAGTGTTATAGCTGATCGATGCCACCAAAATAGTTCTAAGTAACCAGGACATGAGCTCTGTAATAAGATTCAGTTAGTTCTATTTATAGTTCCCCTAAGCTATGAACTATTTGTACACCCATGCTTCTGCATAATAACTTTTCAATGTGGTTTCAGTAATCATTCCAGAAGGCACAATCTCAAAATATCTATATGCGTAAAGCATATATTTAAAATAAAGGCTAAATTGGCTGGCCACGCATTAAACCATTTGCCTGTGAAATCACTTTGTGGAATATCCCTGTCCAGAAGATGTCCAGCGAGGGTAGGACATCGGGAGCATTTTTTTTTGTTTGTTTGTTTAATGTATTGTATCACCATAACTTCTTTTGGAAACAGTGTTTTAAGTGTCCTCTTAAAACACTCCTCCTTTCTCTAAGATGACAAGCTATTATCAGAATTTGGACTTAATTTATACCACACAATTAGGAGAGAAAGTATCCAACTATTTATCCTTATTTATTTATTTATTTTTATTCTTTATTGATTAGGGTATTACATATGTCTTCTTATCCCCCCATTGCCCCCCATCCCCCAGTTTGTACCTTCTCCCCCCTGGTGTCTGTGTCCATTGGTTAGACTTATATGCATGCATACAAGTCCTTTGGTTGATCTCTCCCTTCCCCTCACCCTCCCCTACCTTCCTTCTAAGGTTTGACAGTCTGCTTAATGCTTCTCTGTCTCTGGATCTGTTTTTGTTCATCAGTTTATGTTGTTCATTATATCCCACAAATGAGTGAGGTCATGTGATATTTATCTTTCTCTGACTGACTTATTGCGCTTAGCATAATGCTCTTCAGGTCCATCCATGCTGTTTTGAATGGTAGGAGTTCCTTCCTTTTTACAGCAGCATAATATTCCATTGTGTAGATGTACCATAGTTTTTTAATCCACTCATCTGCTGATGGGCACTTAGGCTGTTTGCAAATCTTAGCTACTGTAAATTGTGCTGCTATGAACATAGGGGTGCATATATCCCTTCTGATTGGTGTTTCTAGTTTCTTGGGATATATTCCTAGAAGTTAGATCACTGGGTCAAATGAGAGTTCCATTTTTAGTTTTTTGAGGAAACTCCATACTGTTCTCCACAGTGGCTGCACCAGTCTGCATTCCCACCAGCAGTGCACGAGGGTTCCTTTTTCTCCACATCCTCTCCAGCACTTGTCATTTGTTGATTTGTTGATGATAGTTACTCTGACAGGTGTGAGATGGTACCTCATTGTTGTTTTGATTTGCATCTCTTGGATGGTTAGTGACTTTGAGCATGTTCTCATATGTCTCTTGGCCTTCTGTATGTCCTCTTTCAAAAAGTATCTATTTAGGTCTTGCCCATTGTGTGTTGCCCATTTTTTTTTTATTGGATTGTTTATCTTCCTTTTGTTATCCTTAAATACTTAATAGCTGAGATGAGAGGTGCTGATGATTGTGAAAATAACTCACCAGTGGTATGCTAGCAGCAGACTTACTCCCTCAAATTCAGAGATAAAGGGGTACTAAGAGTGAACACAGGGTTTCCATGGAAGAACCCTTATTCTATGTTTCTGAATGAGAAACTCTTCTTTTTACTTTAAGGCTTTGGGAGGAAAGACATTTAAAGGAGCTGTATTTTGAGTTTCAAAACAAAAATAATTCATTTTTGAGCTTTTCTTTAATAAAGAACATGAGTGAAATCTTTTTACAGACGGGTAATGCTTTTATAATTAACTCTGATCTTTAGCAAGACAATATCCAGGTAAACACATTGTGCTCCCTGCTGCTGTCTTTCTTTTCTGGGACCAGACCCAGACTTACAATTTCAGACTCTAGTAATCCTGCATGACATCAGTAATTTTTAAATTTGCTCCCTTTCCTCTACCCAATAATATCCCTTTCTCAAGGCGTTACAACCAGATAGTCTGGAAAATAAAGTATTTCGTTCTTCTAAATTTTAGGCAAACATGTCCCCTTACATTGATCTCCGGCAATGTTTATGGAAAGAGGAGTTAATTAGTAAACTAAATGTAATTGATCCTCAAGTAGTTCCACCTACTAGCTTCTGCTCTTCATGTGCCTGTGGAAAATAAAAAACGCAATTCTGTGAACTTGGTTGTTTTCTGAGTTCTTGTTTTCTTACTGTGAATAAAGGATCCAAGTCATCTAAGTACGAGGGATCTTAATTTAAGATACAGGAATACACATGAATCAAGACACACAACTTCGTATTTGGTAATTTTTATGGCTGCCACAAAATAATATTTGTGTCTAACCTATGGGTGCCACAAAATAATTGTTGTCTATTCCACCTTTGCTATCTTTATGGACATACATATTTTTAAGTGGTACATAATGATAAGAATTTTGAGGGTGTGCAAAAATATAAGCATCTCTATAGCCTGTAAATGAAGACACTTGCACACTATCTCTTTAGGTAAGTTGTATGCTCTCCTACTCAATGACTACACCTAGTTTTCTTATATAAGCACATGACATCATTTAAATCAAACCGATTTCTAAGCACCACAGCTGCTACTAGCTATTTAGAAGTCTAATTTGAGCGGAATGTGTCACGCCAACTTTGCACACACACACACACACACGCTCACGCAGGCAATATTCACATTAAAACTTTCACCTCTATTAAATAGCAACAGTTCTTCACAAATTCCAACACTCTACTCTTAACAACTAAATCAAATGTGTCTTTGAGGAGTAATGTGCCTATTTTATTTTTATTCCTGGAGGCAAATCTTGTATTGAGTGGTACGGATTTGTTACCCTGCTATCCCAGTAATCAGTTCTCCAAGATGCATGCGACACCTGCGAATTTAGTCTTCCAGCCTTGCTGTTGGACTCTACCTGAAGTCAGGATAAATCTCCGTGACTTTGTTTCCCATGGAAGTCACATAGATCATAGCCATCGATATAGAAATAGCGATTTCTCATGCCAGCGGAAGCTTTGGTAGCCTCTGCAAGGGTGTGCTCCTTAGAGAGACTAAATGCAACATGGCACAAGCCATTTGTTGTGGTGGGATTGTTCAGTTCCTTTGGGCTGCACCTCTCTCTCTCTCTCTCTCTCTCTCTCTCTCTCTCAGTTCCTTTGGGCTGCATCTCTTTCTCTCTCTCTCTCTCTCTCTCTCTCATAAAGTGACAACTTTATATTCCACTCTTGAGTTTCAAGTTGTCTGACTCATAAAAATTTAACAGGTCCACACATCTTTGTAGAGAGGCACACTATAGGCTGACAGCAACTGAAAAATCAAGTTTGTGATATTGAGCCCAAAAGTCCATTCAGTGTCTACCCTGGACACGCCCTATTGCTCTACCTATGGAATCCTTTGATAGGGGGGCTGTGGGAGGGTCTGGATGGGTGACTGTTGCAGGGACTTCTTTTTGTATATATCTTTAAATTCTTATCTCAGAAGGTTTTTGTCTGAGCTGGAATTAATATGAAAAACTTTTTTTAAGAAAGAAGAGTGTTTTTTTTTGTTTTTATTTTTTTTTTTGGGGGGGGGGGGGGTGTTAAAACTTAGATATTTCCCCAAAATTGAGAGATGAAATAATTGATGAAAGAAGATTTTTAAATCCTCTTATCCTGAGAGTACCAATACAAAATGGGAATAATTATAGCTTTCACTAGTAAATTATAAGCTCAATGCAAATACTGTCTTTTCATACTGTAGTCCTTGTCTCCAGTAGGGTACCCAGCACATATTAAGGACTCCTACAATATTTGTGGGAAAAAGGGTAGAAGGAAGGAGGGCAGATGGGAGGAAGGAGAAGGGAAGAAGGAGAGGGAAGAATGAGAGAAAGAAGAAAAAAGTCTACAGCGGGAAGTGAGGAGGAACTAGAGAAACCAACAGAAAACCCCTATATCCATTACAGCTCATCACTGATTAATTTATTCATCCTCAATAACTTTATTGTTATTGCCACGATCCCATGTCTTTGCAATATGTAGATACCTGTTCAAGAAGACCCCATCTAATTAGGGGAATTCATATTCTAGCATCCAGAGTGGGTGTCACTGAGTAGTCAGCATTGGTTATTTCTTTTTATCTGAGAGATCTAGCTTCAAATTTTGGGGGATATGGTAACCCCACCCTCACTTTGAGGGCAGAATGCATTCAAATTTCATCATTTTTTCATACAAAGAATCTTTTTGTTGAATGCATAGCCAGGGTTATGGATCTTGGTGGTTCAGAGTAAAGTCATGGTCCTCACATTCTAGGGAAGGAGTTGGCGTTGTTCTTATTTCTAAAAATTCTTTATTGTTTAAAGTATTACATATGAATCCTTTTCCCCCATTGACCTCTCCCCACTTGTCCCCCCGACCCCAGCACATGCTCTCACCACCCCCCACTGACTCTGACCATGGGTTATGCTTATAAGCATGCATACAAGTTCTTTGGTTGATCTCCCCCTCCCCCCACGCCCTCCCCTGCCTTCCCCCTGAGGTTGGATGGTCTGTTCAATGCTTCTATGTCTCTGGTATTCTTTGACTTCACTCTCACTCCTGCGATAATCTTTCTGAACTTTGCTTCTCCTGGTTACTTTGTTTTCTTTACCTTTGATTCCATTCACCTCCACAGTGTGCTTCCCAACTACACTTAAGTAGTTGGTCAAAGGTGATCATCATTCTTGACCCATTATTTACATTTTCATAGTTTATGTTATTTATAGCAGTTTTAATTAGGATCCTTATTGGTGTCACCGTTTGAATAGCTGAGGGTAAGTAGTGGTCATTTGGGGAAGTATTTCTATTGCCTTAAAAATTTATTTCAAATATTGAAATATGAATTCAATGGTAAATGCAGAAACGCACATTGTCTTTTGAATGTCCCAAGCTGATAAATTACATTTCATTTTTTATATTGCATAGTGAAGGTCAATTAAGTGTCTTAGGTATTACTGTTATTTGACCGTGTGCTGTGGTCAGTTGGTGGTCTGGGAAAAATAGGTTGTTTCTCAAGGTAGGTTTTCATTGTCTGCATCCTCTGGGCATCCCAATAGTTAATATCTAGCAACGTATATTGGCTGAGTTCCTTCTTCCATTTGATAGCTCAACTGAAGCTTGATGTTTATGGTGGAAATTGTCTTGATTTCTTTAGCTGAGACGAGCACCCAAGGAGTTTGAAAATGTGTTTTAATTAAGATTCTGCTAAATTTTACCAGACACCTACTTGGAAAACAAAGCAACTGAATAATTAACTGTGATGAGAGCAGATGCTGGTCTAATGACAACCTGTTAGCACTCAAGTGCATCGTTAGTTGCTTTCCTGGGCGCCTTTAATGTGTCCAGAGCTTGACCCTGTTCATAAAGACATTGGTAGCTGTGTACTTAAAACAGTTCCTCACTCTGGACTGGGGTAAAGGTATTTCTAGTATCTGCAAAATTCTTCATTTAAATGATTTCGTCTCACCCATCCACCCCCTTCCTTCGCCTATTTGGCATGTGCTTGGAACCAACCCCCCCCCCCCCCCCCGCGCCTTTTTTTTTTAGTTTTCCTTGTGGGATTATTTTAGCTATACATCAAGCGAAGCTTACAAATTGATGAGAATCTAATGATGCGTTTACTTACAGATGTGCATTTTCGTGCCCTGTTGTGTTGTTGAGGGTTGAAAGAGTTTAAACACTCCTCCTCCCCACCCTACCCCCACTGATATTATGGAAATAGCCAGGCATTTGATAAAATAAGAAATAGAAATAGCCTCATCTTTAATTTTCCCTACAGTTGTCCAATATGAATTAGTATTAAATTCTCTATAAGTGCAAGGTTCTTCTTTTAAAATAGTAAAATACTATATTTTTGTTCCTTCCCCCCTTTTAATGCTGCAATAACACTACACTATGGACTATAGCAGGGGTCCTCAAACTTTTTAAAGATGGGGCCAGTTCACTGTCCCTCAGACCGATGGAGGGCCGGACTATAGTTAAAAAAAAACAAAACTATGAACAAATTCCTATGCACACTGCACATATCTTATTTTGAAGTAAAAAAACAAAATGGGAGCAAATACAATATTTGTATTTGCATGTGGCCTGTGGGCCGTAGTTTGGGGGCCCCTGGACTATAGCATGTATTATTTTTATATTAAAAATCATAGGCTTACAGTTTAATCCTCAGGTGCAGCTCAAAACCACCTGACGACAACAACATCGGTTGTCCAACTGATGCAGAGCAAATGGGAACCCAATCTAGGTTCCATGTTCAGAGCCACAGCATACATACCCACACCTTGACAAGTTTAAATCAAACCCACCTCTTGGTGCTGGGTGTCCTCTGATCCCAGGAGAGGCAGGTGGTGCCGGAGCTCAGAAGCCAGGGACCACTCAGCCCTCCCCTGTCTAACTGTGAAAAAAGTCATCTGACCTCTAGACATTTTTTATCCTCATTTCTAAGGAGACAATGATATGTATTTCAACCAACTCACAGAATTATATATAAACCTGCTTTATTTACTGTAACACGCTTTGTATATATGAAGTATCGTCATCATGGATCATTGGAGCAGAGAGAAACAATAGGCAATTTGCCACACTGCATAGGAATAAGAAACAATAAAATGCCCACTTAAATTCTGAGAAAGAAAGGAAACTGGAAAATGGTAAACCAATTCATTAGGGTTTATGGCAGTGAACATGGTTTTACAAACCTAGAATTAAAATATGCTTTACAGCCCTAACTGGTTTGGCTCAGTGGATAGAGCATCAGCCTGCGGACTCAAGGGTCCCAGGTTCGATTCCGGTCAAGGGCATGTACCTTGGTTGCGGGCACATCCCCAGTGGGGAGTGTGCAGGAGGCAGGTGATCAATGTTTCTCTCTCATCAATGTTTCTAACTCTCTATCCCTCTCCCTTCCTCTCTGTAAAAAATCAATAAAATATATTTAAAAAAATATGCTTTACATATTGTCAAAATTCTAGTGTTTGTGCTTTTTTAGAGAAAGGTGGACTTTCTAAATTACAGAAAAACATAATTACGTTTGGTGACGACAGGTATTCTTTAGTATCAGTCATAGAAAATGTCTGATTTTTTGCATCTGGCATCCCCATACTCAATATGGATGCCTCAGGAAACAGACCCCTTTAGGATAAATTTTATTGAGGAAACAGGCAGTTCTGGGGGAGTATCTGGCTGAGCCAGTGACCTTATCTCATGGGGAAGCCATAAGAAAGATTCAGAAGATGAATGGAGGAGACAGAGCCATTGTGGGGACCATATTCAGAGTACACTGGACACTCAAGGCCAATTAGAGTGTAGAGGCCTTGTTCAGAGTACTCCAGATGTTCAAGGACACTCTGAGCATGGGAATCTTACTCAGGGTGTCCAAGGACTATACACAGGTGCAAGAGCAAGGCCAGTCATCTGTATGTACACTGTGCAAGCATGACCTTCTATAACCCAAAAGACTGAGGTCACTATTTGGCAAAAAGCCTCTTTTGTCTAAGTAGTATACAATTGTTACTGACCAGCCAGAGGAGGCTGCTACTATGTAAGGCTAGATTGCTTAGTGTAAGACTACTGACCAGCAGGTAGAGTGTTGCATTATGGGGAAGATATATTACTGACCAGCAGGCTGCTGCTGTGTGGGAAAGATGGATTGTTACCTAGCTGGTGTGTGGCTACTGTATGAGACTTTTCTTTAAAGAACTGTTTTGTCTTGTGGCTCCTTGTTAGCAATGGCTATATGGCCACTGGCCTCTACAATAAAGACTCTTTTATATACTCACAACTTCTCATGGCTTCTCCGTCGAATACACGGTGTCCCAGAGAGTCCAGTGCCTATCAGAGGAGCTCAGACCCAACAGCAGTGATAAGTGGAAAAGCACAATTCAGAGTCACATTGTCCCATAGAAGTCATTACATGGTGTGTTAAATGCAAGTTAACACAATTGCCATCTTTGGTACTTCCAACTGCACTCACCCACTTGCAGCCTAATGGGTGGTGTTGAGCGACCATTCAACAGGTTCAGGTCGTGGGCCTGTGACCCATGCAGTAGCTGGGGATCCATGCCACGAAGGGTCAGCACCTGGGCCCGAATGCTTTGGGGTTGCCAACGTGGAATTCTTAATAATTTTATCTTGGAATTTGTGTTGTATAAGAAGTTAACAGGATGATGGAGCAGGTGCTGGGAGCTTAGAGCTTCTCAGGTGCTGCCCAGTCCTTATCCCCCAGTAGGTACCCTCCCTCCCCCATCCTCAACTGTTGTCAGCTGCCCACTCCCTACCCCTGGTGCTGGAGGCCCTGCCAGCACTACCTTCCCATCCCCCCACAATCGCCAGGAAAGACTATGGGTTCCAAGGGGTGGGGATGGGGTGGAAGAACCTGCATTTTGCCTCCACCCTCTGTAGGGTCCTGGGAAGAGGCAAGGGTGGGGTCATGCTCTACTGTATCCTGGCTTCCAGGCTTGGAGCTGGCAGGACACCTGATGGGGGCCCCTTGCCCACCCTCATCTAGGTGCCAAGCAGGGTCCAGCACAGACGGTGCAATTCCCTGGGGGTCTCCCTTCATTGTAGGTGGGAGCAGCACCAGGAGAAGGGGAAATTGACTTCCCAGGTGTCTGGGCTGCATTTTCCTCTTGAGCAGGGTCCTGGCAAGTTTGGTAGCTGGCCCCGCTATTTAGCTGTTTCTGGGACAAGACCTAACTGCCTCAAAAACAGTTACAAATAGCATGGCCATTTTATACACGAGATGCCAACTGGGTGTGCCACGGCCCTATGCGTGTAATGGCTCTTCCACGTTCCAGAGGCCCTGTGACCAGCGAGGTCGCACAGGCTGCCTACCTACCCGTCCTGCTTTCTGTAACCACTGCCTGGTCTGGGTCTGCAATAAACAGTTGCTCTTCTAAAGTCGGATGCACCCAAAGAGACTTGGTGTGAAAAAGGGTAGAAAGGCTCTTTGTGCTTGTTTGTTTTTTTTAATTTTTTTAAAAGGAGAATCAGCAGTAAAAACAAGACCAATGTGTGAGGTTCCTGAAGCACTCTCTTTTGCCCAGCAGTGTACGCGCTGCTTGAGAGTGTGCAAAGGGGAGAGGTCAAAGGCCAGTAAGCCCCATCTTATCCCCGCAGGAGAGTGGGCGGGCAGGGGAGACGCTGGCTGAGAGTCAGTTGACCTCCCAGGCCTTGGTTTTCCCTCTTGGAAATGGGGGTGGGGCTAGAAGCTTTCTGGAGTCCTGAGGGTAAAACGAGAATGGCCCTGGAACACAGTGCTCAGCACATGGCCCATGTTTAAGGCAAAAGTAATGATTGTTGAAACGCCACCGCCCTCTTCACAATGGATACCCGTTTCCTCAAGTCAAAGTCAGCAGGCGGAAAATAACCATCAGCTCAGACTACTTCGCCACTTTGTGGTGATGTGGAGTAAGCATGTCTCCTCTGGGTGCTAAGAAAAGAAACACAACGACTAATAATTAACTAGTAAATGGATACGTAGACGATGCTTTTATCTACCTTTCCTAGCAGATTTGAAATGTACTGGGAATGTCAGGAACCTCCCGGACCGTCCAGGTCAGTGTTTTTAGGTGATAGAGAAGGAGTGAGGGGCGTGGCTTATGCCAGATCACATGGCCCCTCAATGGCAAAGGAGGATGCAATTGAAAGGCAGGTCATGAACCTTGTGCTCCCTGGTCTGTCTTCTGCACGTGCAGTGCGCATTTAGGACCTGAAAATTAAGTAAACGTTTTTAAATTATTTGAGTGGCTTTTAGCTGTTACATTTTTACTTTATAGCTCTTTATTTTTGCCTCAGCTATGATTTATGGGCTGTGACCTTTGGTTAAGAATGCAAAACTCCAGTCATTGTATCTTTTCTGTGCAAAACCTGATCTACTTCATGACAGTTTTCAGAAATCCCTTAGAAGCAAAGGGGTCAGGCTGCATCATCAAAGTCTCAGACAACTTAGTTTCCAATTCTGCAATCGACACACAGTTCGTGCACACATAGACGCCGCCATATGCCTGCCTTCAGGTCTGATGCGGTGTGTTCAGGTGGCCCATAGACAACCACACTTGGTGAATGAAAAACGACTTGAATCATGTTGGCCGGGCTGTCCATCAGGGATCTGAAATCGGCAGCCTGATTCTCATTTCGCTCCTTCCCCTGGCTGATCTGGAGGCTGAGGGTTGCCACTTACTTCAAAGGAAATGCTCTCTGAGGCCCAGGTATCCAGGAAAGGAAGCAAACCAAGAAGCAGATCCATCCTTTTAAAGATGCCTCAAGTAAACAAGGCGGTGGCGCATGCTTTCTTTTACATTACGTGGCTGGGATTTTTTTTTGTTGTTGCCAAAGCTGGGCAGTTTGGAAGGCTTCTCTTCTCTTAGCCACATGTGAAGGGATCACATGTATGTTTCATTTGATGAAGGTGGGTGGATGCCGGGCTGAACTGAATCACCCTGATTGCTAGTCCTCTTATTCCCAACAACGTCTTAAAATACCATGACCTCTGATACCCCTTCATTGGCTGCAGGCACTAGATGCCAAAGAAAAAAGAAAAAGACGCGCAGTTACAGAAACTCCAAAAAGCAAGCCAGTCCCCTGTTTTTATGCAGAAACCAGCCTCCTGACATTTCAGTGATGCTGGGATACTGCCATAGTGTGAAGATGGGTTTTCAGAACGTTGGGAAGGGAGTGGCGAAAAGACAAGCAGGGCCCCATAGAATGGCCTCCATGAGCTCGTGTATGAGACAGGTAGCGAGTAATGACATCTCTCCTCAGGTCATCCTTCCTCCTTAAAAAGTGGAGGAGCCCTTTAAATGTGGGATGCACAGATGAACAGTGTGCCTTTATGGAGACCTCTTTGGGGC
The DNA here is from genome assembly GCF_028538775.1 of Myotis yumanensis. Lineage (NCBI taxonomy): Eukaryota > Metazoa > Chordata > Mammalia > Chiroptera > Vespertilionidae > Myotis > Myotis yumanensis. Next base: position 7,541,919 of record NW_027223759.1, read on the forward strand.
TGATTAATTAGTAATTGGGGCGAGAGCTATGCACTTGAGTGACTCCTGTTGCCTTGATTGTAAACCGCAATCTGGTGCTACGTCTCCGCAGGTCACATTGCCGCTTTGCTGTACCCCAGTGACACCACCGATTAAGTCTGTGTAAACAGTAGCATAATGAAAATATTTCTGTTACAGGCATGCGGAGTTAGCACATTTTTATTTTGGATGGGAATTAAAATTATTTGTGGGAGCTTTGTATGTTTTCATCAATTGTCAGTCATCCCAATAGAGCATGTAGCGAAGTAACTGTTTTATTTTCACAAAGGGGGAAAAAAAACCACCTCTCAGAGAGGGCTTTGAAAACTGAGAATTATGGTAATCATGTCATTCATAATATACAGGCAAGTATCATGTGACTTAATAGTTAAACAAGTAAACAGAAATATGGGAAGTTGCCCGCATATTCATTCACCTTGTAACGAGACACTTTGGAATGAGTAGATGTGTTTTAATAGCTACAAACACACATGCACACACACAAATACACACACAAAAATATACATACACAGACACACACATAAAAGCATACACACACAGGCACACACTCCCAGATGCTTCCCTCCCTTTACAGTTTGTATGTTTATTAACTTGAACAGAACTTCAACTGAGTTGCCTGTGGACAGGAGTGAGGGGTACTGATGTGTTGCTACAGAACAGAGACTTGACCTGGCTGGTGTGGTTCAGTGGTTGAGCGTCGACCTATGAACCAGGAGGTCATGGTTTGATTCCCGGTTGGGCCCTAGGCCTGGGTTGCAGATTTGATGTGGGGCATGCGGGAAGCAGCTGATCAATGATTATCTCTCATCATTGATGTTTCTTTCTCTCTCCCCCTCTCCCTTCTGCTCTGAAATCAATTTTAAAAAAAAGAACACAGACTAGGGGATGACTCAGGGATTCCAGGGACCAGGAGGGGAGCCCCAGGGGAGAGGCAAAGGCGGGACATTAGAGTGCCTTGAGCAGTTTGTGTAACTGTTTACACTTGATTCCAAAGCAAACAGGCTTGATTCCCACTATACCCACTTGCAATCTGACCATTGGCACCTTTGGAAACATATTAGTTGGGGGTGTAGTAAGGATAAGCTTCTACGCAATTTCCCAGGATTGTAAACTCTATAAATCCTAACGTTTCTTTTGTTCTAAATCATGAGGTACTAGTAATTCCAAGGGAGCATTGAAGTTATTCTCGATAATGGCTAAGGAGACCTGACTTCACCTCTGTTTGCTGAGGCCTGTAAGTCAACCCATAGCCCATGGAGGCTCGCCTTTTTGCTTCATTTCGCAGAGCACTTACTGGGAAAGGCTCAAAAGAACTTTAATCAAAGGCCTATTAAGTTACTGAGACTTGAGTTACTGATCATCTGCTTAACTGGCAACTGAAGCTTAGATAAAAGAAAAGTGACTTTTTTTTCCCTGGGAGCCCAGAAAAATCATTATCAAAATATCAAGGCAAAAAGAGGGAGCTAACAAATCAGCAAATTTTCCATGTGCCAACTTCCAGATTTAAACAAAGACTCGGCTGTATACATTTCAAATGACTGCCTTCATATTATCTAGGCCTAGAAAACAAAAAAACAAACTGCCTTTGAAGAGCAGAGGAAGCATTTACTATACACCCTTTAATGCTCTACAGATGTTCCAGCTGCTATTGCAGAGGTGGGAGGAGCTATGCATATGAAGGACTGGCTGCAGGATATTGGCATCAGAAGGTTATTGGGAAAGATGAAATTGCATGCCATTATTGGGGGGCACTTGTGCTTGCCTGATAAGTAAGTCTGTTTGGGGTCCCCAAAGATCTTTGGGCAGGGGTCAGCCTAGCGAAATCAGATATCTTTTCTTTTTTATTCTAATTTCAGGGTATGTTTATTAAAGCTGGGGATAATGAAACAAGGAAGGACTTAGGATAGAAGAAGAACAGGAGAAAGGGTAGGTGAGCTGCTTTGGCTCACTGAGAAGTCGGAAAGAAAGGGGGCCTTGGAGACAGGTTCAGGGGGTAAGCCCGGAAGGAGCTGTCGCTGCCCACTGCTGCCCTGGTTGCAAGTCTCCTGGGGTCCCTTAGAGGTTAGGAGATCTGTGCCAAATGAACATAAGGCACAAAGTATCCAAAAAGTATCCAAAACAATTCTCAATTTTTATTTTTATACCCGTTTAGCCACTGCAATATTTGTCCCTAAGAGGGAACTCTGAAAGTAGGTTGATTAGGTCATGTTAGAAATGCTCTTGTACATTAGATATTACAGCTGTCTTTCCAAACACCAAGGGACGAAGATGTTTAGCAGGATCGCATAGAGAGGAGTAGAAAAGAAAAAAATGCTATTTTTCACCTTTTTTTTTTTTTTTTGCTGTTCACCAACCTAGTTCAAAGCATAAAGCTAAACCTAGGAAAAAAGAGATTAAGGAACAAGAAAGTCCAAACACGAATGAAGACTAGAAAAATGTAAAGATAGTTTATTACTGATTATAAACAAATTTAGAGTGATTATATTTTCTGGTCAAGTCCTTTCTGCAAATTCTAACACTCTACCTTTTATGCAATGTAACTTATGCGGTGCCAATAGAATTTTAACCCATTCAAGTCTTTGAGAAGTGACATTTGGCAATGTGTAAAAGGCAACTTTGAAGCAGGACTATAGGCAAGGTCATTAATTTTTACTGGCTAATTTGTAAAGCCAGGAGCGATTTAGAAAAAAATACACTGATCACGCTTTCCTCGTAAATATTTGCAGAGTCGTTTTTTAGGATACAGGAAACAGAGAGGTCAGGATGGACACACATGCACTCAAAAGCAGAGACACTATACACTTGCATATACTAGTATTCTTCTCCAGAGCAGCCCCTGTGGCAAGGAAAAAGGAAAAGAAAGTCATCATATTTCTGTTTAGACGTATTATTTCCTATTATAAGGGGAATGCATTATTATGCAAGTAGTACACAAGGTATTATACAAGTATCAGAAATGGCAGTAAAGCAATAAACTGGCCGTGGTGGCTCCAACTTTCAGGCACAAACATTGCTAACTCCTGCTGTTCTCTGTGCATCGCATGTGGATGCGTCACTGGTGGGTGTATGGAGACATCCTTCTTCGCAGAACTCCTTAGTAATCCAGGTGCCTTTCATTGTGGGCAGATGAACTGCTTTTTGACATTTCCTGGTGGTTCTTTATGCTTCTTGGCTTTGTGAAAGACAGTGTAAACAGGCAGGTATAGATGTTACTACAATGGAAGTTAATTAATGTAAGATCTTTGAGAAATGAGCTCTTCTGAGAGAGTGCTTGACAATTCTGAATCACAGAACTGTTCTTGAAGGTAGGGGTGTTGGAAGGAAATGGATGTAAAAGAGAAAGAAAGAGCCCCTTTTGTGTCCTAATTCTTCCACTTCTCTCCCATTCACTCTGGTGACCACGCCTCTCAGGCTCAAGGAAATTCCTAGGTAACTCAAAGTCCACAACAAACACAAGGAGAACTCAGAATCCCATACAATTAGTTACCTACTTTGTATTTGTGCAAACTTCCAGGAAATGTGGATATTTGCATAGGACACCATTTAGAAGTGGAGAACAAATGGCCAGTGTTTGAAGGTAAAGACAGGGAGGGGAGGGCCTGGAGGGGAGGGAGTGTAGCTATGAAAGGACAGCATGAGTAATCCTGTTATGCCCAGATTTCAAGATTCCCAAGAAACCACATCAGGGAGCCATCCAATCCGATGCAAAAGCATAAGAATCTGTATTTCAAGTTAACTTGAGCTCTCCATCCACCAGACTCACCAACACATCGGCTAGCCAAGTGGCCAAGAGAGAGACCGAACCCCGCCCAGAGACCGGTTATATAGGGGGGGGTTGGAGTAAGGGAGGAGAAAGGACTGTGCTTTGCCGATTGGCCAGGCACAAGTCGATGTCCCGTTCCTGGGTGTGGCTAGCAGAGTCTTAGACTTCCGTGAAGAAGCTCCTTGCCCAACACGTGGCCAAGGTAAGATGGAGGACGTAGCCCTTACCCTGGGGGAAGGTGGAGGGCGTAGCCTTCGCCCTTTCATTCCCCCCTTTGTCTTGGAACTTCCGGCTCAATCATGAGACGGACTGCACTTCCATTCCACCGTTGCTAGAGGCCCGTACTGGGCATATTTTAACAAATGGTCTGGTGGAAGGGGAAGAAATCATTTTAGCTTTAACAACTTTTATTGAAATAGGATTTTTCTTCTTAAAATTCCTCCATGGCTATCAAAAAGCCAAATCAAGATTAATTTATCTACTGTCCTGATGTTTGCATAAACACAACAAGAATGGTGACTGACTACCTTTGCTGGAATCTCATGGTTGAATCTTAATGTGCCCCGTAGGGCCAGGAAGCCACGCCATCCAGCTGCTATCAGGCCCGCCTGCAGTATCTGCTGAGTTAGGTGAATCCCTCACCTGCAGCAACTCCACCTGAGCCCATGCTCCAGGCTTTAAGCCCATCTCAGTAGCCCCCCCTACTTGTTGCGGTCCAGAGTGTGTGGGAGTTCCGCAGGAATGCAGAGGCATCCCTACTGCTCTCCTTCTACTCTTACCAACCGCCAGTGATGGTAGGGCATGGGCCTGACGCTCCAGCGCCAGCCATCTTCAGGGCTTCCAAGCAGGATACCAGGCTTTCTTCGTGGCATTTTTACTGGCTTCAAGTCTTTAGAGCTCAGACAGGGCTCTTTAAAACATGATACTCCAGTCAAAGTTTTCCGTTAATAAAACCACTATTAGGAACCGGTCTTATTGAATCTATGCAAAGAAATGTATTGCCATGTTAGCATTGCCAAATTTCGGAGGAATTACATAAGAAGAAAGACATACTGATCTACTCTAAGATTTTCTGACTTTCCTTGCAAATTCCTTTTAATTGTTGGCATTAAACTTTCTTTCTATGCATAACCATGCCTCAGACCTTCTACTCTAAACAGGCTTTTTTCAGACTACCCCTGACATGGGCATGGTCACAAAGGCCTGCAAGCAGTACACAGGCTGCCAACTGTTAGCTGTCTCTCAACAGAGACCAAAACCTGATGGGCACTGTTCCCTGCCCAGGTGGGCACCTGCCCTCTTGGCAGCTAGGCACCCTTTACTTTTTGGGGTTCACCCCACATAGTACCCTTCCAGGACAGCCAACATACATTCAAACCTGCAAGAGAATTAAAGGTCAATATAACACATCAATACAATGAAACATAATATAGGCATCATGGCCACTTTAGGCAGCCACATCTTCTGCTACTAAACATGTGATACTAAAGTCTATTCTTGACCTTCCTATGAATTGTCCTTGTCTTTTTGGAGCCATGTCCATGAAGACGCAGGCATTATCTAAGTCTATTCAATGTTACCAGCATCAGGCAGGTCGAGCACGCCGTAGCTTGAGCAGGTTGCATTGTTCTCGATCGATGACGAAGTTTTTCCGGATCTCGGATGGGTCTGCTGACCAGACGTGGATGTGATGGACCCAGGTCGCGACACTGTCTATTTTGAGAGCGGTGGGGATCGTCAGCATCACGGAGTTGGGTGTAGGGATCTTTCCATCGAGGCTCCAGGTGGTGCCTTTTGACGTAGACCCAATCTCCTGGTCTGTGCTGATGAGGAGTTGGGGTTGGGCCAGTCTCCTGGGTGGCGCCGAGGCACGGCCAAATGTCCTCGTGCGCCCCCTGGAGCCCTCTCAAGGAAAGAGACAATTCTTGCAGCAAGAAAGTCAGTACATTTGACCAGCTTCATTCCCGCCCATCTTTACAGATTCCAAGGCCCATTGTACTGGCCTGTATTATTTAATTCAGCACAGGCAGGGGGAAGGGCCATTAAATCTTTGCCTTGAGGAACTGTGAGCCCCACTCTTAAATGTAAATACCTTTTAAGTTTACCCCAGAATTCCAAAATTCCAACCCAGCACAGAATATCACATAGCAAATCAAAGTTCCCAGTAAACAACAGAGATGCTTATAAACATCAAATAAACATTTATACTTACACCTTTTCAGTGAACAAGTATTTTTACAGCCTTGGGCTCTTGAGCAGATAACAGGGACACCATCCAAGTCCCCTGATGGGGGCCTGACAGGAACAGATGTGGGGGTCTTCCCTTTCCCACATCCCAGGACAGGATTCTTTATCTATGTCTTATTCAGATAGAAACGGTTTTTATCACATACAAACAAACAAATCCAAAACCAAGAAAATCAAGGCCAGAAGTACCCTCTGATGTTTTAGGGGTACCAAGGAAGGAGAAGTTAGGCAGTGTCTAGCCCTTCTCACAATCCACCACCAGTGACCAGTTCCAGCTTACTGGCCTATTATTCATTTAACATTTCTTTCCTCCCATCACACCAAAGCCATGCTTTCCAGTTAAAACTTTTAGCCTTAATTTTTAGGTGACATGTAAATAATTAACATTCCTCAGATTAATAATACATTTAAATTTAACAACAAAGATACATATTTAAGCAATAAGAACAGATCAATTTACAGAGATTACTGCTATCAGTCCCTCTTAAAGACTTTGACATAACCTTTGATTGTCCTTAGTTTAAGGAAAGCAGGGTTTTCTAGATTTAAGAGATTAGTTTAAAAATAAATCCTCGAAGCAAGCACGCTTGCAGCCCCATAAAACTCCGCCTTAAAGCTCCACCCCTGAGTAAATCAGAGGGCGGGGCCTTTGCTGTTTCAAGATGGCGGCCCCCAGGGGAGCGGCAAACCATGCGGCCAACGTGGCGGATGCCAAGGCTTGGAGCCCAAAATGGTGGCTGTACCAATAAGCAAAGGCATTTAGTTACCACAATAACACAATTTTTCCCAATTCAATCCGAACATTTCTTTGTCAGGTTCATCTCTGCCATTTTTAAGGCCAAAACAGTCTCGGGTTTTTATTCTGTACTTTTCCTTTACACGTGCACAGAAATCCCAGATGCATCTTAAAACTTTTACATTTCTAGCTGGGGCGATCTCCATGGGAAGAGGCCGGCTCGCATCCAGAGCCGCCCTCAGGCTCCGCGGGGAACCTTCCCCCGACCCGATGCCGACTGGGGCCTCGCTGCTCCCGCCTCCCGTGAGCGACGCGCCAGCCCCGCCCCCCGCGCTCCACCTGGCTCCACTCACTCGCCACAAGCCCGGGGCCAACGCAGGCCGCCGCCGCCGCCAGGCTCCGCGAACGAGCTTGTCCGTGCCCGGCCCGAGCCCCCAGGGCCGCCCCCCGAAGGCGCGCCGCCGCCCATGGCGCCGAGCGCAGGTCCAAGCTGCGGGGCTCGGGCTGCCCGGGCTGCCGCCGCCTCTCCCGGCCTCCGGCCTCTTCCAGGCCGCGCCTCTCGAGCTCCGGCTCCGGCCCAGCGCCCGCCGCCGACCGGGCCGGAGGCCGAGCCCCCAGGGCCGCGGCCGCAGCCGAGCCGCCCGGGCCCGCGGCGCGGCCGGGCTCCGGGGCAAGGGCTGCGGTCACCTCGCTCCGCACTCCTGCACACCTGCCCCCGGGCGCCCGCCCCTACTGCGCAGCAAGCAGCCTTAGTGCGCTGGCCTCAGCCTCTGCGCGCCAGCTTCAGCCTCCGCATCCAGGCGCATCTTTCCTCTCCTGCGGCCCGAGGCACAGTGATTCCCAGCTCACCTTCCCTGCCTTTACATTCACACACTTCCACCAGACATTCATTCAGAGTTCAACAACTTCCCAACTCCTGAGGGAGCTCCAAAGCCTCCCGCAATCTCCCCGAACCGATCAATCACAATACCCAAAGGAGCAGTCTGAGTCCGTCCCATAACATCCGTCCAGTAAGTCCACATAAAACAGAGAAACAGGCACAAACAGGGCCCAAAACAGCCTTCCACTTCCATGGAAGAGACAGACGATGGCTTACGCCAAACCGGCGGGAACTACCCACCTCGTCTCAGATTGGGGTTTCTACAGACCTTCCGCCTTTTCGGAAGCAAAATTACACCCCTACAGATACAGATGGAGGATCGAGGCGTCCCCCGACTCCTCCCGCCCTTTGACCCCCTTGTGCGTCCACGGTCAATGTGGGCGATACAGATTTCAGAAGTGAGCTCACACAGAACAGATAAAGCACACAGAACAGACAAACACAACACACAGACACTTACCGCGGCCACGCAGATTCTACGAATTGGGGGAGTCTCTACATGGTCTTGGGAACCCCGGGCGAGCCCCCAAATGTTATGCCCAGATTTCAAGATTCCCAAGAAACCACATCAGGGAGCCATCCAATCCGATGCAAAAGCATAAGAATCTGTATTTCAAGTTAACTTGAGCTCTCCATCCACCAGACTCACCAACACATCGGCTAGCCAAGTGGCCAAGAGAGAGACCGAACCCCTCCCAGAGACCGGTTATATAGGGGGGGGGTTGGAGTAAGGGAGGAGAAAGGACTGTGCTTTGCCGATTGGCCAGGCACAAGTCGATGTCCCGTTCCTGGGTGTGGCTAGCAGAGTCTTAGACTTCCGTGAAGAAGCTCCTTGCCCAACACGTGGCCAAGGTAAGATGGAGGACGTAGCCCTTACCCTGGGGGAAGGTGGAGGGCGTAGCCTTCGCCCTTTCAATCCCTGAGGTTCTGTATCTTAAATATAAATAAATGCCGCACAAGTTTTGCAACCTGATACCTTTAGGTGAGACAGAGTAAATGGTACACGGGATCTCTTTGTGTTATTTCTTACAACTGCATGGGAATCTTCAATTGTCTCAAAATAAAAATGTTTAATAACAACCATAAAATTGATTAATTATCTTGTTTTTATAGAAATCTCTGGAAATACACACATCTACATGCATGGGTAGAGATGACTTGCCAAACTTTTAAAATTTTATTTAAATAAAATATACAAACACTTGTCAGTGTAGAGTTTATGTTGAATATATTTACCTTGATTTGATATTTTATTTAATTTGAAGTTGTTTATGTATTATTTTCAAAAGCCTAGTAGTAAGAAGAGTTGTTTCTTTTTTATTTTGTTGTTAATCCTCACCTGAGGATAGTTTCCCCAATGCTCTTCAGAAAGAGTAGAAGGGAGAGAGAGAGGGATATAGGGAAGGAGGGAGGGGGAACAGAGAGAGAGAGAGAGAGAGAGAGAGAGAGAGAGAGAGAGAGAGAAAGAAAGAGAAACATTGATGTGAAAGAGACACATTGGTTGGTTGCCCCAACCCAGGCCTGGCATCAAATGGGCAGCCCGGGTATGTGCCCTTGACAAGAAATGGAAACTGAGACCCTTTAGTGTGTAGGGCGATGCTCTAACCACTCAGCACAGTGGCCAGGACAAGAAGGGTTGTTTCTGAAAGCATGGTGCAGTGTTATGGTTAAAAGCACAAGGGTCAGCCTGCGTTGTATGAGTCCTATCACTTATAAGCCCTGAACTTGGGCAGTTCTTTACCCACTCAGCCTCACTCTGCTCTCTTAAAAGGATGGGCACAGAAGCTGTCTCATAGCATTGCTCTCAGGATGAGGCGCATCGATGCACATGACACATGTAGAATAGAGCTCGACACAAAGCGTGTATTAGCTGCTCCTGTCATAATGATGATGCTGCTTTACAAGCATCACCAGTTCTTGGAAAACTCACGTCCCCTAGTTGAAGGCAGCATCATGATCCTCATCACAGATGGCTGGGAGGGGGAGTGCCTTGCCCAAGGTCACGGAGCTTGCAATGTTTGAAAGGACCGTGTTTTAATTACTCCACTCTGAGTTTGTCTCTGAGATACTCCAGCATTTGCTTCTGTTGTAATCACACTACATATTATTAGGCATAGAAACATCTGCGTTTTCTATTTCAACAAGAGCGATGTAGAAAGGACACTAGCGATAATCAAAAAAAGGGAAGCAGGTTTCCTTGCTAGATTCCCACGACTTTGGGCTCTCCTGGGCCCAGAAGGCATCTGCCTGTGGTATTTTGGTTGTTCCATTTTTTCATCCTGGACAAACCCAAAGAGTGAAGAGGTGTGGAGAAACCAAGAGTGGGAGCCGCCCAGAGTTCATTCTCAGAGCTTCGGAAAAGCTGAGGTTTTGATTTCAGTCCAATAAAGGGTCAAGACTCAGGTCAGATCTTATTTTATATCAAATGACTGCCTTCGTTTTGCAATAATCTGGTAGTTAGAATTGCGGTACTTCTGGTTTTAGCTAGCCTTTGAGGGGAAATGCTGAAATTAATCTTTTCAATGAAAAAGGATTCAACGATTTGCCACAACTACCAAAACAGGGACTTCCTGGGAAAAGAATGACCATTAGCTAAACGGATTGTCATGTATGGTAAAAAATTTTTGTGTGTGTGTGTTGAATATGCGGGAATGGGCAACTATGTATCGTTGCCAGGTACATGTGTGTATGTGAAAAATCTTGGCCAAACTGGAAAATTAAAATAATTTGCCAAATAAGAGATAGCATAGCATAGTTATTAAGAGCACAAGCTTTGGAGCCAGACTTTAAGTTCCAATCTTGGCTTTGCCACTTGAAAATGTGTGACCTTAGGCCTTAGTTTCCTCACCTGTGAGAATGGGAATGCAATAATAGTAGAGTCTCATCCAGTGGTTTTGGGAGGCAATAATAAACATATGTAAGACACCTAGAAGATGTATGGTATAAAGAAAGTGCTTAATAAATTTTAGCTGTACTAAATAATTGCATAATTAAATTCCAACCATAGGCTGAGTTCTGACTTTGGTTATTTTAGTTATTTATATAAAAAAATTTTCCTAAATATTAGTAGTATTAAGCAAGTTAAGGCAATTAAGTATATGCCACAAATTGAAACATTATTAAAAAGCAACCCAAAAGGGGATGTAATAGCCCAACTACAATTATTTTTTTAAATAGGGATTTACATTTCTCACATAGAAGGTTTTGGCCCAGGATGTCACTAGAGTTAGAATATTGACTAGTGCCAGTGTTTCTGCAGCTTCCCCAACATTTTTTTAAATAGTTGCAAACCATCCCATTCTCCTTCAAATCAAGACCACATCAGGAAGGCAGTGTATCTTTCTAGGAAAGCTCAGATTTCCCTCAAGCCCCACTCTCGGGCAGTATTTTCCAAACACTTTCTAACATCCCATAAAAATCCAAGTAATATTTTTGTCCCAGTCTCCTGAGCACCCTTAGCTGCAAGGTAGTCTGGAAAAATATGTGGTAGGATTGCCATGACTAGCCTAGCCCACTCATGATCCATTGCTTTTGGGCTGGGTATATTTTCATTATAAACACAATCAGAGTTCTGTTAGAAATTACAGGGAAATCACTATTGATTAGGCAACCATCCATATTTGCCATCCGGGGCCTCAGGGCACAGAGCAAAAGGGAGAGCATGAAGTAGTTAGATGAGGCTGCCTGGGGGCAAAGGGTAGAAGAAAGAATGTTTGAAATGAAATGCTGACTCTGGATCAGCAGAGACACTTCGAAGCCAAGACAGAGTCCAGGAGTAACAGGAGCAAAACCAGGCTGGAAAGGTGAGATCGGTGAGGTGAGCCAGGGTAGAAGAGACCAATCAAGAGGAAAGAAGCCTTCAGGAGGATTGGGAATGGTAAATTTAGTGAGAGATGGAGAATCCGTTGTTGGAGGAAACACTACTTGTTTCCTTGTTTTACTCTACTAAACTGACCAGCCAATAAATGGTCAAGAACTTGGTATTTTCAACAAATTGGGAATGTACCTTCTTTTCATATATTCACAGAGTACTAGCAGAAATTAAAATCTCCAATAAATTACAATATTATGCCATATCATCTAACCAAGTTAGAAACCAGATAATAGCAAATAGTAAACTATTCTAAAATTTTATGTATAACAGTTTAAAATATCTGCGAACAAAAATTTATTGGTATATTAAAGTATATTTATGTGGAGTCTTATATATGGATAAATTAAATGACTTACTGGATAAGAGTTCTAGTTTTCCTAGCAATACAAGATGTTTTTTATAGAGATCTATCTTTTATTGACTCTGCATTAAAAAATAAATTTATCCAAAATATTTCAGTGGACAGCTAACTAACCTAGCCAGAGAACTTACATGCATATATGCGTTGACCATGGATACAGACAATAGGGTGGTGAAGAACAGGGGCAGGGTGGGAACCAGGTGGAGGGGGACAACGAGGGCGGGGGTGGGGGCAGGAGGGAAGAGGAATCTGTAACACTCTCAGCAATAAGGATTTTTAAAAAGAAGAAAAAGAAAGCTAACTAACCTGAGCCTAGGCCACTGCTTTTGTGGTGACTCAGAGGCTAATTCTTAGAACACTTTGGGGAATACTGTAGATGGACACACTTTTTTTAGACTCTATTTCTCAAATGTAGGTTTTCACCTGAATGTTGGCAGGAATTGAATGGTTCCCCAGTTTAAGTCTGAGCTTTTGGGCCAGTACCTGGGACACTAGAATTCTGTGTTGATTGAAGTAGGACTCAAAAACCAAGTGTCAGGTTTCCAGGTTCCAAGTGAACATTCTGCTGTGACAATAAAGATTTTGATTTGTATTCTTTCCCTGCAGAATCAAGTCCCATCTCCGCATTTTTTTTTTCCACTGAAGATTTTTAATGTGATCAAGGACCCAGTGAGGACTAAATTGTATAAGATGGATCTTTAGTTGTGTGTGCACAGAGAAATAAACGACACATCTATTAACAGTGACCAACATTTATTGCATCAACATGAGAAGAGCTATGCTCAGTGCTTTACATGCACTGTCTCATTGAATCCTTGCCTCCATCAGTGAAGTCAGGATTATTTCCTCTTTATTTCATAGATTGGAAAGTGCAACAAGAGCTTGAATTAGTAAGGGTTGGGGCTGAGATGGGACCCAGGTTGCCTTCCCACTGCACTCCAGTCCTGACAATTTTGCTATCACGCCTCTCATAACCGTTTATCTCCAATCTCCTGCCACCACCTTAGTTCAAGTCCTCATCACCTCTTGCCAGGATTCTGAGCCAGAGACACCCTTCATAGGTGTACTGCCAACATTTGAAATGCAAATCAGTTTCACAAACATTATTTTTAGTTAGACGATATAATTTTTTTTTTTTATCCTTGGGTCCACAGAATGTTCTCTCAAATTTATCAGAGTTTCATGCTTTAAAAATGTCATGGGTTTTGTTTTTGTTTAGCTACAAAAGAAAGGGCAAAAGGAAGGAAATGAACATTTATTGAGCCCCTAATATGTGCCAGGAAAAAGTGATTCATGTATGAATCCTGGACCCTGTAAAGAGAATTCAGACTGGCATCTATTGGTTGCCTCTCTAACACAGCGGGCTGAGCTGAAAGCTTAACGTATGCTAATTAATTCAGGGAGTTGTGGAGCTTAGGCAGTGAGGTAGATGGTCATTGTTCCCAACTCTCTGAGACTGAGCAAGTAAAATTTTAGAGATTCTTGGGTTTCAAACAATTGATTTTTTTAACTTATTGATTTTCCATGAGTATTAATTGTGGTGAACCCAAGCAATAACTGAGAAAATAAACTTTGCCTTAAAGTTCAAAAATTGATACTTTTTTTCCCCTGAAAAAAATGTGGTTTGCTATGCCAGCTTCCATGGAAATTGGATTTGCTTGTCTTCAGAGTTCTGCTGTGCTTCCATCTTTTCTTTGGAATGCCCCATAGCACGTGTACAACGGTGAGCGCAGTGTGGGGTCTGAGGAGGAGCTGAGGCCAGCTTTGGGAAACTCTCAAATAATCTTTGGGTTTAAGAATGAACAGAACAATCTAGAGTCAATAATTCAACCTTCCTACCAAATATCCTATTACAATGGTGACTTTGTTGGCCACAAGTACCTGCTTACCTGTTCTTCTCATGACGTCTTCCTCTGACATAGCCAGTTTGGGGCACCCAAGGTGAGGAATGAATGAAGGGTATGCACGAAACACAGATGACTGATCTAGGCTGTTTTGGAGAATACACGTCATCTAATTGGAATACTGTGGACTTAGGCCCAACTGGGTGTTAGCTCTGTAAAGTGCTTGTCACTATATCCCACGTATCTCAGCCAGCTCAGGCTGCTGTCACGAATCACAGACTGGGTGGCTTCCATAGCAGTCATTTATTTCTCGCAGGTCTAGGTGATGAGAAGCCCAGGGTCCAGGTGCTGGCAGGTTTACTCTCTGGGAAAGGCCCTCTTCCTTTCCTGGTTGCAGAGGGCCTCCTGATGGCATTCTGCCTGGAAGGGTGGGTGGGCAGCACACTCTCTGGCTTCCTCTGATAAGGACACGAATGCCATCATGAGACTCGCTCATGACTTCATCTCAGCCTACCCGCCCAGAGTCTCATTTCCAGATACTATCACCTTCGGGATTAGGGTTTTAGCATCTGAATTTGGGGGAGATGCAGGCATTCAGTCTGTAGCACTAGGGTTACATCTGAAGGGTTCAGTTTTATTTTCTTTGGTCTCTAGTGCATGAGACACATGCAGTTGGGAAAGATGAATGACCTATGACTCATTCCAATGTGTTTAGTGTTGGTGGTGCTCATCTCCACGATCATATGTAGAAACATTAGCAGAACAATCTAAGCAGGGAAGCCCCTGGTTGTGGAAAGCTTTACCTTTTGCTGAACTACATTTGACATTCAATGTCATCCAATTACCCCACATTTTCCATAGGGCTTCTTTGTGGCGGGCTGATACGGCCATGGCATACTCAGCCCCAGGGTGCTTATGTGCCGCGACAGCTCAGCCAGGTTCAGTGAGCCCGAGTAGGGGCGGTGAAGGATTTAGAAAAGACAGACAAGAGAAGAAAGCTGGATCTGGGTGGGACGCTGCTCTCGGATGGAGAGACAGTGCCACGGACTACAAGCTGTGTCTTTATTTTATAGCCAGATTCCTCGAGGCAAAGTAAGGCGTGGTCAAGATGTTTACAACATTCTCGTGGGTTTCGATTCTACTCAATTACATGCACCTGAACTCTATCAAGCCCACATTACTCAGGCACGTGGGGCCACGTGTTCAGACCATAGGTTCAAGCTCACAACCATAGCTGTTGGCTATAATTGTGCTGGGACTTGCACGTGGCAATGAGAGGACTGTGCTCTCTCATTAGTCGGAGGCTTGAACCTGTCCAAACACTGTAGCCGCTCTCCACACTTCTTAAAAGTGCCCCCCCCCTCTCTCAATCTCTCTCTCTACACACACACACACACACACACACACACACACAAGGTAGGGAGGGTATTTTTTCTTTGGGTGTAGTGACATTTTCCAGGACACAGGGTGCTTGAGGTTTCACACAAGGCAATGTGGAATGGGGGCCAGGGAAAAGGGATGTCAACCTAATTATTGATCAATTTCCTATGTCTATTTCGTAAGTCAGTCAATCTCCAGATACTTTTGTAGTCTTTAAGGAAGACAAATGTTCACAGTTTAAATATCCCTCAGTATATAACAGATGAACAAGCATGCTTTGGTGTGTAAATGCTGCATAGATTCAGAACCATCAAAAAGCCCCTCAAAAATGCTTTTCCATCTGCTGCTTCCAACTCCATATCGCACATCCTTGGCAGTGCACTTCACAGTGGTGTGAAAGATAGGTTCAAAGCCAACCTGGCAAAATCTATTTATCTTTTTTTTTTCTCTCCCCAAAATGTGTCTCTTTGTGCAGCAAAAGTAGCAAACATATATAGGAACAAGGTGCCAGGGCTAAGAGGAGGCACTTGTCAGGCCTTTATCTCAGGAGAGAATCTGCTTTGGATTACGCTCTAACTCGACATTTAATTGCATCTTAGAAAGTCTGAGTTGGAGACGCCCTGGATTCCAGGCTCTTGGTAAAACAACTTCTGAGCGTTGCCTCAGAACCCTATGGATGGGGTGGCCGGAAGGGCCCCCTCGGGAAGTGTGTATGTAGTAGCTTTCCTCAGAGAAGTGCTTTTGTTTTCACTGAAGCAGTTGTGTGTAACTCAGAAGCTGGGCTCATGAGAGACAGGCTGTGTTTTTTAAAGAAATATATATATTTTATTGATTTTTTTACAGAGAGGGAGGGAGAGGGATAGAGAGTCAGAAACATTGATGAGAGAGAAACATCGACCAGCTGCCTCCTGCACACCCCCTATTGGGGATGTGCCCCCAACCAAGGTATATGCCCTTGACCAGAATCGAACCTGGGACCCTTCAGTCCACAGGCCGATGCTCTATCCACTGAGCAAAACTGGTTAGGGAAGGCTGTGTCCTCTCATGTCCTAAGTGTGGGCTTTTGTAAGCAATGTGACAATCTGAGTGGAAACAGTGGTTGGAGTTAGTGACCTACTAATGAAGTCTTTTTACTTGAAGTGGTACAATAGTTAGTTCCTCTTGATAATGCATATTGTTATTTCATGAGGCAAAACTTATCCAGAAAGATCATATTCCCAGCTACCTCTCAGATTATGAAATAATATCAAGTTATATCAGCACATCATAGAAATGACCCATTGTTCTTTCCTTACATCTTTTGCTGAGCCTCCTTTTCAGTGGAAAGTAAAAATACAGTTAGTATTACTTACAAAGGAGAAGGTGGTGTATACTTTTTCGTAGTCAATAAAAATAAACCAAAGCTATCACATGTTTACCTTAAGGGGGAACTATATTTTGCCTCAAGTTAACTGGTCCTCTTGGACAAACAGCAAGAACAATCCTAGAGTTACTTTATCTTTTATATTGATAGAGGCCCAGTGCATGAAATTCGTGCATGGGTAGGGTCCCTAGGCCTGGCCAGCGATTAGGGTCGATCTGGGCCTTCCTTCTCCTGGCTGTGACTGCCGGCTGGGGCCTTTGTTCATTCTGCACAGCCCCCTGGTGGTCAGCACACATCATAGCAAGCGGTCGAACTCCCAGTTGGTTGAATTCCCAAGGGGACAATTTGCATATTAGCCTTTTATTATATAGGATGACAAAGGATTGAGATTTTGCACAATCTAATTCTTTTTTATGTGATACTTTAATGATTGTTGCCTTGGTCTGACCTGAGTGACGCTCAGCACGTGGACCCTCTCCTGGTAGCATCCTGGGCCATTTTGTGGGATAAGTTTTGCCTCATTCAGGCTCCCATCAATTGACACTATAGAGAGGCAGCTCTCTTAGTAACACATGTCTTCTCAGGGGCACAGTGCTAGACTATTCAGAGGCAGTCAAAATACTGTTTTGGAATGATGCTTGATCTAAATTTTTTTTTACTCTTCTTGAACATTTTAATCTTTTTGGATGTTTTCATAGTTTAAGTCTGAGAAACTTTTTATTTATGTGTTTATTCCACAAACATCCATTGAAGTCTTCTATTGGCACTAGGGATATTTTGGTGAAAGATAAAACAAACATGGTCCCTTCACTTGTGAGGCTTATCATCCATAAGAAAGGCAAATAAGTGAGAAAACAAACATACTCTGTGTGTGTGTATACATATTTTCATTTATTCATTCATCTGTTCTTGTAATTGCTGAGTGGTAATTACAAATTACAAATCATAAAAGAGACAAGCAGGGTGCAATAAGAGGGAATTATGGACAAAGATATCTCCTTAGATCAAGTCATAAAGAAATCGAGTATTAGAAAACTTGACATGATGCCAGTACCTAGAGCCACCTAGAGAGGGCAGCCCAAGCAGAGGGGGCTGAACGGGTGAAATTCACAGGCAGGAGAGACTGTCTTGTGTTCGAGGAACTAAAGGGAGGCCAGGTTGCCAGAAGCCACCTAAGAGGGTAGGAAAGGAATAAGATATGAAGCTAGAGTTGGAAACCAGCTGAAGTTGTTACGAAATGTAGGCATTATTTCAAGTGCAATGGGAAGCCATTGAAGGGGTTAAGCCGGATGTGACAGGATCCAAGTATTTGTGTCGCTTCACCATGATCACTCTAGTACTGTTTGGAACACAGGTTGGAAAGAGGCAAGAGTCAAAATCTGGGACCAGAGAGAAGGCTATAGCAGGAAACCAAATGAGATACACTGGTGCCTGGTACTCAGAGGATGAGAGCATGAAAGAAGAGAAAAGTTGTACTCAGGGAAGATTTTGGCGAAGTACTGGAAACCTTAGTAGTAACTATGGGTTTACGGAGGATGAGAGGAAGTGGTGGGGTGCTGCTCAGGTTTCTGGCCCACACGATCCTAAATAATGGCACAGTTCACTGAGATGGGAGAGACTGAAAAGGACTAGGTTTGCAGCAAAATCTAAGGGATCCCTGTGAACAGGTTAAGTTTATATTTTTTTGGCTCAATAGTTTTACACTTTTTTTGCTAGCTGAGTGAACTATAGGTGGGCCTGTGAGTTTACTCATTTGTGAACCTGCTTTAAAAGAATCCATATTTGCCAATGTGACATATGAAAGCCATCTAGGACACCCAATATTTAATTTATTTAAGCTGAGTTCTTATTATAAGGTATAGAATATTCTGGGTAATAGTGAAAGCTTTGGATTATAAACTATGTAATGTAAAACATAAATTAGAAATCCGCTCATTCAGAAAGATAAGTTCAATGCCTGGGCCTGTCTCCTAGGCCTAGAGCACTCCACACACACTGAGCCGCCATCAAAGATTCCCTGTGAAATCAGAAAACTTAATATCTTTTGTATATTGGAAAGAACACTGATTTTGGTAGTTGAATCTGAGTTTGAATTCTGTATCTTCTGTGAGATGTTGGGCAACTTATTTATGATCTCTTAGCCTTACTTTCCTGAATTGTAAACATGGTGATAATGACACATTTCTAATGAGTATATAAAGATTGCAGTAGGTAATAAATGTTAGTGCCTGGCATTTAGTAGATGTCAAATAATTGGTAGACAAAATCAGTATAGATTATATGTACATGCATTGCTTTCTCATGACCTAACATGGTCACAAAGTTTACAAGGATGATTAAATTACATAATCTATATGAGATGTTGAATACAATTCTAATCTTTTTTTGTGTTAGTTATCATTATTATTTATAATAACAGTCCCATGTTACCCAAAGGTTTACAGTGAATAGCTGTAGATAAAACACAATACTGTAGCTCTGGTCAGTGGAGTCATGGTTTTGATGAAACCTCATCGAGCTCAGTGGTCCTATTCCTACGTTTTGGGGAGCTAGTACACATGCAATTTCTCTAAAATCAGGATTGATTTTCTGTGTTGTTTGTATGGTTTTTGTTCAGTATAGTTCTGAGAGTATCCTACACAGCAAGAATGGATTTTCTGAAAGATTTGGGGAGACTCCGATTTCACAGGAAGGTTCCTTGTGTCAAGAATTATTTTAGAAAAATTCGAAATACCCTACTATAGAAAACAGTCCTTCTAGAAGTTTCCACCATAGGATGACCAGCTGTGCTATTTTGTCATCCTTTTACAACCATTACAAGTCTCACTGAAAAGGCTCTTTTCCATTCTGTCTAGACACCTTTTCCTAGACAACATCCTGAAACAGCAATAAGTGCAAAAATGAGCACATTACATCAAACATACCACTGAGGGGAATGATAAGTTTAACAGTTTCCCATGTGGGAGGCATATTGATAGTAATTATCTTTCCTCCTCCTTCACTCAGCTTTATGGAGCCCTCTGCCGTGGTTGGGAGGGTCTGGCCATATTTCACCACATACTTGAAGCATGTTTTAATTGGCTGGGAGCCTACTGTGGCTTCTGTGGAGGGAGAAGAGGGTGCTGGGTGTTGAAAAGGAATTTCCATGGTGGGTAGGCAGTATACTGCTCATTGCTAGTGCTCAAGGGAAATTCATTCTCACAAGAACCTAGTGAGTGATCAGCATATTTAAAAAATGTTATTTATTAATAAGATTTTTTTCAATAATATAAAAATATTTTCAAGAACACATAACCATCTATGTGAAGTTATTCCACATAAGTTTTTTCCCCCCGAATGGGAATTATGATTTTAAGTTAGTAGAACATGGGTTGACATGGAAACCCTATTTTCTGTGAATTCTTCCTTTGGCTGACAGATGCCAAATGTTAGCTGCCTAGGAAGACCGTCACACCACCGTCTCCTTTAACAGAATGGTCCTTGAGTGGAACCTGAAGTTTTTCCAAATATGGTGTTCAGGAACACAAGCATTTCATAAGATCCCTGAAAAGCTCTTCTTTTTTTTAAAAAAAATTTTTTTTAAATTGATATCAGAGAGGAAGGGAGAGGGAGAGAGAGATAGAAACATCAATGATGAGAGCTAATCGTTGATCCGCTGCCTCCTGCACGCCCCACACTGGGGATGGAGCCCACCACTCAGGCATGTACCCCTACCAGCAATTGAACTGTGACCTCCTGGTTCATGGGTTGATGCTCAACCACTGAGCAACACCGTCCAGGCACAGTGCTTTAGTGTAAAAAAATTATCCATGTGTACTTTTTCTTTGATTAGCATAATGATTAAGAAATTTAACCAGCAAGGTGGCAGAGGTGTAATGTATGACATTCACTGACGTTACTATATAAAGTTTCCATTCACACAGTTTTCTACCTCCTCCTCACTGCCTTGAGGAGTTGTAATATAATATTAAATTGTTTGCTGCAGATCCCCAAACACCTCATGATTATGACTCTATGGAAATAAATATCATCTCTAAATAAACCTGGAAACATATTTTTAGGGTTGTATTTATTTTTTTATTTTAGGGTTGTATTTATCTCATTGCTCCATTTTACCAATGGTTTTTTTGCCAACACTCACTGCGGGAATCAGCTTCTTATGAATCATTTAGTCTCCCCTGAAAATATAGACTCTGTATCCCAGCTGGAAGTTCGTGGTGGACAGCTCTGTGAGCTGGCTCCCCACCAGCTATCTGGAATCGAAGGCTGGCATAGGGAGAGAATCACATCTGGTTATTCTACACCTGGAATCCGGTTCCAGGGCAGATTCCATAGCTTTTCTCAAAGCAATACAGCATCATACTTCAAAAGATGACATTTATTTGGGAAAATATCTTCATTACGCGGTAGCTGATTTTGAATTCAAATAAAAATTTTTAGTTTCCTCTTCTCCTCTTTTTTTAGACAGGTACAATCTCTAGGTCATTTTATTGAGCCATCAATGCCTGTCACATACGAAAAGCAATTGGAGATTTGTTTTCCAAACAAAGCATGAGAGAAATAACAGGGGGCCATATCATTCAATAGAAATTTAGCCGCCAATTTCATGTTTCAATTAGAACTTAATAAGCATGCATGAGACGTATTTACAGTGTATGTTGAACAGTGGTAAAAAACACTTGTTTTGCCCACTTTTGCAAATTGGTAGATAGAACATATTTGTTTACTTGTAACATGATAATTCCCCGAGGTGTGAACACGAGGGTATGGAAGAGGTGAAGAGACAAACGTTGTAGCAGGTATTCGGCGGAAGTGTCAAGAGATGCAGAATGTTGCAACACAAACAAAAGATGGTGAATTGAAAAGGATCTGTCCAGGGGTTGAACCCAAACTCTCAAAAAATGGCAAATAATCATTATGTTGCTTGGTTCATGTATCTTTAGAAACATTCAAGATGGATCCAAGAAGGAATGTTGAGTTATAATTTTTAAATAGATATTATTTCATTATTAATGATTAGTGGGTATTAAAGGATACAAGCAATAACGTATGTGTCCTTTCAGATAACGTAAAAGTAAAAACCATACTTCACTGACTTAATTTAAAACCTAATTTTTATACAGTAATTAAAATTATCACCCAATGCAGACATTAAACCTTAACAACAAATAAAACAATAATATAAATATGCATTTGTAAAATAGAAAACTAAACATTTTAATTTCTAATTTCCAATAATTTAAAATGAGCCATTTTCTTTATTTTAAAGGAATTCATTAGCATAAACTGTATTGTTTTTTGTTTTGAAATGTCAATACCAGTTTTTTCTGACATGTTTAATAAGATAGTAGAATCATGACACAATGCCTGATATAACCCAAACACCCCTCTCCTTTGATTCTTCAAAAATTCTACTCAATTTTTTAAAAGCCTACTGGTTTTTACAGTTATTTTCCTCAACAATTGCTCCAATTTTATCTTATTTTCCTCTTTTGATGTACACATGACTTTTCCTTTTAAAAGAGAACATATGTTTAAGAAAAAGGACACAATCTTACTATTAAGAAAGCATGTTTCAAGGAGAAAAGTGGTGTCTCAATATGTCAGGGAAGTATCTGCTTTAAAAGAAAAATGCCATTATTTTCTTTTAATTTAGTGTCTGGCCAAAATTTTGAAAGTCTAACTCTTCAAATTATATTTTGAAAAAAGAAAGCCTTTGAGCTTCTGAATCTACAATATATATGTATATATATTTTCACCCTAATGCCAACACACTTTAGTGAAAAAGTGAAACTAGCAATATGTAGCCAAAGCAACTAGACAAGTTAATGATTTTTTCTCTCTACCGGGTCGGTTTGGCAGTTGACAGACAGCGCTAAGCCAGCTCATGGGAGTGCTCAAAGGGAAGTGTTTTGGAGTTCTGCTTAGTTGTGTTTTTCTCATTTTGATAGAACTTTTGTTTTCTGGAAGTCTTAAAAAATTTGTTATCCAACACTACAAAAACAACCTGTTGCATTTTTTACAATCTAAATATCATAACAAAAAGAAATCAAATGTGATGTGAGAACAGCTAAGTTTGTTAGAATATTTTAATCTTTTTGCTGCAACAAAACACTCATTGCAGCAGCCGTGAAAACAGGGAAGCATTTGTACATTCTGACAGGAGAAGGAGATGTCTTCTCTGGCTCCACAGATCAATTTCAAGACACCGCTTTTCATGTAAGAGAGTATTTGCTGCAGTCATAAAGGTAAAAAAAATTATTACTGATGTGTATTCCTGGTTAAATTATAATTAACTTCAAAAAAATGATTTAAAACTACATTTGAAGTAGTTTGCGGGTTGCTCTGAATGAAATGAGCATGCCCCAACCCTTGTTCACCCCGATGCATAGACTGGGTTGTGGACAAGAAGCCACTGTAGGGACAGGATGTGGAGACACAGAATGGTGTCCTGTAGGCCCAGGTGTCAGACAAGGCTGCATCTTCCCTCCCTGCTAGTTTAATCTGAATGCAGAATATATCATATAAAAACGGGGTATACTCAGAGGAAGGAGGAGTGAAAATTGTTGGAATAATATCAATAACTTAAAATATACACATGACACCAAGTTACTGCAGAAAGTAGGAACGATTTGAACATTTTGAAGGAAATAAAAGAAGAAAATGCCAAAGCAGGGCATTTGAATATGAAGAAGACAAAAAATTATGACTACAGAATAAATACACAACTTGAACATAGACAATGAAGACATTGACATTGTTAAAGATTTTGCTTAGTTCAGTCATCAATTCAAATGGAGATTGCAGCCGAGAATTCAGGAGAAGGTTGAGGCTTAGAAGGACAACAGTGGAAGAATTAGAAAATGATTTTTTTCCCAAGAGCAATGATGTGTCACTAGAGACCAAGGCTCAGATCATCCATCCCCTCATATTCTCAGTTACTTCGTATGGATGTAAAACTTCAGTAGTGAAGAAGATTGATAGTAAAAGCAAACAAGCAAAAAGATTCACCTGCACTCTGGTGTTGAAGGAGAGCTCTGTGGATACTCTGCACAACCAGAAAGACGAAGCAAGTGGGTCCTAGAGCAAATGAAGCCTGAAACATCGCGGAGGCAAAAACGACAAAACTGAAGCTGTCCTGCTCCCAGCACATCCTGAGAAGACAGGGTCCTTTGGAAGAGACAATAGAAGGCAGCAGAAAAAGAGGAAGAGCAAGTATGAGATAAGCTGACTCCAGAAAAAAAGCCATGGGCAGGAGTCTCAGGCACTGAGCAGGGCTGTTGAGGACAGGACACTGTGGGCATCACTCATTCATAGGGGCACCAGGAGTCGGACATGACTCAATGGCATGACATGCACACATTTTCAAAGAATTAAAGTTCTTCACATAGACTAATAGGCCCTTGTATTTTTACATAAATTTATCGCTCAATATTAAAATATTTATCATGATATCTATTTGGTTTTACACCCTTAACTATTTTAAATATCAAGATTCTCTTTAGTGTCTTAAGAGCACAAACACACCTATTTACACACAAACACATATTCACACAACCTTGCACACATTCTCAAACAGCATACTCACACATGCACATGTGTGCACACAGACTCATCAACACACATAGTGCAATGGACCAATCACAATGAAATCCAAGGAAATGCGGAGGAGAAAGGCAGAGGAGGTGTCAACCCGATGATGGGGACCATACGCTGCTTCATCTCATGTCTCAGTAGAGTGAACATATTTGGGGAGAAATAGGACAACTCATGCAAATATAGCTAGATTCAGAGTTTAAGATTTGAAAATCAAAATCGAAAACAATATATAGATAGCATGCAGTAAGTTAAGCGCATAATGATTCCCAATAAAGATTCACCAGTATTACAATGGAAGTGCATGCACTCTGGGAGAAAGAGGGATGAATCCATGGTGCTGAGATGGTGACAGATGCTCAGAGAACATCTAGTGTATTCCATTGATTTAAATATATATAGTATTGATTTCAGAGAGGACAGGAGAGGGGGAGAGAGAGAGAAACATCAATGATGAGCGAGAATCATTGATTGGCTGCTGCCTGCACAGTCCGGAATGGAGCCCGCAGCCTGAGCATGTGCCCTCTTTGCACCTTGGACGAGGGCACGGATTGGAGGCCGCGGGGACCCGGGCCGAGCTCCTCCTTGCAGGCCACATGGCTCCCCCAGCAGCCTCCAGATTGGAGGCGACGTCTTGCGAAATCAGCAGGGCCGGCGGCTGAAGAGCATGCGAATATTGTGCAGTGGTAAATGTCTGAGCACAGCTGCTTAGCTCCCGCCCAAAGCCGCGGGGAGAAGCCACCTCGCGGGGCTCTGCTTGTCCCGTCCGCGGAGCCTGCCTCTCCTGCACACATGTGCACGCGGGCCTCCTCATTCGTGATCAATTCACGCAGCGCGGCCCTGCGTCACGCTGCATTTTTAAAAGTAATTGTTACACTCTGCCTCATACTCAGAGCTGTTTTAATGACCTTTTTGTCAGTTAATCTTTTCCCCCCTCATGCATTTTCCATAGCGAGTGTGCATACAGCACGTCTCTGCCCAGGGCTTCGCAGCCCCTCCATCTGAATGCTTAAGCCCCCTCAGTGCCCACGGTGTGCCACCTGGGGCTGGAGGGAGACCCCCTTCCCCCCCCCCCCCCCCCCCCCCCCAGGCTCCTCTGCAGGGCTTTCCCGGGCCTGGCTGGTTGGTTATATGCCATTTGCATTAAATAGCTCCTCCAGAGCGAGCTCATTTACAAGCTGCAAAGTTCAGGCTGCCTTTTCTCTTTCTCCTAGAACGCGTTTTCTGTGTCTAGGAGAGAGAGGACGTGTAATAGAGGAGAGGAAGGTAGACATATAGGGCAAGAGGAAGGAGGCACATACTCGGATGTAGGAGAAGCCCCGGGCAAGGGGTTGGTCCTGTTACAAGTGTCCCTCAGTGAGCATCTCAGACCCTAAGTCACATTTCACGCGTTTGAACTGCTTTTTGCATCGTTCACCTATCCGTGACATGCACCCTTCAACTTGTAGCTCTGTTCCCTGTTCTTTTATCACTGAAATGATATTTCTCATGTGTAAATAACAGAGAAAATTCCATTCCCTATTAAATTGTATATGTCCATGTTGTTCCCTTCTCAAAAGGTGCCTGTGTTTAAAAACAATTGGTGTTAGCTTTTCCAAAAGTCTGACAAATGTGTACACCTGTGTAACAGTACACCACTCCGGCCACTTCCGGCAAAGCAGCACTTTGGGGTGTTTGTAGGATGGTTTCCCCCAGCATATCACATCAGGTTCTCAGTGTTAAAAAGCATACGATGGAGGAAGTAGGAACTGGTAATTCCCTATTTTAGAATCTGATGCTAAAATGCTGAGAGATTAAATAAACACACCAGATGTTCAAATTGCTAGTTAAGTTATTTAAACAGAGTGTGGTCAAACCCTAGAACAGGGAATGCATTCACTCTGTGAACATTTGTGCTGAGGTGTCGCCATAGTGAATTTGTTAACCTGTTCTACTCAGAGTCGGTCTTAAGGATAGAATGCTGCTAAGATAAGAATTGTGCCAAAGAGTTTCCTACTAAGAAGTACAATTAGAAAGTGTCTACAAGGCAATGTATATTTTATAGGAAGTGTTTTGGTTAAGGGTGTGTGGGATTCAGAGTCTGTGTTCAAATCTCAAATACGTAATTTACAGGCAAGTAGTTTAGCTCCTATAAGTCCTGTTTCCTTCTCTGTAACATGGAGATAATGTTTCTGACATCATACTGTTTTTTTGGATGATTAAAAAATGAGTTTAATGTACTTTGCACAATGTAAGTTCTCAATAAAAAGTGATGATGATGATGATGGCTTGTGTTTTCCTCTGAGCCTGATATAAAATCATTCACATCACTCTACACATAGAGCACCGTGGATCCAATGACCTGCCCCAGAATTTATCATGATCTGACCTGCCTCTTCCTGTGAGCTCCTGGAGGACTGGTTCCGTGTCTTGTTTAACTCTGTCTTCCATGGCCCTAACACAGTGTCTTTCTTGCGTTGTGTGTGTGTGTTCAATAGATCATTGCTAAATTGCACTTGAATCCTGCTTTTGTTCTTTTACTTGTTCAACAATATTCAATAGACCACACTGCTGAAAGATGAATAAAGCGTAGTTCCTGTGCTCCAAGCATTTGGAGTTGAGTGAGGAATTAGCTGTGTAGACAGATAATTACAGAAAGGAGTGGAGTGTGGTTGCTCTGCCTCCTGGAGCTGGGAAAGGCTGTACCGAGAAGGCAACCAGCATCTGGGCCCTGAAAAACCAGGAGTTTTACCTAAATTGAGTCCAAAGGAAGTTGTTCAAGATAAGCTAGAAGAGGGCATGCATGCAAAGCAGGACGAATCATGAACAGAGCATGTTCATATTGGTGAGAAGTGTGCTTTAATGCACAGAGTTTTATGGTGACTGTCACATTCTTGTCCTATCAGCCTGTTCCTATAATCTTCATGCTAAGAAGCTACTAAATCTTTAAACGTGGGTAGTGTTTGTTACATTGTCAACTGGGGTGACTCCAGCAGGCAGGGAAGAGGAAAAACACAAATCAGTGTGAAAGTTGTGGTGAATGCCTCAGAGGTGGGTGCAAGGTAGTGAGGATAAGAAGTGGGAGGAATTTAAAGAGTAGGGGATAGCAGAAACAGGCTGTGGAGTAGTCCGGAGATAGCTTTGTTATCCACAAAAAAATAATTTATATTTCCCTTAGCTAATCCTTTTGTTGTGGGTGTATGTGGTTGAGAAATTCAGCTCCCTGCTTGCGCTTTCCCAGAATTCTCTTATTTGCTCTTTGTATTCAAGGACAAAGTAGAATGGCTCTAATCCAATTTTTGATTTGGAAGCTAAGTGTGATGGAAGTGTAGATGTCACAGCAATGTGTCCAAATTTACTTTATTTTCGAAATGTCGTGACTATGCTGCTTGGAAGTATTTGTCACTGGTATTCATTCTTCCATAGGAGTATTTTATTATTCCATTGCTTAATATGTGGGTCCTAATGTAAAATGTGCTGTATATCAATGTTATTAATATCTAATTTCTTGAATCTATATACTTTAATTTATAATAGTTTCTAAACTTGTAATGAAAGTATATATATTAAAAGAGACTACATAAAACTGTCATGACCATTGAATCGATACTCAAGAATATTTTAACTTCCAGAAATTCCCCATGGTAAGAAGAACATTTATCTCTTGTTGATAAAGACAAGGAAAATATGTTAAAGGTTTCTTTTGCACAATTTTAATTTATTTTAAATAAATTTTGCTCTGCCATAAAATATCAAATAACTTTGGAGTTGGATTTATAACAAAAAAAGAAATGACCAGTAAATTTTAGATGGCTAAATTTATGAAGGTTTTAAAATGAGCATTCTTCATATTTTAGGTAATATAAACTAAAGATAATCACAGATAAAACAGAATTTACCATTTTTATTTAATGCAAGTATTTATATTGCTACCATATACAAATCTATATTTTATTGTGAAAATATTATGACCTGCCTCAATTTCAATTTTTCTTCTTAGCTTATTAAACAAGTCACTAAATTATCATAGAAAAGAATGAATAAAGTTTTGCTAGGTTTGTGGAGGACTCTGGATCATGGACATATTTGATTTGACCCCAAACTCAATAAAATTACTAATTACTAAGAAGGATTACTCCAAGGATTTCCTTTTAGAATTGAAAGTCCATGATGTTCAAATGTACTTTGTAATTGGGTATTTCCAAACTAATATCAAATAGCAAATCTTTAATTAGTGTGCATACAATTAAAATTTACTTACAGAGAATTAAACTGGAATTTGACGTTCTCATAATCCAAACCAATATGAAGCTGAGAAATTCAATTTCACAGCCTCTGTTCTTTCACAACATATAATGACTTTTATTTTGTGTTATTTATTGTTATTCCATTGAGCAGATCTTTTCAAAGCAAAGTTTCTGAAGAACCGAAGAAGCATAAGGAAAGATCATGAAGCAAAGCTACTGAAAGAACTACCAAGTTAAAAATAGACAATTAGAAAAGAAATAATATTATATATACATATATAATATTAAAGCACACACACACATCATGTATAACATTAAGGTATTTTAGAGCTGAAGACCTTAGTTTAGTACCTGGGGCCCTGTACATTCAAGTAGTTGAGTTCGGGGCAGGAAATGGCACTCTTACTATGCCCTACACTACAAAATTCAACCTGCATGTACTCTATGAACACATATAGCAATTGAAAAGATGCCAGATTCCCCCCAAAATCTCTTTCTGTGTTGATGAACGCGTGATTCAAAGTGTGTGAGCCGTTACTATCTCAAAATGTCAGCTGAGACGAGAACAAACAGCCAACAAGAGAAAGCAGCTATTGTATGGCTAGAAATGGATTCAGAATCAACAATAAATAAATAAATAAATAAAAGGTGGTTCTGCCTGGTCTGTACTCCACCAAAAACACCGTTTGCAGAATTTCTGTTGGCACTCTGCCATCCTTACTTTCACTCATCTGCCTCAAAGCACTGTTTCAAAAAGTGCAAAAGCATGTTGTTGATAAAGTAGATTGTTTATAGCTGAATTGAAAAATTCAGAACAACACGTATTGTAATAACGTGGGGGAGGGCGGGCCAGGAAGACGGCAGCTGCAGCTTTTTGAAACCTATGTCAACATCACTGCTAGACACGGGACGGTATGTCAGTTTGCCCTACACAATGTAATAAGTAAATCTTTATAAACTGTATTAAGTGACAAGTATTACCCAAAGCCATAAAGTCCACCGAGGCTTTGTTTACTGAAACGCTGTCCCAGCACATTGTTCCCATATTGCAGCCTCCTTTATGGTGTTGTGTTTGCAATATACTCAGCGACTCCGGGGTGATTTCAATGATAGTAAATCCTGGGCCGATGAGGTCCCATGTGCACCATAGTCATTTTAATACTTCTGCCGTTAAGTACTGTTGGGTATAAATTTCAGCACCAACTTTAGTTGCTTCCCTGTTGTTGTTTTTTTCCTTGTGGTTTTTGCAAAAGCATAACCAATAACTATGGAAAGAAGAGAAATGCTTAAACAAATGACACTTAGAAGAGAGAGGATAAGTCCCCTTTATGTGGATAAATTCAGGGCTGGCAAAGCTTCAGTATTCCATTCAATAAGTGACTGTTATGAAACATTTCAGATTTTTAAAAATTAAAATAATAATGTTCCTAACGTAGGTTTTCAGATCACTAGGATTCCTAGAGAAGTTACTTGATATTCTTTGGGAATGGTCAAATGTGTTTAGTAGAAATGCTGGGTTAAGCAAAGTTAGATTGATTTTTAAACTTTTTAGTTTTTTATATGCAAACATGCAGTGTTAATCTCCAAAAAGATGTGTCATTTCCCAACATATCTAGCTTTTTAAACTTTCTTTTCTTTTCTGTCACCATGCACAGGGACCCTCTTCCACCTCAAACCTATTTAGTATTTGTGAAACACCAGTGTTCTGTGTAATGTAGTGCAAGAAATGCTGGTTTAGAGGAATGTAATACATTTACTATACTGGGTACTGGGATTTCAGCAAAGCTCTTTCATCTAAACTCTGGGCATTTAAGGAGATCAGTACCTAGCATACGACATCATATAAAACTTTACTCTGTACAATATCATATCATCTGTGAATAATGACAGTTTTACTTCCTCCTTTCCAATTTGGATGCCTTTTATTTCTTCTTCTTGTCTGATCGCTGTAGCTAGGACTTCAAGTACTATGTTGAATAAGAGTGGTGAAAGCGGACATCCCTGTCTTGTTCCTGTTCTTAGGGGAAATGGTTTTAGTTTTTGCCCATTGAGTATGATATGAGCTGTAGGCTTGTCATATATGCCTTTATTATATCGAGGTATGATCCCTCTATTCCCACTTTTCTGAGAGTTTTTTCAAAAATGGGTGTTGGATTTTGTTAAATGTGATGTACCACATTTATTGATTTGCAAATATTGTATCAACCTTGCATCCCTGGAATAAATCCCATTTGGTCATGGTGAATGATCTTTTTAATATATTGCTGGATCTGATTTGCTACTATTTTGTTGATGATTTTAGCATCTATATTCATCAGGGATACTAACCTGTAATTCTCTTTCTTTGTAGTGTCTTTATCTGATTTTGGAATTAGGGTAATGTTGGCTTCATGGAAAGAGCTTGGAAGTGTTCCTTCGTCCTGGAGTTTTCGGAATAGTTTGAGGAGTATAGGTGTTCTTTGAATATCTGGTAAAACTCGCCTGTGAAGCTGTCCCGACCAGGGCCTGTGTTTGCTGGGAGTTTTATTTTGTTTATTATTACAGCTTTAATTTCATCAGTTATTATTAGCGTATTCAGGTTTTCTGCTTCTTCCTGATTCAGTTTTGGGACATTGTCTTTTCCTAGGAATTTGTCCATTTCATCCAGCTTGTTGGCATATATTAGTATATAGTTGTCCATAGCATTCTCACAATCCTTTGTATTTCTGTGGGGTCAGTTGTTACTTTGCCTCTTTCATTTCTGAATTTGTTTATTTGGGTCCTCTCTCTTTGTTTTTTGATGAGTCTGGCTAAAGGTTCGTCAATCTTGTTTATCTTTTGAATGAAACAGCTCTGGGTTTCATTGATCTTTTTAAAGAGTATGTATGAGTATTGCTATACAAGGGTTTTTTTTTTTCCATTTCCATTTGCTCACATTTCATTGGTTGGCATTCAGTCACTGGGCCATGCCTAACTGCAAGGGAATTTGCAAAATTTAATCCAGTTCTTAGGAAGAAGAGACGATAGATTTTAGTGAGGAGCTATCATACAGACACTGTTTAAAGTGAAGCATTGTTTATTCTGAAGAAGTATGAAAGAAACTGCATGGATATGGTTGAAAGATATTTAATTTTCCTAGGATTCATAGATTGGATTTTTTTCCGCTTTATTTATAGTTATTTGTTGATGTGATTAAATAGCACAGGTGCCTCCAGGAGAAAAATAAAACAAAACATTCTGACGTTACATTGACATTTCCCAAGATTTGAGGAATCTTGAACAGATTATATTCTATGCTCTGATATTTAACGGATTAATTATTGGGATGGATATCCAAGGTGGTTTGGGAAAAACAAGGTGGTTTTACCTGGAATACGGGTAAACTATTAAACAAAGCAGAGTGAGGCAGGCTGCCAAGGAATGTGAGTACCTCTTTAGCAGATGAAGTGGAAACTTCTGTTTGCAGATCTGTCAACATAGCCCCTCTCCTAAATACTAATTGCTTAACAAACAAGATATTAAGATCTTTAAAATAAGTGTTTCTTTGTCATATATGTGTACTTATAAGCATAAGAAGGAAATCACTACTTGCCAAATATTTAGAGTTAGATGCTGTTGTAGGTAATTAGTGTAGAAGACGGTATGTTTTCTCATCCACCTGCTGGTAGAGGCAGATGGTAGCTTATTTCTGCCCATGTGACCTACAGATTCTTCAGGTTTAACAAAACCCTATGAGTATGGTAATAGCATTGTTTCCTTCCAGGTATGGCTAGGACGATGGTCTATTTAAATGGTATGCGTTCCTCTCGCGCCTCACCAATTTTTTGAGAAGTACAAATAGAGAGGGTATGGGTCTTGTTACTTGGAAAAAAAAATTAAGTGATGCTTTCAAGCATATTTCCCCCCCACCCCACAAGAGTAGTTGTAATTTTTTATAGAGAAAATGCTATTATCTTTTAATCTTACAATGGAAGAAAAAATTTGGAGATTATATCTTGTTTGATTTTGGGTTATGCCCAAATTAGAATATATATATATATATATATATATATATATATATATATATATATATAAAATATACAGTGTTCAGGCTAAGTTTCACAGTTTCACTGTCATCCCAGAGCCATTAAGATCAATCTCCAAGCGCTGTGTATGCCTAGATATTTAGTTCTTCATTCTTTCACAATAACAGCCACTGTACTGTGCACTTTATAAGCATCCTAGAGAAAATACAAGATATTTATTCAGCATATTTGATTTGAATAATCATATAAAATGTATATTCAAGTAATTTTTAATTATTTCTTTTATTATCGTTACTTAGTTCTAAAAGTGTGCACTAAAAGATAAATGTAAAGTGCAAAGGACATTCTATGCAGCATCCGTTTAATCTTAGAACTAAAATGTGTTAATGAAACTAGTAAGACAATAAGAATTCATGAAAAGATGCTGGCCAATGCTGTAAAATCAGTACCTGGTAGTCCTCTCTCTTTGGTCAAACCTTTATAATAGAAGATACAACCATTCGAAGCCTACTACAGCTCAGATAATTGCCCAGCCATTATTAGAACAGTTTACCTTTTCCTAAAAGAATATTCCAGATAGTCTTTGCCATGACTCTTGAATGAGGTCTTCTAAATAGTTTATTTATAAGTGGTGAGCAGAACTTGAAATGCCTTCTTCCTCAAGTTCTTCCTGATGTCTAGAAATGAGGTTATGCCCAAATTAGAATTTTTGTACATTTTAAACCGGCTTTAATTTTTTTGTAATGCATTGATGGTCAAGGCTTTTGGTTCCCTTTCAAATTAAGGGCTGCAAAATCAGCTGAAAAGTTGAATAAGTCAAGAAATTCTAGTTGGATGTATTGTAGACCCATGATTAGCTCTTTTTAAAAAAATATATGTTAGTGATTTTTTACAGAGAGGAAGGGAGAGGGATAGAGAGTTAGAAACATCGATGAGGGACATCGATCAGCTGTCTCCTGCACATCCCCTACTGGGGATGTGCCTGCAACCAAGGTAAATGCCCCTGACTGGAATTGAACCTTGGACCCTTCAGTCCCCAGGCTGATGCTCTATCCAGTGAGCCAAACCGGTTAGGGCATGATTATCTCTTACAGTTGTCACCCTTCTCCTTTGCTTATGACTATTCTCTTGGGTTGCTTCCATAGCTTGGCTATTGTACATAATACTGCAGTATAGATGAGTAGATAAAAAAGTTGTATGTACTCCATATATACAACGGAGTATTACTCAGCCATAAAAAAGAATGAAATCCTGCCATTTGCAACAGCATGGGTGGAGGGTATTATGCTAAGTGAAGTCAGTCAGAGAAAGACAGACACCATATGATTTCACTTATATGTGGAATCTAAAGAACAAAAGAAACTACCAAATAAAATTGAAACAGATTCATAGACATGGAGATTGGTGGTTAGCAGATTGGTAGTTACAAAATAGTCATGAGGGAGTAAAGTGCAACTTGGGAAATACAGTCAATAATATTGTAGTCACTCTATGTGGTGCCAGTTGAGTACTGGAAACATCAGAAGGAACGCTGTAAAGTATATGATTATCTAACCATTATGCTATACATCTGAAATGAGTACAAAATAATATTGAATTTAAACTGTAA
Source organism: Myotis yumanensis (assembly GCF_028538775.1). Lineage (NCBI taxonomy): Eukaryota > Metazoa > Chordata > Mammalia > Chiroptera > Vespertilionidae > Myotis > Myotis yumanensis. Next base: position 7,575,841 of record NW_027223759.1, read on the forward strand.
TTTAAAATTTAAAGTTATTTTTTTAAAAAAGAGACTAGCTCTCAGTTCATCATAATGCATCTGACTTCCTCTTGGGATGATAATACTCAATCTCTCTCTCTTTTTTTAAGGGCTATTTGTAAGCTCAAATAATGTAAAATAGTCTGGAAACAAGATAATGTGGAAAAACACAAAAGTATCATTATAATTAAGTGACCGTTTAGTTAAGAGACACTAAATGCTTCGAGATTTTGAAGACCTCATACTCAGAGTGTGTCCATTGGCCAGCACCTGGGAGCTTGCTAGAAACTCAGAGAACCAGGGCCCCGCTACAGGCTCACTGAATTAGATTGCATTGTAGCAAGATTCCCAAGGTGCCTAATAGGTACATTAAAGTTTAAGAAGCACTGCAAAGCCCCCCTGAGAAGCACTGCAAAGCCCTCATTTCTACAGATAAGCAATGTGAAGCTCCGAGAGGGGCAGCTGCACAACATGAGACGTGAGCTCAGGGAAGCCCACATTCCCACATTTCTACCACACTCCCTGCTTTCAGAGCACTGTAGCCGGCTTTTAAAAACAAGTGCAAAGCCATTGTCTATTTTTTTTTTTTTACTATTTTTACTAGCTTTTGACTACTCTGGCAATATTCTCCTAAAGGACACACACTTACACGGATTCTGATGACAGTGAAGCCATCATTGCTGAAGGAGACCAAGTTTGGGAGAAGATCAATAGCATGGATTTTTGTGGCTTTGCACAGTTCTATTTTTGAGTGCTCAGAGAATCTTATTTATTAGAGTGTGTTTGCAGAAACTGTCAGTAAACATCTTTTCTTTGTTAATATTTAACCCACCAACTCTTTTAAGCTTCCATCTTTCCCAGCCTCACAGTCCCACATGCTTTTTAATCCACTAATAGCACCAAACTGTCTCCATGGTGCAATAAAAGTCTTCTATTTTATGACTTCCTTGAATTACTACCCTAACTCATAATTTGCCAGATTTGCTTTTGCCTTCAAATCCCTTACTTCATTGTAGCCACATGAAAAATGTTGCACCCTATGCTTTTTTCCCCCTCAAACTCTAATGCTTATTTTTAATATACTAATAGTTCTTGCCCAGAGTAATTTAGTCTTGCTGCCATCCAGAATGTTTTATTCAGCATTCAAAGGAACTTTTAGAAAGTTTCTCTATAAAATATTGGGAACTATTTGGAGCAGTTCTGATTGAAATGTAGTAAACTTTAATGACATTACATAATTGACAAAAATCTCCCGCCCCGCCCCCCAAAGAGTTTAGGGAAACGACATAAAAAAAATTAGTTTGGCCATTTTGATGCTTCCTAGACTTGTATTTTAATGCTAAAGTGTTTTCTTCGCAGGAAACATCGGCTGAATGTCTAGAAGCCAAGGGAGCTTGCTGTCAGTGGCAGCCATAAATACCTTGATCTTCTCTGAAACAAGGGCAGGAGTGTGATTTGCATTGAAGATAACTGTATTTTCATTGTGTCTCTTTAAAAGCCAGAAAGTAGGAGAAAGTTTTAGTTTTATAGCTTCCTGTCCTAAGGAAGGGGAGATAAATGAGTGAATAAAAGAGCATCTCATCATCAGTCTTCTTTCTTTTATCACAGCTCCTACGATTGACGCGCGCGTTGTGTGTAGTGTGTGTGCGCGCACATGCTTGTGTGTTTGGAGGGAAAGACGAAGCAGAAAGAAAGAACAGTATCAAAGTGAGAGTGAAGGGTGTCCCCTCCACTCGCACATTCACCCTAAAGACTGTCATTTATATGAGAATTGACTTCCCAGTGGGATTGTCTAGGAGGCCTGGCCTCTGAATTAGAACCTGCTTAACCCTCGTATGTCTCCCTTCTCTTGCATTGTCAGTGATGCAGAAGCTCCCAGCAAAGTAGACTCTCCAGTCACTTTATGGGCAGAGAGTTGAGTCAGTTTCAAGTTGTGAATCTCTCAGCCCAGAACGTGTGCCCGGGACGCCAGGCACTACGCCCAGTTGTGCGCAGCTGAACCAAGCACAGACGCTCTCTGGAGGTGTAGCTCGGAGGTGTGAGGACGGGGAAGGCAGCAAGTGGACAGGGCAGGGGAAAATACTCGCCCCCCCGCGCCCCCCCCCCCCCCCCCCCCCCCCCCCGCCCATGGAAAGGCTGCTGAGCGAGGCTATGGGATGTAACAGTGCACAGATTGTATTCGGGGTGAAAACGATTTGTGTCTTCAGAGCCGAACGTTGCAATCAGGAAACAAGGAGGGGAGCTGTATCTTGTCTAACACATTTTGCTTTTGAAGCAGTAAAACAGGACATGAAACGTATAGTATATTGACCTGGGCAATACATCCTAGTTAACTGCCACTGGTAGAATTTTACTAGAAACTTCTTTTGTTTTATAGTTGATTTTACTAAGTACTGATCTTGAAGCTCACAGTGTCTGGTATACAGCAAGCTCCCAGGAAATAGTAGCTATTTTATTGTAAACAATAATCACGCCATGTAAAACTGTTACTAGAAAGAAGAGCAAGGTATTCACTTTTCAGATATAGAGTTATTCAGACGATGTGCACAAATGTGGAAAAGTAGAATAGAGAACTCTGACACACACGCGCGCACACACACACATGGACCCTGGGGATAATGCAAGGATCTGCTCTCAATCCTAAATCCTTCCTCACAATGCGTAGTAAATTGAGGGGGCTGGGGATGAGCTTTTCATTTTTCTTCCCAGGGATCCACTCCAGAACTCTTCCCAGGGTCTGCTGTTGGCCTGTCCATCTGACTGACTGCGAATTGGTCCTCCAAGTGTTCTCATTGTTCTCACACGTGAGGAGCACATCAGAATCAGCATAAAAGGCATCTCACCGGGCCCCACTTCCAGTTTCTCATTCAGTCCGACTGGAGTGAGGACTGAGAAATTTGCGTTTCTAGCAAGTCTTCCTCCCACCCTGGTCTATTCCCTACTCCTCCCAACTCAGAATCAAATGTATTTTTCCTACATCTCTTATCTCCCTTCTACTGTGAAACGGTAGGTATGGTGTTTATATGCATGGACATTGGAGCGGAACCGTTGCTTGATGTCAGGCTAATTATTTAGAATCTCTTGGATGCTGATTTTCTCTCCTATAACATGGAGCTAAAAATAGATGCTGCTTCATAGGTTTTTTTAAAAAGATGTATCAATGGCATCAGGAAACTTGTTATAAATGCAGATTCTTTGGACCTTTACTGGAACCACTGTATCAGAACCGCTGGGATGGGGACTGGCGGTCTGTCTGGACAAACCTTTGGTGATCATAGCGTACGCTGAAGTACCGCTAATGTTAGCATCCATCCACACGTCTAAGCCAGAAATCTGGAAACCTTCTCTTTTCTTTCTCCCACAGAGCCAGATTCTACTGGCCATTCCATTTCTCTGAATGAATTAAATTTCTCATTTTATCTGTTTCCCTTTTCCAGGTTCACTTTGGCCATAACTGCTCAACTAGGTTGTTGCAGGAGCTTCCTGATACCACTTCCACCAGTTTACTTACCGTCATCTGTCATCGAATCCCTCCTCTCCACGGCCGCGAGAGTAGGGGTTTAAACTCTGACCACTTCTCAATCCTCCTCTGCTCTTCTCACCCTGGCTGGACCGAGTCCAGCCTCCTTAGCCCAGAGCAAGCTCTCCTGCGGGCCTGGCTGGGGAATAAAGGCGCACCTTCCTCTGCTCCTGCTACGTTCCCACTCAGCCTTCTCTCCTCTCCGGACGTCCCTCCTCACAGACGCTGTCTCCCAGGCCCTGTATGAAGTAGCGGTTCCTGTGGGGCAGAGCCATGCCTCTCTCAGGCGTGGTGTATTAGTGTGGGAGGTGTGGGCTGTGGAATGGGGCACACCCACCTTCACCCTCAGTGGTCCCCTTTAACGTCTCTGTGATCCTTGGGCAAATTATTTCATCCTTCTGTGCTTCTGTTTCTTTATCTCTACTGTGAGCAAATTAATCAAACCTGCTTTATTGTATAATCATAAATATCAGATGAGTATATGCATCTATTATGTGCACCCAAATGTTTGCTCTAGAGCAGGTGAGCAATGCATGGCATTTCCTTCTTTTCTCTCCCACCCCCATCTTCCCAGGGTTCTGTGGTCTGTGCAGGTTGTGTTAAGTGCTGCCAATGGAGTGGTTTCTTTGTCTAAACTTCAAGTTCACCATGTTGGATTATAAATACTTTCTTTGGTATTGGACACTGTTTGGTATTTAGTAACCACCATTCCCTCCCCTTCCTCATGGCACTGCCAGCCGTTATGCAGGGTGGGGCAAAAGTAGGTTTGCAGTTGTTCATGTGGAAAATAATACAATAATTAATAAATAATTATACAAGGATAAACTCTGTTTCGTGTTCCAACCACTGTAAACCTACCCCCCCCCCACCCCCCCCCCGCCCCGTGCAATATGTAGTTTTGGTGAGAAGGTAATTCCAGGTCTTGGCACCCCACTAAGAAAGCCAAGGGAGGCACTTAGCTCCCCACCCTCTGCGGTACCAGAGCAGCAGATACCTAACCTCACCCTCTCCAAGTTCGCCAGGGCCTGACGCTCCGATTGGAGAGAGGCAAGAGCTGGGAAGCCTCAGGCCTTATCCCAGCAGATGTGTCCTGACTGGGTTTCAGCTCTGGGATGGTGCTGTGTTTCCCGCTGGACCTGCAGGCTCCCCTCGCTGCTGACTTGCCAAGCGGGTCCCTCCAGGTTTCCCTCAATGCTGTGACCCCCTGAGAGTCTTCCAGCAAAACCACAGTAAGTTTCTGCTGGTCACACCCGGGCGGACTGGTTGTTACGTTACACTTTTTGCTGATTTCTTCTTCTTTGGCGCCGGTGTGAATCTTGAGGCCCCCACGCCCTTTAGTGTTCGGAGGAGAGGTCATCCTCTGAGACCAGCTCGCGCCAGCCCCTGTGGAGGTGCCGTGTTTCGGTTTTGGAATCGTGTCCACAGTCTGTACGCAGCGCATGACCTTGAGTCTCTCCTTCGAGCTCATGTTGATTAAAAATTGCTTTTCGAAAGCAGATTTTTCGTTGCAAATGAAGACGGAGGCATCGTAACCACATTTATCACTTAACAGCCCTTGCTTGCCAGCGATGATCAATTAGTGAAAACAGATTTTAAGGATTAAAACAATAACATACAGTATTTCTCCTCCAAACCACACTTCTCATTAAAAAGTCTTTCCAATTGGCCTCTAAAGGGCAGTGTTGTCTGTCTCTACGTGGAAGAGGCGGCTTTCAATGTGGCACCATTCTTGTGACTCTTTTTATAGTTGCCCACGTATAAAATGTTTCATGTTATGGGCATGTTTGTTGTTGTTTATTTTAGTACTCAACAACTGAAAAGATCGTTTATACTCCTAACCCACAGATCTAATGCTGGGTCACCAAATCTTGCTCTTCCACCCCTATGATGGCGGTTGGTACAGGCATCTTCCTCTGAGTTGTTTTTTAGAAGGCGCTTTTGTATGGGCATTGAGAAAGGTAGTTCTCTGGTAATGTTATCTTGTGTTAAATTAAATCCTATTCTCTGCAGTAAGACCTTCATCATCACTTGAAGAAACATGGGGCGTATAATCACTTTAGTAACAGATCTGTAACTGATCTTAATTATTCAAAAGAATACACACTAGGACGTTTTAATTATGCTTACTTTGCTCAAACTCAAGGTGTCCAATTCCACTCAGAGCACTGGTCCCCCAAAATGCCAGCATGAATTCACTTCTATTCATTTATTCCGTTAATATGTGTTGTGCTCCTAATGTCTACCAAGCTCTGTGTTAGGTCCCAGGAAATTAGACTTAGTCAAGACCAACAAATCCTGGGAAATGCCTTCATTAGGATGGGGGGATGGGGGGAAGGCGGGGAATGCTTAACTCCTCGAAGAGGTTTTGTGTAGTCCTTGCTGCAGAGCAGAGGTGTGGAGAAACATTGCATGCAGTGCTCAGCCCAGTCCTGTTTCCAATGTGAGCCTGAGATCTGATCTCAGGTGTGTCTTCTCCCCTCCCCCTCCACGTGTATATGCAGCAAGTTTAATGCTGTTAACATTGACCAGAAATTCAAAGTGACAGAACCGGAGGTACTGCAATCTGGGACTCTTAGCTTTTGTAAACTGGGGGGAACAGTGGAATGCACAAGGTCTCTACTTAACGACTTCCCCATCTTCTCTTATTGACTCCTCTGCTCAGCCTTTCAGGAATAGGATACGTATTAGACGACTAACATCTGGTCTGAATATCTATTAGGACCATATGCTTTCCTCTGCTCTATTATCATCCTAGAATAGATTAAGGGAAATCCAAACCAAATGGGGATTTGGGGAAATTTTCAAGGGTCACTTAATAAAGTAATTCTGGTTTTCCCTTTGCAAAGAACACAGCACACTGTAGAGACAACGTAGAGACCGAAGAACAGGAATAACCTGAGTAAATAATCGTCATAATCATAACCATCTTCCTCGTGATTTCCGAATGGGAAATAGAAACTGTTAATTGTCACAGTTACAAATGGATATATCCTGCGGGGATGTGACTTGAGCGATGACGTTCTATGGAATAGCCTTGTCTTCTAAATGAAAACCAGTAGCTTTGGCTCTGGCTTTGTTTTTCTCCAAAGCCCCTTTCTGATAATATTCATAGTGCTTTGGGGACTGGCTCTGTTCCTCTCCCATAAGGATTTGTTGATTTATGGTTGTGAGATCTTCATGGCTAAGTGAAAAAGGGCTAAGGTTTGATTGCACAAAAGGCAGCACTAATGTTTTCCCATAACGCGTTGGGGGAGTAAAGTTCGGTTTATCTGCTTCTGATTTTACAATGAGAATATAAGGTCTTTGGCTTTGAGAGTGCATTTTCCTTCAAAATTCTATCAATGAAATAGACTTTATCTCCGATCTTAAGAGATACTCTCTCTTTTAAGAAATCAGATCCACACAGAGCTGATAGTTAAAACAGTAAATATGAGTCATGATGATAATTAGAAGCATAAAATTAAATTGACACTCTATTCTATCCTAATCATGGATCAATTGAAATTTTATCACTGAGAGGATTTAAGTGGGTTAGGGATATGTTTTATTAAAATAATTATAAGCAGAGTCTAAATACATTCTAGATGTTTGTTAGGGGTAATGTTTAAGGACATGGTTTAGCCTGGCTGCCGTGGCTCAGTGGTTGAGCGTCAACCTATGAACCAAGAGGTCAACGTTCGAGTCCTGGTCAGGGTACATGCCTGGGTTGTGGGCTTCATCTCCAGTGTGGGGTGTGCAAGAGGCAGCCGATTGATGATTCTCTCTCATCATTGATGTTTCTATCTCTCCTTCTTTCCTCTCTGAAATCAATAAAAATATGTATTTTAAAAAAGAACATGGTTTATATGATTTTTTTTAATTCACAAATATGCATTGAAACTTTTGACATAGAGCAGACATGTTGATTCCATCTCTACTTAAGAGAAGGTTAACATGGGCTTGTGTACAGCAACCACGATGCTGCTTCGCCGCTGCCCCATCTGACTCTGCATATGGGTAAGGAGTGAGCTTTGAACCCATTTAAGTTTTAGAGGCTCCCATTTATTTAATTAAATATTCTGCTTTCCTTGGTATGAGCCAGGACTCTGATGATCAACAGACAGTAATTAATTCCTTTAACCAGCTCTCCAACCATCTTGCACAATTTTAAATTAAATCCAAGCTGCTGGCAACATTCTTCTCTTCTCTTAGTCTCTCTTCTTCCGCGTGCCTCCTTCTTCTATTTTTCCATTTCCATTAACTATTATTATTCTCCCAAGCATGCATGTTTTAAAATTTGGGTTTAGAGGTTACTACAAGGCAATTTATTTAGGTCTTTGTTGTTGTTAAAGCATATGTCATTACAATTGATTGTAGCAATACCTTTAGAAGTAATAAATGAATAACTTACAATTGAGAAATAAAGTGAATATTCCATAAGTAGAGAACAATTTCTAATTAAAGTAGCTTAATAGATTTTTTTTCAGGTAAGTTCTCTATGAATATAAAGGGACAAGAGAATAGGAAACTAAGTCATCTAGAGCCACTGGCAGAGGTTGAAGTCATGGACTCCAAGTTGGGATTTGATTTCTAGAACAACTTTTTCATGCATGTAAAAAATCCAGAATATCCATATTGGTTTGATTTGGATAAATGTGGCTCAAGATGCTGTCATTAACAATGAAGACAAGGAAGCTAAAATTTCAAGTTTATTTTTTTCTGTTTGCTTCAATAGATAAATACAGAAAATGCCTCTATATCCTATATATATTTATATTTTTTCATTTGTAATATTATATATTTTCTTTTTTTGATTGATCCTCACCCAAGGATATTTTTTCATTGATATTTTAGAGAGAGTGGAAGGGAGAGGGAGAGGCAGAGAGAAAAACATGGATGTGAGAGAGACACATTTACTGGTTGCCTCCCATATGCACCCCAACCCCTATCCCTACTGAGGCCTGAGGATCGAACCTGCCACCGATGTACATGCTCTTGACTGTAATTGAACCCAGAACCCTTCAGTCCGCTGGCTGAAGCTCTATCCACTGAGCCAAACCAGCTAGGGCAAGACTATATATTTTCTGTCAGGTAGCAAAAAATGCAATGACTATCTCAATCAAAGGTAATAGGACAAAGATGAAAAGTAAAGCTTGAGTCAATCACAAAAATGTGTTTGGTTAATGTGAATTAAAATCCTCTAAGTTTTATAGCTAATAGAAATAATTTCTGATGACTGATAAAATCTGGTTACTATAAACAAAGAAGTTTGGTATTTTTAAATTTATTGTGGCAACCCATTGGGTCTTAAAATCAATTAACTTGGTCATACCAACGTTTTTAATGAAACATAATACAATAATATAGAACAGTGTAGAATTGAAATTATTAGAGTCACAGTCAGTAAAAGTAATTGGTGTTATCCAGAACTTTAGTTTCACATATGTTTGCATTGAGTCACAAAATGAAATATATGTCTAATTGTGAACCATAGAGAAAATGTTTAAGTGGTACTGCACTAACCAGCTGATAAGTTTTGCCCTGTCCCTTAAAAGTCTTGGAAGGGTCTTTAGACAGTGACTGTGGGTTAAAAACTTTCACTGAGTGACAAAACTGTTCCAAGTAGTTTTATGAGAAATTAAACAGCAATCATGAAGAATATGCTTCAGTCATAATGGTAGAGTGAATGTTATTTATCTAAATATGGAAAATGACAACAGACATTCTTGTCCATTAATATAATCTACTCCAAGCCAAAAGTTGAATCTGTTTTGTATTTGTCAGCTAAAATCAAACAAGCCATAGTAGATAATATATTTTACTTTTGAAACTGAACAGAGCTAACCTTTTCATCATACTGAGAATATTAAAAACCTGTATGACCTTTCACTTGCAGCATGTTCTGAATTCTATTTGTTTTTGTGTAGTATATCAATGAGAGGATTAGCATTTCAAAAATAAAGGAATAAGAAAAATATCTATTGGATGTTTTGTTTCAAAGTAGATACAAATGTCAAAGTTGTAAACAATTTTAGTGCTCTTTTCATCCTTTCTGAAAATTTATATACAACTGTCAAACTAACTATATCTTTGAGTCAGTATCCTGTGTACAAAAATTACAAAAAAAAATCTTTCTTTACTCTGTGGTCAAGGATTGTAGATATAAAGGCCTGTCCTATAATCTTAAATTACATTTAATTTTAACCTCAATTAAGTTGATTAAATAGTCTAGTGGTTAGCATGTGGTCCTCAAAATTTTTGTTAGACTTCTGTGATATGTAATAAATAACTCAGATAGGAATTATAACACATGTTGCTTCTGTATCTACTACATAGAACACAGTCTTCCTTGCACCATGTTTTTATTGTTTAAATAAAGATTGCCTCAGAAATTTTACTACATGTAAAATATGAGTCAGATTTCACTTTGGGCAAACACTGAAAGTGAAATGGAAAACATTCAGGTTATTTTTATAATATAAAAAATAGTGTACTTTTGCTTAAAATATGATGTCTGAAAGTAAATGTATAGCTTTTGCTTTATTATTAGTTTTGAGTCAGTTACATGCTAAATTCTGTTCCTGAAATTTATAAAAAGTGAGATTTAGACTAAAATATAACTGGTCTCTGCAACAGCTTCTAGTCATTGCATATAAGAATTTTTCTTAATCTTGTCTTTGCAACCTATGAATAAAGTAAACATAAGCCATTAGAAAATACATATCAATTTGACCTTTAGCAAGACGAGAGCATCTTATGAACTCTACCTAGAATATAGCTTTCTCAAGTGAGATAGCTTCAAAAAAGACAAAACCACATACCCATAGACCAGAGGTTCTCAACCCGTGGGTCGCGACCCCTTTGGCGGTCGAACGACCCTTTCACAGGGGTCGCCTAAGACCATCCTGCATATCAGATATTTACATTATGATTCATAACAGTAGCAACATTACAGTTATGAAGTAGCAACGACAATAATTTTATGGTTGGGTCACAACATGAGGAACTGTATTTAAAGGGCCAGAAGGTTGAGAACCACTGCCATAGATGAAATTCCCACTGGATTTAATGAAAATAAAATTTAGCAAAAATATAGAGAAATGGCAGGACCATTAGAATTTTTAGAGGACTCTATGTGCTCTTGTGGGGTTTAATCATATATCCTTAAATTTCCATCCTCTTTGTATTAAGGGACTCAATGCATTCTATGGTTAAGAGTTAGGCTCTTGAGTTTCAATGCCAGGGTTCAACCTTAGCTTTTCCACTTAAAAATGGCAGGAGCGGCCTAGCCGGTTTGGCTTAATGGATAGATCTGCAGACCAAAAGGTCCCGGGTTCGATTCTGGTAACTTGGTTGCAAGCTCCTCAGCCTGGGCCTTCGTCGGGGCTCATGCAGGAGGCAACCAATTGATGTGTTTCTCTCACATCGATGTTTCTCTCTCTCTTTCCATCTATCTTCCACTCTCCCTAAAAATCAATGGAAAAATATTCTCGGGTGAGGATTAACAACAACAAAATGTTAAGAACCACAGATATTTTTAGGAACTTTAGGTATTTTTAACCTTTCTTATCCCATTTTCTTCATCTGTACTGTGAGGTTTATGTAAGAGCTACCATACAGGATTGCTGTAAGAATTTAATGAGATAAGCTATGTAAAGCATTTAGCATAGTGCATGACTCATACAAAGTTTTCAATAAATGTCAGTTAATATTGATATATGTTATCTGATTAAAGTCATAAATGTTAATGATGAAAAATGCAGATATATAAAGATGGAAATAAAAATATGTCCATCATTCATAATTCAAATATTCTGAAGTAGCAGTGCTACTTTTTCTTCTCGTAGTATACACTGATTATTACGACCACCTGACGTTTGTAGGCAAATTAGCTATAATTTCGCACTGAAGTTGCTAGAGGGCCAGACAATTATAAATAGGGAAGCAGGTTGTTTACCACGACAGTAGAAGTGATTTTTTTTTCTGAAGATATGGGTAAACAATGTGATTTAACAGCCTTTGAACATGGGATGATTGTTGGCGCTCGGAGCCATGGAGTGAGTATCAGCAAAACAGCCGAAGGCCTGTTCGAACACCTTTGCTGTCTGCAGTTACCAAGATAAAACGTCTCCAGTTCGCACAGGAACACAAGGATTGGACAGTCAAGCATTGGAAAAAGTCATGTGGTCCGATGAATCACGTTTCCAGTTGCATCATGCAGATGGCAGAGTGAGAATTTGGCGGAAACAGCATGAAAGCATGCACCCCACATGCATGACTACAACCCTTCAAGCTGGTGGGGGCAGTGTTATGGTTTGGGGCATGTTTTCCTGGCATGATTTGAGCCCTTTAATTCATGTGGAACAACGTCTGAATACCACAACATACCTAAGTACCGCTGCTTATCAAGTTCATTCTATCATGTTGATGGTGTATCCCAATGGAGATGGCTTCTTCCAACAAGACAATGCGCCATGCCACGGTGCTCATATTGTACAGGAGTGCTTTCAAGAACATGAGGGAGACTTTACCTTGCTTAGGTGGCCCCCACAATCACCAGATCTCAATCCAATTGAGCATTTGGGGGACGAAGTTAAAAGAGCCATCAGGCAACTGGTTCTACAACCATCAAATCTCACAGAACTGGACAGTGCTATTCATCAGGCATGGTATCAGATTCCTTGCATCGCCTTTCAACATCTCGTGGAGTCAATGCCAAGAAGAATCACTGCAGTATTGAAGGCAAAAGGTGGCCCAATGAAGTACTGATGGGGTGGTCATAATAATCTGGCCACTCAGTGTATGTATATATTAGAAATTTCATATGAAGTGTGCACTATCTCATGTGTGTGTACGTAAATTACGCACATACGTAATTTCTTTCCATATATATTTGCTAATGAATTGTGCATGTAATTTTATGCATATTTTTCACTGCATTGTTTTGACTTAAAATTTGAGCAAAGTTCTGCATACAATCAGGCAAATTTGCCTAATAGTTTAATGGAATCCTGAAGCCAAAGTAATGTTCCTGCTAACTATATTGCTAACTGTATGAAAGATAATAACATATCCTGAAATTATCTTATTTAAATAAATACAGCCAAGTCTCATGTGAGCACACACACACACACACACACACACACAACCTCATCCCACGGTTCATGAGTACTGATTTATCTTTTCACCTGTGTACCTACAATGTTTCCAGTACCGCGCTCCTGCCATTATTTTGTATTTGGCTCCATTCTGCAGTTTCAAAAGTGGTTTAGTCCAATAGTTCTCTTACCACTTTAATACAATGTATACTGTACATGTTTAATCTTTTCAAAGATTACTCTAAAACACTGATTTACCAAGTTCTCTCCTTCTCTCTCCTCTCTCTTTCTCTCTCTCCCCCTCTCACTCCCCTATCTCCTTGTCTCCCCTTGGACAAGATCCCAGTGCTGTCTCCTTTTGAATGTCTTCCTCATCTTTATATTTATACTAGAGGCCCGGTGCATGAAATTTGTGCGGGGGGGGGGGGGGGGCGGGGGCAGTCCCTTAGCCAAGCCTGCTCCCTCTCACAGTCCAGGACACCTCGGGGATGTCCCCTCGCAGTCCAGGACCCTTCAGGGGGATTGGGCCTAAGCTGGCAGGCGGACATCCCTCTTGCAGTCCGGGATCCCTTGCTCCTTACCACCCACCTGCTTGCTTCTTCTTACTGCTTGGCTTGCTGCTCCTTAGTGCTGCCGTGGAGGTGGGAGAGGCTCCCACCACCACTGTGCTCGCCAGCAGTGAACCTGGCTTCTGGATGAGTGGCGCTCCCCCTGTGGGAGTGCACTGACCACCACGGGGCAGTTCCTGTGTTGAGTGTCTGCCCCCTGGTGGTCAGTGTGCATTATAGCAACTGGTCATTCTGTTGTTCGGCCTATTTGCATATTAGGGTTTTATTATATAGGATGAGACTGAATTTTCCTACAAAGTTCAAATCAATTTCAAGATCTTCTATGACAGTGGTTCTCAACCTTCCTAATGCTGCAACCCTTTAATACAGTTCCTCATGTTGTGGTGACCCCCAATTTCATTGTTACAAATTGAACATAATTAAAGCATAGTGATTAATCACAAAAACAATATGTAATTATATATGTGTTTTCCGATGGTCTTAGGCGACCCCTGTGAAAGGGTTGTTCAACCCCCAAAGGGGTCGCGACCCACAGGTTGAGAACTGCTGTTCTATGATGTCTCTCTTGGTTGCCTCTGTAAGATCCTGACCAGTGATCAAACCCACAACCTAGGTATGTGCCCTGATCAGGAATCGAATCCGCACCCTTTTGGTGTATGGGAGGACACTCCAACCAACTGAGCAACCCAGCCAGGGCTCCCTTGCTCTTGATAATAGTCTCCTTCATTAAGCTCCACTATAAAGTACTGGGTACACCATTTACTTAGCATTTAAACCAAGTTACTTGTTAATGGAATCTTTATTTAAGATTGAGACATATTTGGGACTCCTCATTTAACTTCTAGGAGCCCAGATGGAAGCTGCTCTAATTCATATAGCTTTCCCATTGCTCTTAAAGATTTTAAAAAACATTTCTTTATTACATTTCCTTCTTTATTACATTTTCTTATATTAGATTATTTTGCCTTACTCTTCTCCTACTTGATATAAGATTAGTATACTTGTGATAATTGTTAAATTGATTGACATATGCAGGCAAAAAATTTAAGGACCCAAGTAACAACACTGGGACCCAATTTTTCAGCTAACCTGTCACTTATATGTAAATACTTTTTGGTTACAAAATTACCAAAAATAAAGTAAATGGTGCTGAGGTCAAGGTACCATGGATTGGAATTTCCAGTGGAAGTATAATTTTCTTGGTGGGGGTTCTTCAGCATTAGAGAATGGGTCTGTCATTAATTTGGGGAACAGAGCTAACTGACTGTCCTTCGGGGACAGATATTAAGATAAAAATTGCTCCAGGAACTAGATACATATCGTATTCCTATCGAAGGTTACAAAACATTCTCACCAACCTGTTGGATGCACGATAGGAGAGCTGCCACTCTCTCCATAAATACCCATCACTATGGAAACCTTCCCACATCTATGCACTCCTCTAACCTTAAATGGCAAGCACACATTTTATAAGGATGGTGGGGGGTGAGGGGGAGCAAATCAAGTCCTATATCGGCATCCTATTGAATGTTTGCTTAGAGATTCTAGATCCATATGTCTTAACCCAGGCTCTTCATTAAGATCACCCGAGGAAACTTTACAAATTCTAATGCTCAGGCTTGCTAACCCTCAAACAATTAAGTGAGAAATTGTGGTGCTGGGGCCAAGGCATGATTATATTTTAAAGTTTCCCAGTTAATTTAGGTTACAATAAAGGCTGGGAGCCAGAGATTAGCCTTTATCAATCTGTCCCACTTAAAAAAAAAGAAAAAAAGAAAGAAAGCTGAGCTGAAACCTTGATATATGAAGAAGATAATGCTCCAGTTTCAAGAAAGAGGTTCAAGATGCCCCTTTGTTAGTATCAGGGTGAGCACTGGGTGACCCCAAATATTATTTCAAGAACTGTTTAAAAGTTGGCAGACAGCGGGGAGGGGGTAGCTATTGTGTGTCTTTCTATGTTATATAGGGTGAGAATGGTTGTTAAAAGGAACGAAGGCAGAATAGTTTCTTACTGAACTTTCAGGGCAACACCAGGTTTTGACTAGAATGGAATTATAAGACACAGAATGCCACGAGAAGTAAAACTTGCATTCATCCCTGAAAATTTCTCCGAGGAGGGGGAATGGTGTAAACAAGCCATCTGTGTTGTGATGTGAAACACATTCCCTGGTGGTGGCCTTCGCAGGGTGACTTTATCATCTTCAAAAAAAAAAAAAAAAAAAGAAAAGAAAAGAAAAGGAGGAGCTTGCTGTGGGACCAGCGGCGGCAGGAATCCTGATCAACTTGTTTTTTTCAAATATGCACAAAACCATCCCTGCACAGAGATGAGATTTTCCAAAAGTCAGGCCATAGATGAATTAGTGACAATCTAAGAATTAAAGAAAATACAGTATTGGCAAAGCAAGAGCTTCCCTGCTTCTCTACATAAACACAAAAATGAACTGTTAAATTTAGACACGAACAGATTCAAATGCAGTTTGTCCTTTTTCTATCTATAGTATGAATCCTTCTGATCAGACACTGTACATTTGATGGAAGCATGTGGCTGTGGCAAATGTCCCCCAGGAACAGATCCAAATCAGAAGTTCAATTTGCTTCAAGCTCTTTAAAATGTTCCAGGGGGGCAAGTGGACTGAGTTTCCCGAATTCGTATAGTATCTCTTAAAGCATTGGAATCTACACAAGGAGGCGGGGGGAGGGGGATGTGAAAGTTGAAAAAAGCACAAGTTTGTTTTTAATATTATCTTGATTTTTAATGAGAGGCATATTGTTAATAAACTTTTAAAAAAAATAGTTGCTTCATCTCTTAGATCCATAATTCCTTCTTTTCCTTTCTTTTCAGTCTCTTTGGTGTGCTGTGTCCCTGTGCTGTGGAGTTAGGCCAGCGTACAGTTCCTAGCCCCAGTTCCTATTAGCTCTGAGGCTGATTAATCTCGGGGACCCTCAGTTCTGTCTTCAGTAAAAGGGGGATAATACCATTTCCCTCAATAGTTACCTGTGAGGCTTACTTTGATGGCAATGCACTCGCATCATACTCATCAAATAGGACACTACTTAGAGATTAAAAAGATACATGCAAAACATGGATGAATGTCAAAAGCATCCCACTAAATGAAAGAAGCCAGGGTCAAGGCTATAGACCAGTGGTTCTCAACCTTCTGGCCCTTTAAATACAGTTCCTCATGTTGTGACCCCCAACCATAAAATTATTGTCGTTGCTACTTCATAACTGTAATGTTGCTACTGTTATGAATCATAATGTAAATATCTGATATGCAGCATGGTCTTAGGCGACCCCTGTGAAAGGGTCGTTCGACCGCCAAAGGGGTCGCGACCCACAGGTTGAGAACCGCTGCTATAGACGATGTGATTCCCTTTATATTGCACTTGGACAGGCCCAGCTGTGGTGCCAGTGGTCAGGGTGGAAATGAGCACTCACTGTGATGAGTCGGGAGTGTTCGCCGGGTGAGGAAAATAGCCCGGATCCTGGTTGTGGTGGTGGTCACATGACTGTATACATTTGTCAGTCCATAGAACAGCATAGCTAAAATGGGTGAATTTTACTATGGAAACTGTATGCCAATAAATTTAACTGCACCGCCCCCCCCCTCTTCCCCCCCCGCAGAGTAATGCATAAAAAGTTTAAGAACAAAGGTTACATCAATTGGAAGTGCCTGGCATGATTGCCCATAAAACGTATTTTTGGTCATCTCTTCTCTATGTTTAAATACAGTCCACCTTGGAATGTAACTCTTTATTATCTACTTCCTCCTTTTCCTCTTGTAAATGGATTTTGCTCTTTCAAAAAATGTCAATGGCCAATAATATAAAGGAAATCCTGTGTTTTCTTCCATCTCTTCTGATGTTTTTAAAATGTTTTACAGTGTCTCCTTTTGATACCTTCTGCTTTTCTAGACTTTGAGGACCAAGGGTTTATTCACAGGCTCTTTTTCCTTTTCTGTCCATAAATATATGAATTCCTCCAAGTTGTGTATCTAGTTCATTCCTTTAGCTTTCTTTTCATTCATACCTGCTTTCCTACAGCTTCAACCATGAGTGACTGTCAAAGGATGTCCCTCTATGTATCTGTCAAAACAAAGTCCAACATCAGATCCAAATTTTATTTACCTGATGGGTAGCTCTGATTCTAAAAATAATACTTAATTTATTTTCCAACTTAAAAAATGCCCCAGAATTATTTATTCTTAAGCCAGCATTTTCTTAATAATTTCATGTGTCACACATATCATTTACAGGGTCTCGAATGATACTGTGAGTGCCTGCAAACGTCTTGTTTCTGGAGTTTCCGTTCTGCTCCAATGATGTGTCATTCTCTGAGCAAATGCCTCCCTGTTTCGCACTATGGTGAGGTTATATTTTTATTTTAGATAAAGCAAGTTTTCCTCATTACTTGTCTTTTTCACTCCTCCTTCTTGGCTAATTTTGTCAGTGTATTCCTCCAGATGAAAACTAGAATTATATTGTGAGGTTTCCCATAAAGGGATTATGATTGCATTACTTATATAAATTAATCTGAGTGCAAATAGCATCTTGACAAAATCAAATCTTTCTTTCCAGTAACATTTTCATTTCTGTGTTTATTGAAGTTTTCTTGATGCCTTTCAGAAAAGTTGTGCAGTTTTCTTCATGTGAGCTCTGTTCATTTGGCTAAATATTCTGACCGTGCGTGTGTTTTTCTGCTGGTATGAATAGTGAGAAAGAAACGTTTTGACCTGATTTTCCCTGCTACATAGGAAAGGAATTCCATTTATTAGTTCAATAATATTTTAGTTCATTCTCCTAGCTTTTTAATTCTACAATTATATCAATTTTAAATACCAATAATTTTATTTACTTTCAAGAAATTTGCCTCATTCCTTTTTGATTGCACCAGAACTTCCAATAAAATGTTCAATAAAAGTGGCCCAAGAACTCTTCATCCTAGACTGATTGTTTAATGATAATACCTCTAGTATTTCCTCAGTAAGCCATTAATTTTCTAAAAATATTTTATTAAATAATCATCTCATTCTAGCTTACCTGATTTTTTCTAATGAAGTATGATTTTTTTTTTTCAGAATACTAGTTTTTGTAACTTTGAAGATACCTATCTCTGTCCCCTCCTCCCCTTTCACTTGGTGAAATAAAGATTTATGATGTGTATGAGGGAGGAAGTAGGAGGAAACATGTGATCTCATCCAGATATTATTTATTATTTAAGCCCCCAGAGCTCATAAGATGACAAAAGAGTGTAAATGTCATCAGAATCCCAAAATATGCACGAACAAGCTGAACACTTTTACCTACAACCTGTCACATCACAGTACTAACTTTATGTATTACAATATTGATGTTAGACAGTATGCATCCAACAATGCGAATCGATTGTAAAATGAAATACCAAATGTTGTAAAATATATGTGCTTTCTTAAGATTAAGAAAAATGTTAAACAATTGCTAAAATCATACTTAAATCCATTGATGCAAGAGGGTCTGAGACATTTGAAGCAGTGCAGTGTTCGGAGAAGAAAACATCCCAACGGGTTGAGGATACTAACTGCATTTAAGGGCGAACACCCTGACTCTCTGGGGCAAAGGCCCTTGGACAACGAATGGAGTCCTACAGAAATCATGCCTAAGGGACTTTTCATGATAATTAGGAAAATGTGATAATATAATTTCATTGGAGAAGTATTATTAAATATTTTTTAGCATTTGACTCTTTTAAATTTTATTCTAGACATTAGCTCATAGCTCCAATTCCAAGCTACATTTTGTTAGATACGTACACAAATTTATTTCTGTATATAGATAAATTACCAATAAAATTTTAATTAAAAAAAACCCTACTTACTACAAAAGTATGGTTCCTGTTTTAACTGAATTGACTTTGAAATATCAGCTCCTATTATCCTGATGTAATGAAGACCTCTTGGACACTAATATTGAGGAATCTGTATATTACTGCGATGGGCCCTACTTTCTTTTGGTATAGTATTCTTTTAATACTCTGTAGGATACTAGTTGCTGGAATTATATTTTAAAATTATTTTAGTTGTTACAAAATGTAAGCTAGAAAAATTTTAATTTTTTAAAGATTTGTTAGCATAAAATAATTAGTATAGAATATACTGATCTTATATTGAAGAATTAATAATATAGTAATTATGTACTATAGTAATTAGTATAGGGTAGTATATGTCTTGGTATGCATTATATATAGTATAGAATATATAGAATAACTCTTTCTTTACTAAAAAAATGAAATTAGTTTGTAGTTTTTGTTTGTGTGGTATCCTTGTCAAATTTCAACATCAAGATTATACTGGCTTTGTCAGTTGAGAAGCTTACAACCTTTTGCAATACTTTAACAGTACAGATATTACCTACTACCTTTCATATAAAAATTTGAAATAATTTACCATGAAATTACTAGAATTGTTACATTGTATTTAACAGTAATTTTAACAGTAATTCTTAGCTAATTGTAAAATTTTCCATAATTAGTAGATGATTTACAAGTCTGCTTTCTTTACATCAGTTTTGGAAATTTGTACTTTATTAAAATTTTAAGCATTATGGATATGCATAGTATATCTATTAAATTTCCCAAAATATATGTCAGTGGTGAACTCTGACAAATTTTGTGTAATTGTGCTTTCTCTAATTTTCTAATGACTAGGCATACTGGTATTTTGTTTCTTTTGCTCAATAAACTAGTGAATGTATTAAATGTACAATTCATGTAGTCTATTTTATTTATAAGACATTACGTAGCATTCCTTTCAAAAATATTTTTAGCATTTGTAGTTAGATTTGTGTTAGATTTATAATTATTTTTATTTATTTATCTTTAATTGGCTTCAGCATTCACAGAATCTTTCAGGAATATAATATTCTTAAACTTTTAATTTTCTTTTAACTCTCAGTGTATTGAATAGACTTCAATGTTTTTTGCAAAAGAGGACATGGGTATTAAATTTCTTAAGCCTTTATATATTTTAGATTGCCTTCATTTTGCTTTCACAGGTTAAATACAGTTTTAAAAAAAAATACAAACTTGTAATTCCCTTTGGTAACTTTTCCCCCCATTAAAACTCTGTTTCCTTGCATTTAGTGTTACTGAAAATAACTTGACTTATTTACCCTCTAGAATGATAAACTTTTTGTTTTGTTTTGCTTTCTTGAATCTTTTTAAATTCAGTGTGTGTGTGTGTGTGTGTGTGTGTGTGTGTGTGTGTTTAAACAGCAACAACACAACACTGTGATGATCTATCTGGCAATGCAAGGGATCCTTCTTGCAGAGAAGTCTGTCAAAAAGGAAACAGAGGCCAGGACACGTTTTGCTTCTGTAGACACGCATTGTTGTTTGCATTTGTTCTTTGCTCTGTAAACTGGCTCATCCATCATCATTTCTACCATCCCTTCTCATCACTCAGCCCTTTCCTTTGCACTCCCTCTGAGTCTACACTGGGGCCGCTGAGATTTTGGGCTGGGAAGGAGTTTTCTTGTGCCTTCCTAGTCTGGAATTGCTACAAATTCCTAGGTTCCAAACACAGTTGTCGAATAATTCTTCTGTTTTCTGCTCGTTTCTCTCCCCTATTGTGCATTCCCCGTTGCCGGGGTTCTTGTCCCAGCATCAAGAAGGGTTCAGGAATTTGGAGAAGGGGCTCTGCGTGGATGACATAGGAATCCAGAGACTAATAAAGGATCCGGAGATGAGATATAATTTTGAAAGGCCTTGCGGGTCAGAGGACCTTCAGCTAAAGGAACTGAAGACCCAAGATCTTAAGTCTAAGGTCTTAGGTTCTGTCCTCCTCAGGACCCCATGCTTTTTATTAACACAACTTGTCCTGAGGCGAGGTGGAGATAATACATTTCAAAGGATGAGGTTTCAAAGGGTACAGAGGCATTGGCAGAATGGGGGAATTAGCCTACGGCTGTTCAGGTGTTTGGCCAGGAGGAGGCAATGACATGTAGATTAAGATGCCCTTTAACTGTCTGGCGGCCACAATCAGTTTATTATTCAGGTTGGGGGAAATGCCTTTAGCCATTCCCAACAGGTGACTATATGTGTGACTCAACCCTGTTGAGTCCCCAAGTCTCATCAACATTTTGATGAAACTTTTGAAATTATGACAATTATGCTGGAATTGGTTCCCGGCACCTGTGATGACCTGGCTTCCCAGGTCCCACAGAAGATACAAACCACCCATCACATTTCTGACTTACATATGGCAGCAAACCTCAGGTGCCTTCCTCTTACTTCTTCCCATCCGTCCCACAGAGTCCACATCCCCAGCCGCAGCTGCTCCTCTGTCCCTCTCCCTCCACCTCCATGCACCCCTTCTGCCTAATCGCACAGCACAGGCACGTGCCTTCACTTGCAGGGTCATGTCGGCGATCGCGGAAGTGGGAGCTCCTGCCCAGCTATCTCTCCGGAGCTTTGGATTCGTATCTCCAAATACGTGTGGGGCATCGCACAGATCATTCCGATTCCTCGCATCATAAATTTAACTCAGCATCTCCTCACCGCTCAGCTGATCTTTAGAGTAGATGGCAGCACCACCCCTAAGGTACCCAGGCCAGAAAAACCTAGGGTGGTTGTCCCTGACTCATCCGTCCTCCTCCTCATGTATTTTATACAATTAAAAATAGTTTTGCTTGTAATTTTTAATTATCAGTAAATACCGTCTATTTATCTCCATTTCTGTATTGTTTAGGCATCATTTCAGGCCCTGATCATTCCTGAATATGACCATTTTATATGGTTCTGTTTCTATCTTTCCTGCTTCTAAACAGTTCTTCACACAGCAGTGGAATAATGGTTCTGAGTATCCTGTGGCTTTATATTGAGCTCAGGATAAATTCTTTGTTTCTTAATGTGCCTCACAAGGTGATGTATGTTCTGGTCTGTTCCCCCCTAGCATTGCCGTCCTTGTCCCGCCCTCTCACTCCCACCAGCCCCTGTCCCTGTTCACCTCACACTAGGAAGATCCTCTTGTCCATCCAGTCTGACCTACTGGACTTCCATGCTTTACTGTGTCCAATCACTATCTTCTTGGATATGTATCCTCTTTTGCCATTTACCAAATTAACCCCTACTTATTTATTAGGTTTAAATTTGGATGCCACTTTACCTAGGACCTCATCTCTGACAAAATCATCAAACCTCCCCAGTTTGCATTGTGTTTCTTCTGTGTGTTTTTGTAGTGGTCTACAATTCTTCTTTTAGAAAATTTACTTCATGAGACACATAAGAGCTTGTTTATTTGACCATATCTCTCTTCAGTCCAGCGGTTCTCAACCTGTGGGTCGCGACCCCTTTGGCAGTCGAATGACCCTTTCACAGGGGTCGCCTAAGACCGTCCTGCATATCAGATATTTACATTACGATTCATAACAGTAGCAACATTACAGTTATGAAGTAGCAACGACAATAATTTTATGGTTGGGTCACAACATGAGGAACTGTATTTAAAGGGCCGGAAGGTTGAGAACCACTGCCTTAGACTGAACCTTTATGGAGGCAGCAGTTATGTATATGTGTCCTATTGTGTGTGTTTTTAAAAAAATATGCTTTTTAAAATTGATATTAGAAAAAGTAAAAGGGAGAGGGAGAGAGAGGTAAAAACATTGATGAGAGAGAATCCTTGATTGGCTGCCTTCTGCACACCTCCTACCGAGGAATGGAGCCTGCAACCCAGGCATGTGCCCACACTGGGAATGGAACCAATGACATCTTAATTCCTGGTCAGTGCCCAACCACTGAGACACAGTGGCTGGGCAATGTCCTATTGTTTTTATTGTGTCTCCCAGAGACCACTAATGCCTGAATATACAATTACATAATAAGTATTTGTTGAATCAATTAATCTTAACTACAAACTATTTTCCAAACATCCACTCATCCTCTGAGTCTTCAGAATGTTGTTTCCTGTGTCCCGTTCTGCAGTATTTTTTCATACAACGCATTATTTCCTCTTTATGAATCTAGAAATGAAGTGGGTCACAGTCAGATGCATCTTAGAACACATAGCTGTCCTCTGCCCAATGCACTGTCCACTTAGATGACCAGCTCTACTGTTCATCTCTACAACTGTCTGACCTACTGGACTTCAGGCTGCTGTTCACTCTACAACTTCAAGTACAACTCTAGGGTCTGTTGGAAATTCTTGCATGATTCCAGTGAACTAAGGTAGGACCCATTCTCTGAGCCCTTGAAACAGTAGGCTATTGCAGAAACCACAATTCCCAAAACAAGCGACAGCCAGGACTCCCCTCTTGAGTACGCAACCTTCCTTGTCCTTCCTTGTGGTGACTCATTAGGCAGCCTTTCACTGTTCTGTCCCCACTCTTACCTTTGTCATACTGTTTCCTGCAAGCTCTTGACTCTTTAACAATATAGAAAAATAAGGGGGAGTTGTAAGGAGAGTACATGTGGGCTGATAGCCTCCATTTTTACATGTTTGATAGGAGAACAGCTGCAAACTTTAATGGGAACATAGTTCTCTAAGTCAAGAAGCCAGATTTCACTGGTGATGGTGTTTGCTGGCAGGAGGGTTCTCTGTCCCCCTTTTTCAGGTACATTGAATATGTATCATTTCTCCCCCCACAATCCAGTTGCTTTAGTGTCATAATTAGTGAGGTGATCACAGTGTAAGGTATAAAAATGTTGAATTATACAGCTGAAACGAATATAACTAATAAAATACTGGGTAGCAACTATACTAAAATTAGCAAATGATTCTGTGTATTTCTCTGAACAAATGTGTAATCTGAATCCATATATGTTGCTGTTTTCCCCCAAACTCCAAAGGAATGGCATCTCTCATAATTATAACTAATTGCGCATTGGCAAAACGTTGGCTTCTCCTCGCTTTTTGCAAGCTCAGGGCTGGATTTGACCTAAGTTTGTCCCATCCGGTAGCTGCAATGGCGGTGAAGGTAAGGGACCTGTGGCATGACAGCAAGGCCTACCTGTAGTGCCAGTGACATCACTAGTGCGTGCTCAGTGGCTGTGATTCCCCATTTCATCACACTGACTAGACAGGGTGCAGCGGTTCTCAACCTGTGGGTCGCCAACCTGTGGGTCGCAACCCCTTTGGGGGTCGAACGACCCTTTCACAGGGGTCCCCTAAGACCATCGGAAAACACATATATAATTACATATTGTTTTTGTGATTAATCACTATGCTTTAATTATGTTCAATTTGTAACAATGAAATTGGGGGTCACCACAACATGAGGAACTGTATTAAAGGGTCGCGGCATTAGGAAGGTTGAGAACTACTGGCTATGGTGTGGACTGACTATATTCTCACTCCTGGCCTCCCTGGATTATCTGGGTTTCTGAGCCCAGTTCTCCAACCTTCTTATTGATTCAGAAAGCTACCTGGCTCCTTCCAATGGATTCTTGTTTCTACATGAGTTAGCCAGAGTTGATGTCTACTGTTTGAATCTGAGAATCCAGACTGATGCAAATACAGTGGGGCCTTGACTTACGAGTGTCCCGACTAACAAGTTTTTCGAGATTCGAGCTGTCTCTCGGCCGATTTTTTGCTTTGAGTTGCGAGCTAAAATTCGGGTTACGAGCCAGCTTCAGATACCCCACCGCCAGTTGGCGCAGCGAAAGTCACAGTGAACGCCACAACATCAGCCCAGCATCACCTGTTTCACTCGTTCACTTTAATGATTTGATATACAAGTAATTTGAGTTACAAGCTCCATCACGGAACGTATTAAACTCGTAAGTCAAGGCCCCCTGTACTAAGCACGGGACCTAGGGAGGAAGAGGAAGGGGCCGGGTTCCAGGAATCTAGCCAGCAGGAGCAAGCTATGGGCATCGGTTCTGTGTTTGTCACCAGAGTGCCTGACAAAAAAACAAACCAACAAGCAAACAAAATGCTGGCTACCTCGGGCCCCTCCATTTGTTTACATTACTGAGAAAAGAACGTGTTGGTTGTTCTCTCATCATTCTCTTTCCAGAGGCTTTGCTTTCCTTAACTCTTCTTCGTGAAAATGAACACAGTTGTCCCTTTGGGAGAAAGTTGTGCAGATAAACCTGAATTGCATAAGAAGGCCCACCTTGATGATAAAACATATGAGATTGTTGTAGCTGTGATTTTTTAAAAGAGTAGGTTTGACTTATTGATTCTGTGAAAGCAAAAACTGGTAAAGAACTACACAACCAGGCAACTCACCTCCCATAAATAAATACAAGACCCTAAACAAAGTGGTGGGGAGGGAGGGGGAGGGAGGGGTATTGTTCTGGAAATAAATTGAATTTTCATCTAAAGCAAAGCATAGCTGTCAGTTGTGGAAATATACAACAAACTTATAAAAGAAAGAAAGAGTGAGGGGAAGTTTCTATTCATAGTATTATTTACTCTATAGAAATATGTGAAAATATACAAGCTGAATTTTTATAGAAATACAAAAAGCTCCTCATGCAATTTTAATAGTTATAATTAGCCACCTTAAAAACTTTCTTTTATCTCCTAGTTCATTAAAGGTACATGTTTTTAAAATGACATATTCTTAAAGTATTTTAGCCTAAAATATTTATTTCATCGTCTTTCCTAATTTCTAGTGAAATTTCATTTTGTTTCTTCCTTTTTTTTTCAAGCACACATTATATAATCACACTTTTTTATTCAGAGGAAAGTAAAAATTATATTTTATAAACAAAAATCATACTGAATATTTTACAATATAATCATCTTAATTATTTATAATGTAATATGCAGAATAAGATGTGTATTAATGAAGTCTGATTAAATATGCACAGTTTGGGAATACCTGGGTTCATTTGCTAATGCTTTTCAAAAATATTAAGCACAAAAATCCTGTTTGTTGTAATTAAATGACTGCAGTACTCAGAGGCCCCCCCAAAGCCTGCACTGTGGTGAGTAACCTTGAGGGCAGCTCTGTCCTTCATATTAATACACATGGAGTGTCAGGACAGCCCAGGTGAGGGAACCGGGCACCGCAGCAGGTTATACCTGTATCTTGTGAGGGTGGATTATCCGGAACCTGGTCAAATGAGTGGTGTGAGCTTCAGGAACGCACTCCATACCTCCTAAGAGAAGCAGCAGCAAAATCCTGATCCATGAGCTGGGTTTGGCTTATAGGTGTGTTTTGCATGGACTGCCCAGGGAGACAGTGAAAATACTCTATATGATACCTTAACGATGGAGGCTTGTCATTATACACTGTCCAACACACAGAACGGACAACAGCAAGAGGAACCCCTAATGGAAACAATGGACTCTCGGGATGATGATGTGTCAATTAGGCTCATCAGTTGTGACAGGTGTACCACTCTGGTGGAGGATGGTGATAACAGAAGAGGCTATGCATGTGTGGGGAGGAGAGTATTTGGAAAACTCCCCCCTGCCCCAAATTAGAAAGGATTGCTAGCATTTTAAAATCAGTAACTTGTGTTATGGGTTGAATTGTGTCTCCCAAAATGCATACATGTGTTGCAGTTCTAACCTCCAGTACCTTAGAAAGTGATCTCATTGGGAAATAGATGCAGATGTCTTAACTTTGCAAAGGTGAATCACGAAGATACTGGCGTAGAGCGGACTCCTATCCACTGTGACTGATGACGTTATCAAAGGGGGACATTGGGACACAGGCATGTACACAGTGAGAACTCCGTGTGAAGATGTGGGCAGAGATTGGGGTGATGCTTTCTGCAAGCCAAGGAGTGCCAGCATCTGCCAGGAAACCACCGGAAGCTGGTGAGAGTCATGGACCAGATTCCCTCTCACAGTCCTCGGGAGGAGCCCTCGCTGCGACACCTGGACTTAGCCTTGCAGCCTCCAGAGCTGTGAGACAATACTTCTCTGCTGTTGAGGTCACTCAGCCACGTGGCCCTCGGAATCTAGCACAGGTTGCCTATGAAAACCCTGGGTCTCCAGCTTGTCTGGAAAGTAGCCAGATTTGGTAACACTCAGCTGATGAGCTGGAATGGAGTAGTGGCTGCCCCCTTCCCCTGGGAGTGTCTGCAGTTCACCAGAGCCCAGGCCAGTCCATTGTGATAATGTAAGTTGCCTGCTTGGTGATGCCTGATTCCACCCCAAAGGAGAATGGGGCAGGAAGAACTTAAACATATTGTGAGAAATACAGTCTCTTGTGATCTTTGAAAGCAAACAAAGTAGAAGTATTTGAGTGTAAAGAAAAGAAAAGGAAAAGACAAAATACAATAAGAAAACAAAATGGCTACCCCGGGAGTTTTCTGATAACCACAAATTTTAAAGAATTCTTATAAAATGAAAAATGTAAAACCAGAAGCAAATGTGGGTAAGTTAAATGTAGCTATGATAAAGATGCAGGAAGGACCCTCAGATCCCCTACTGAAGAGTTTTTGGAACAAGAGGAAGACATAAATGGTATCTCAACTGCTTGAGGGAGTCATTTCTGCTGAAAGACAGGTCTGGAGAAGGCACTACAGAGAGGACCCGGGAGAGACCTGCATCTGGTTCTGCTTCTACACTCTGAGCACGTTAAAGCCATGAAGTCAAGACGAATTACATCCCCAGATTCCCAGGGATGTTGATCTCAGAACTGCTGCTGATGACCCTTGAGGAATAGTAGGGATTGAGTGAGGATCTGAAAGAATGGAAATGGACAATACCATCACAACTTTCAAAGAGAGAACACGGAAAAGCTTTAGAAAATACAATTTGCCTGAGAGAAAAAATTAAGTAATTATAACTCAAGTGTGTTTGTTTTGGAAATAAAGAAAAAAAGTGATTAGGGCTTGGGAATGTTTAGAAATAAGAAGTCAGGCAATAGAGGCACCAGGGAGGTGACCGACCTCCTGCTACTCTACGCTCCTGTCACTTTCCTGAGGTGCCCTGGACTCCCTTTGTGCTGAACACAGCTAGCATGCTCCTGCTCAGCAGCCTCTGCACCACCTGCTCATTCCTTCCAGAACACTCCCCCCGAAGGGATCTGCCAGCCTTGCCGCTGCTTCCTGCCAGGTTCTATTCTGGGTAACCTTCTCCAGGCTTTCCCCATGACCCGATGTAAGTTTGCAGCCCCACTCACCCTCTCTATGCCCTGTGCTGGCTTCATTTTTCTTCTTAGCCCTTATCATTTTTTTAATTTAATAAACATGACATGCATGTGCCAGTCAATTGTGCCAGTCACTGTCCCAGAGGCTTTTACATGTGGAGTATTTAATCCTCTAATACCACTAAGGGGGAAATACTAGGGTATTCCCATTTTGCAGTTGGAGAAACCGAGGCATGGGGGAGTTGTACTTACATTGTGATTGGTAAGCTGTGAAGTCCTGTCTGAACAGGACAACTGGCTCTGCTCGGCTGCCACTATCTAATGTATCTTGTATTTATATATTCCATTTTTGTCCCCACAAATATGGAGGTTCCATGAAGGAAGGATTTTGCTTTCTTTCTATTTTACTCTTCCTCTTAGAATAAGGTGTAGCATACTGTAGATGCTCAATAAATAACTTGTTACACGAACACAATGTAAAGATAAGAGGCTGGAAATGTAAGAGTCACCGCTGTGGAGTAAGATTCCTCTCTCATTGAGAACTGGGAGCGAAGGCTAACACTCCTTGCATCCCAGGCCCTGGCAGAGAGCCTGCTTTATGTAGTGAGAGAACAGAGGGAAGAGAGAGCTGGAAGGAAATCAGGAAACGTGAGGTGCTTGGCAGATGAACTGGAATCACTGAGCATCCCAAAGGCCCAGAGAAAGGTTCATCGGGAACGAGAGAGTAGCCCATTGTTAAAGGAAGACAGAGAAAATCTTATTGAATTATGCAGTCAACTAGTTCATTTCTGAGCTACCAGAAAAATAGTCTGTGATCAAAATTGGAAAAAAATTAATTGACAAATATCTATGAAGCCTTACCCATAGTTGAGCCACTTTGGTAAGTGCTATGAGGCTTTTACCGAGAAGTTTCAGAAACCTGCCAGCTGTGACAAGGGTTCTGGGGAGAATCTGACAGTGAGTGTGGTATTAAGTAGAAAAACCGATAACAACAAAGAGGATGACACAAGTGAGAAACAACATCAACTTCCACGTGGTTAGCGTCAAAAGGTAAACGCAAGGTGAGTGTGAGGCCACGGTAGGCTGGCAAAATACATTTCTGGAGACCTCTGTCTTCATGAGCATGTGTGTGTCTTCATGAGTACAATCCACATTAGCCAATCAACAAATGATGGGATTCCCAAAATAAACAGGTGTAAGGAGAATATGAATAACCAATATCAATAGGCACCAACCTAATCCTGCCTAATGCTGCTAGTGTTTGAAAGAAACATGTTCAGATCCCTAATCTATTGGGGAATATTATCATAATGTGGGTTTTGAAATTTTTAAGAAGACCTCATAATTAATTCAATCACCATTTTGCATTGCATTCCCACTTGTAATCTGCATTTTTGATTTCAAACTCCTACTATATAGCTGTCATTCTGATCTAATGAAATGTCTCTTACTGAGGAAGAGAGGAAATTTTCAAATGTTGAGGCGACAGAGAAATGAGGGCTGAGACATGTGTCTGTGGCTGCAATTTCACCATGGTAGACTAATTGCAGGGGCCTGTGGGTATGGATTGATGTTGCTGAGTAGTCAGCCTTTACTGCCATCACTTTCAGGGTAATTTGCATAGCATGGCTCATAGTGTTTTATGATTTTTCTTTTAAAAATAATCCTACTTGTTAGTCACTAAATCTATTTAACTCTTCTGCTGCTGCTGAGACTTCGAGGCACGTCTGTGAAGCTGGTGCACGTCTCTCTTGTGGGTGGGTGCCAAGGGAGTTTGAAAAGGGTGTCCCAGCTGCTGCCGTTCACATCCCCAGGGAAGACTAGCATAGTAGGGTGTTCTCCTTGGGAAGCAGACCCTGAGGCAGAGATGATGTCTGGAAGTTGACTGGGGAACGCTCTTGGGATCAACACCTGTGCAAGAGGAGACAGCAGAATAAGACAGGGAGACGTTGGTGTACAGTACAGTCTCCATGGAAACCTAGATCAACCTGCAAGGGAATTCTGAAGATGAGATGGTGCCTGGAGTTGGCCCAAGTTGTGGCAAGAGGGCTGAGCTTTTGTACCCCCTGCAGTGACCAGTCACTGGGTGTCAGACGCCCTAGGAAGGGGTCATGACCTTGTGTGGTGCAATCAGCCAGGGGAGTCCTCAGCATGGCTGACCACTGAGGACTGTCTACCAGGACACTCCCAGCAGGTGGAGAAATAAGTCTTTCTTTCCCGAAGGGGGCGGTCCTGAGTGGCACAGCACAGGATCCACCATAGTCATCATATTTCTCCAAAAACAAAGACTCAATCAGGCACAGCCTAAGCAGCAGGGTGTGACTTCTGAGAAGGTCTTTCTGTGGAATATTCGAGAATCTGCTTTCCACTGCCTAATAATATAATGTAGCATTCGTCAATGAAATATATTCTGTGACAATAATAATGTAAATGAAATCTTTGCAAATCGTAGAAATTCGTCTCACATCTGAGAAAGTGACCAGCTTACTAATGCAAGTTTATATATAAATGTATTGATTTTTCTATTTCAACCAAACTTAAGTCCTGAAGCGTAGTGTTTGCACAGTCTTTTGGGATTAGAGATGTTTTTCAAGGGACTTATGAGGTTAGATTTTTCCTGGTTATAATACTGATTTTCTTGTATTTCACTAACAATAAATTGTATAGTGTGAAGTATATGTCCCTGTGTAATTTTAGAGTTCTTACCCTTTTTAAGTCAATAAAATTACTGTTTGGGGACATTTCTAAAGAAAACAGTGGAGGGAGAGTTTTGAAATGACACATCAGCCAGCGAGGCATCGGATCCATCCCTGCTGCAGTCCACAAAGCGCACCTGCTCGCCACCTGCGATCTTTGCATTTGAGTCGAGGGGACACGTGGGAAGTTAGCACAGTCGAAGGCTTAGGACACGGCTCCGACTGAAACACAAACAAAGGGTACTCGGGCAGGCGCAGCCGGGCCCTGCAGCAGTGTGTCTGAAGGTTACGCTTTATGTTTATTAGCTCCATCCAGATGGCGTTTTATGTCCTTAATAACTTTGCCCCTGACTAAGCCATGAACCTACCATTTGACAAACACAGTCGGAAATGTCTATCGGCAGAAAAATCATATAATCAGAGCCATCACGCACCATCCAGCATACATGGGACGGAGGCCGCTCCCTTCTGTATGCCGATGCCTACAGCTATTTGTTGACAAACACATCCAGCGTTTCCAAACGGAATCTAAATTCCACGAGCACCTGGGATGCCTCTCAAAGGGCTTCATAGTTATGCTGATATTTTATACGAGAACTAACGTTCATTGTGAGAGTTCAAACTGCTTTGATGCATATTTATTCACCTTTGTATGTCCATAAAAATTAGTGTAGGTACGTATTAATATGCCAGCGTTACAAACACAGAGACTGAAGAACAGAGGTCCAAGGTCAACCAGGGAAGTCCCTGAAATCCTGGTCTTCCTTTTTCTGGCTCAGCCTACACACCAGGTTCCCTCTGCTTTTTGGGAAAGTCAGATTGGCTTCTGTGTGACGGTCATTATGTCACCGACTAAATTCTGCTTCCAAATATCAACTTCCTTGAGGGTAGCTGTTATATTTTACTTATCTGAGTCTCTTTCAGAGCACCAGTTTTAGACATTGGATATATGTTTTGCGGAGTTTATTGAAACAATTTACTGCTTCCCTCATTAAACTAAGGTCTTCAACTCCCTAGTAAAACGTGAACAAATTATTTTGAATATAAACTATTTTTCTGCATTATTATTTTGAGGATTTCTCAGCAGGACCAAACATTCTTAAGTGGAATTCCTTTAGAAATGAATTTATATCAGGAAAGTAGGAAACATGGTGTGTTTAGTGTCTAGTTTTATATTCAAAACACTTAGTGTAATTAATGCTACTTAGTTTTTAATTTCAAATCCCTCTCTTTTCCTCTCTCCTTCCCTTTCTTTCTTCCCTTCTGCCTCCATTTTTTTTATTCAATAAACATTTATTGAAGTCTCTAGTATGTATCAAGAACCGTGCTATCTCTTGTGCAGGCACGTAAACATTTAAGAAAATTGTCAGTGTTCAAATTTCTCTTAAAACATTTGTTTTTTTCAAAAACATACATCACAATTGTAAACATCTACGGTGTGCCAGACACTCTGATACCCATTTCCTACTTTATGCTGCCCCCCCTTTTTTTAGCCTTGGGAAACTTTTTTTTTGTATATTCTCATATTCCCTCTAAAACAATCTAAAACCTAACAAAACACTACGATCACAATCATGCTAGCTAAACTTCAAATTACATTCATACCTTTTAAAAATTGTACTAAAATAATAAAACACTGTCTTTCACTCCATAGTTGTCTGTATTTTAGAGAACTTGGCTTAGGACCTAAGGCACAGACTCAGAAATCATTTTAAGGGGCAAACCCTCCTCCTTAGAACCAAGTAGACAACTGTTCACACACTTAACTAGCCAACACCAGCCCGGATGCATTTTTAAAGGATTGGAGTTCAAGTCTAGGGAATATTTGAGAATGAAAGAGGTTAAAAACATGACAATATAGTCTGGGGTAAGATTGAAATCTCCCTCCTTAGGGACTGTCAGGGAAGGAATAGGAATGTGTCTTCTTTGTACTGTTTATGTAAACTTGACAGCAAAAGGTTATTTCCTTCCCATTTGCTCCGTTGTAGCCTCATCTATGACTTACAATTGAACAATGCTTAAGCACTTGTCCAGGGCTGCTCTTTGACAAAATTTAGGAAATGAAACCACTTGAAAATCTGTTGTAGAGAGTGATTAAGTTTCTGCACCCAATTCTGATAGATGTGTGGGGTTTTTTTCCTCGTGTCAAACAATTCTCTAACACCTACAATTTAGCTCAATTTGTGTACTGTCTACCTGGAGGTAGCAGCAAGTACCACAGGTTAAGGACTCGGTTCCACAAGACTTCCTCTTCCCCAATTTAGATGTCAATAGCAAATCCCATGTTGTCACCTGTGCTCCTGACCTACCTGCTGAAGCTAGAAGGTTCCAGGACCCCCTCCTTAAGCTCACATACTTTACTAGAGGGGCTCACAGAACTCAGAGAAACACTTTGCTCACTAGGTCACCAGTTTATTATAAAACCATACAACGCAGGAAGCAGGTGGGAGAGACGCACAGGCCAGGGTATGGGGAAAGGACTTGGAGCTTCCATGCCTCTCCTCAAATTTTCAGGTGTTCCTCAGCCCGGAGGCTCCCTGAACCCTGTTTGAGTTTTTATGGAGGCTTGATTATGTAATACGACTGATTCAACCATTGGCCACTAGCAATTAGTTCAACCTCCAACCCCTCTCCCTCCCCTGGAGGCCAGGAGGGTGAGCCTGAAAGTTTCAGCCCTCTAATCACATGTTTGGTTTACCAGGCAAAGAGCCCCATCCTCCTGGGAAGTCCAAAGGTGACCTCATGAATACAACCAAAGACAACTTTGTTACTCTCTTCACTTAGGAAGTTCCAAGAGTTTTAGGAACCCTTTGCCAGAAAGGGGAAGGGAGACTAAATAGGTATTGCTTATTATACATCAAAACATCACCGTGTTAACAGAATAACAGAGTTGAACTCTAAATCACTAATTTTGTGCAATATGCACGCCACAGTATCATAGTAGTGGTAGCAGAACAACCAAGTTATTAGGAAGCTATTTGACGCAGTGGGACCAAAAGAGATTTCTCATTCTCCTCCAGATGAATGAAAACAGGAACGAGGAGGTGATGCCTCCTCTGTGTTCTGCAGAGCAGAGGCCATGCCCATGGTCCTTTAAGACACAGCTCAGATGAACTTGGAAGACACCCTGTTCAGTGGAAAATGGAGGAGGAGTCCTGTGCTTCCTACCTCTGGTTGCCTTTCCTGGGAGGGGCTGGGGGAAGAAAAGCTTCCTTTAATCTCTTGATGAATTAAAGTCCATTCATTTTACATTTGTGGCTTTACATATGGAAGTGTCATTACCTTGTTATTAAGAAATGCTGTGTTAGACACTTTTTTATTTCAATGCAATACAGCTAATAGGAAAGCTAGATTTTCCCCAGAAACAAATTATTGTTAGATTTCCTCTCCCCACTCACCCCCTGATCTCCAGCAATTCTGTTTTCAGATAACATGAAGACCAATGTATGTGTGTATTTTTTTTTCCTACACCATTTTAGTACAGTACATTTAAAAATAATTGATGATACTTTTGTAATTGTATACTTTTCTGTTAAAATAGGATATGTATTTCATCACTCAGACACCTAGTGAATTATAGCTTATTTGGTCTGATAATGAATAAAAAGCTGGTTAAAGCATTTCTAAATGGACTAAAATTAAAGTCAGTGTATACGATATCTAGCTAAATATATGTGTTTTTTAAAGAAATGAGACCAAATAACTATTGAAGTCAGATTTCACAATAAATACTTTTTTTTTCTTGAAGGCTGCCATGCAATAAAGTTATAATGGTGCTTGGAAACTTTTGACTTCTAATTGCACAAATAAATAGAGAGATAACCTTATGGTTTCTTAACACCATTACCTTTGTTCATGCTAAAATACAAAATATAATTCTGCATGGGTTATTCAATAACTGCTGATAAAACAACCCTCCTATGTATAAGATGCATATACTTCAAGGCTTTTAAGTTAAATATTTAAATTTAAATGTCACTGTTATTAATTAAGTTTTCAGACACTGCTTAAGTGCTTTTGATTTTACGGTATAACCTGTGAATATGAAATCAATAAGTTAAGAGGTGAATATACTGTTATTATTTCATAAAATAGATATATCTACTTATGTAATGACATTATAAATAGATGTATACATGACATAATATTAAATATGTATAATCTATATGGGAAAATATATGACATATAGTTTATTTAATGTAAATGAAATTACATTTACCGTATAATACATTTGTATTTATTTACTGTAAAGGTATATTATTTGGTAGCTCATATAATGCATTATAAATTACCATCTAACTAATATTACATAACATTACACTTGGAATGTTTAGAAAGTGTGTTAATAACACTAAACCAGGACAACAGCCTACCATAGTAGTAATATGACTTCTGAAGGCAAATCTCTTTGAATGCAATTTACTTTTTTGTGTTTTATGCAAAGAATAAGTGGCCTAAAAGTGTTGAACTTCCCAGGATCATTTCTCTACCACCTTTTACCAAGGATTAGGAATAGATGAGATCAAAAGCCAGGTCCTCTCCCTCTAAATGATCCTCTTCACTTGCTGACATATGGACAGTGAAAGGATCTGCCCTCTGATACTCAAACAGATACTCCCCAGGAAATGCAAAGTGCTTTTGTGTCTGACCCAGGATGTCCCACACCACTCACACCAAGAACTGGAGATGAATTAGCTGAGTGACTGCGCTTCCCCAAACCTCTTTGCCCTGAGTCAGAGAACAGGGACAGGAGTTGAAGAAGGTACACCTTAACTAGCCTGCCCCAGGCAGTGTGCCCAAAACACTGTGTGTGGGATAAAGGGACCAGGAAGTTCATCTCTTCTCAGCCCTGTGGAGCTGGCGGCGTGGCTTGTCACAGAGTTTCTTTCAGCGTATGTGATTGCTCGCTCCACATGCTGCCATTTACAGTACATGGTATACAGTAAATCTATTTTTTGTCAAGATGGGCTGGGTTTTCACAGCTCTGCACATGACATCCACTCACTCTTCTTGGCTCTTAATGCTTCACATGGTGTAGTCTTGATTCTTGGCTGATTGCCTCCAATATGTTCAATTTGGGATGATTTTTAGTGTAGGTTTGTGAAATGATGCCCTAGAAATGTGAAAAACGTATAGGCTTCTTTAAAGGGCGTGCAGGACCCAGTCTGCCTCCACGGGCATCATGTTGAAATGATCATATTCTCTGAAGCATTTGTGACGGGCCCTCTGTGGGCACTGGGCGCGTTCTGAAGGCAGAAGGACCGGAAGAAACACCACTGGCTGTGTCTGGGGAGTGGGATTGGGAGTGGAGGTGAAGAGATGTTTTGTTTTCATCCTGCAATATATTCATTTGTACTGTTTTATTTTCCCTTGAACCTGGCACTTTGTCTCATTTTTACAATGAAGAAGTTTACGGAAGAGAAAGTAATATTTCCTCTGCTCTTGTCCTGGTTAGAAGTATCTCCTGCCTGTCACTCATGTTTTCACAGCACCCAGTTCCATAAGCTTTAACTTGTCAATCTCATTTCTAAACTGTTCTTCTGTGTCCACACGGACATTGGGTTTTTAATTTCCACCGTTCATCTTCCCTGCCTCCTTCAGCTGCAGAACTATTTCTTCTTGATATGTCACACTTGTTACCTGCGTATTATCAATGCAATTGGGGCTCATGTGAGTTGCCCGGGGCTGTTCCAGGAGACACTCCCAATGAAGTGCCTTTTAGAGTTTCCTGCACAGCTTCGGTCAGTTGGGTCTGAGTCAGTACTATCCATGCTACTATGTCCCTACACGAAAGTAACTAGTAGTTTAGTCAAAGACGAAATATGGTGGGAAGCCTAAAGTATGTTTAGCAAGTTTGATGCTTTCATTTTTTAAAAAATATTTGAAACTACCACATAAAAATTGTCTGAAAGAGACTAGAGAATAGGCATGAGGGAAATTCAATATTTAATACTGGATCTCTTTTCCTTCGCTTTCCATTTTTGTTTGATTTCTATTTGAATATTTGTGAGGAAGTTGTGCATAAAAATTTAGTTTCTCTTTACTGTTTCCTGAATCAGATGATCTTAAGAGATGAGAACAGTATAGACCAAAGTAATGAGAAGAGGATGCTGACAAGTGGCAGAAGCTACAGAAACTACTTACTCCACGTTGACTCTCTTTAATGAACCTAAGGGAAATAAATCCTATAATAAAAAAAATAAATGACAAATCATATTGCAATTGTGGGGGACTTCCATGCCTCCCCAGTTGACAAGGGAAAGTGAAAAAGAGGCAGAGTGAGGAGAGAAACAAAAGGAACCAGCCCTACTCTTAACTGCCCAGGGGTAATCTGCTAGTCTCTCATCTGAATGCGTAGGGGGTTGGACTAGCTGTTCTTTAATGTTCTCATTCTAAAGTCTCAAGACACTTGGAGTTCCTCATCTGGGGCGCTCTGGCTCTCAGGACACAGTGCCCAATGCAATGGCACTTAATACAGTACATTAGGAGAATAAACAAGGAACAAGATAAAAACACAATCCCCCATTGAACTAACCCAATCCCTGATTTCAGAGAGTTTACCATCGTTGGGGGAAGAGAGATGGTCAAGAAAAACAAACAAAACCAAAATCCTAGAAAATACCAAACTACAGTGAAAGCGAAGGAGGAAATTAATTGCAAATGGGCATGAAACTGGAGTGGTATAAATATTCCATATTCTGATTGTTGTAGTGATCACAAGAAACTAAATATCTGTGTTAAAGATATAAAAATGTACACTTAAAATAGTTGTTTTATTGTTCATAAGTTATATGTTATATTGCAATATAGCTGGCAAAAGGTTGCCACCAACTTTGTGTTTTTAATACTATTTTAAATTAAAAAACTTCTAATTTGTTAAAATTTGCATATACATATATGGCTATATATACAGACAGGCATATGTGCATGTTATCTTAAACAAATATGTAAAAGTTGAAAATGTGTATGTACATATATATGCATGTATATATTTTAAGACAATTCTAATTTGTTAAAAATTATATATACTTGTATGTATATATGTAGATACATATGTATGTATATGTACATATGTATTTCATATTTTGAACAAGTGAAATGTAAAACTAGAATTCAGTTGCTCTCGAAAAACATATTTAATGAGAGCAATAAGTCCCAAATACATTATGCTTGAGAAAAATCCATAGTTACACTGTTTTGCACTGAGCAGTAAAATCATTGAAAGCAGGCTTTCTCGTCCGACTTCAAAAACTGATGAGGTCAGCTGTCATGGAATATTACTAATTAAACTATTTACACAGAGTTAAGGAAAGCAAACAAATGAGGACACGATTATAACTTGTGATAAATTATTTGAAAGGGAAAACCGGAGTCCTGTGACAAATTCAAACAAAAGAATCTGATAATTTATTTTTTAAAAATAGAGAAGTACTGCCGATTTACTTAGTAAAAATAAGTTCTGAAAAGGAAAATACAAAGTTATAAAGCAAGGACTTAGAAATAATCAAATGAGTTTTCTGTGGAAACTTCAGAAGGCTTGAATGTTCTGAACTTGCCTACACTTCATTTCCCATGAACATGCTGCTCAGATTTGGTTCTTGATAAGCTTCCCTTTTACTCCATCTCTCAACTGGTTATCTCCAGACTACCGACATCAGACCACTCACACTAATACTGATAATCGCGCATATTTTTCACTAGCTTCTTGTTATAAAAGCAATCCCATAAAGTACTATTACATTTATTTTAAAAGATTTTCCATATTTAGCATAATGTGCTAATAACTATCACATACTTGCCTAAAGAGATGGTCATGATATAAAGACTCTGCTTCATTGGACAATGACTGTTACTGTGGAAGAGACAAGTGCTAACATCTCCTAAAAGGGTTGCGTACAGAGAAAGAGAACAAGGTAATACTGTGTGATTTTACAGAGGAAACATTATAGGGTAAAAACATTGACATGTTCAGTTAAAAATAATCCTTCAAAAGGCCAAAGTTAACAGTTAAAACCACTTTTTATCTAGAAATTGGCAAAAGATTTATCTAAAATGTTTATATTTTTGCCACTCCATAAATCAAAATTAGTTTTCCATTAAAAAAATTGGATCAGAGATGATAATCTTCTTGCCAATTTTTTAGCTAAATGCAAATGGAAACATCTGAGATTTTAAACTGAAAACTGAAGTTTATAGATATGTAGTAAAACTACTGCTTGTGAGTGCTACATTGTGAGAGGTTAGGAATTAATGATGATTTCAGATAACATAAAGCCTTTCATTTCCTTTTACTAAACTTATAAACAAAACTCTAAAGGCTAGCTTTGTTGTTAATGTGTCTGCTTTATTATATTATTTCCACCTTTTAATGTTGGTGGGATGATAATGTAACATCTACCTATCTTCAGTTCTCAACTCAAAACTCAGGATTCTCCGGACAAGGTCAGGTGCTGCTTCTTACGGGCCTTCATAGCACCATGTGTCTTTCCTTGTAGTACTTGAATTTTTACCTATTTGATTAACATCTGCTTTGTTCACACGTCTGTAAGCTGCACAGGAAAATCACCCGGGGTTTTTATTTACCATCTCATCCCTAGGACCCAATACAATGTTCAGTGCCTCGTGGACACCTAACAAACCTTATTAAATGAATGAAATTCGATGGCCACAGAGTGATTTCTATGATTTTCTGGAATATGACCATTGCTTTATTCATGTCTACCAACATTAGGTTTTCTTTTATGTATTTGCCAACTTTTATCTGCTTTATCTCCAAACCAGCAAATTGCACGCGTGCCTCAGGCTAGCTGTTGTGTTTCTCCCTTCTCTGCTTCCCAGCCTCTTTCCCCGGCCTGTGAATGTGATCATGGGCAAAACAGTGCTGAACATATCAGTGCTTCCTTCCCTGTTCCACTGCAGGCAGTCATCTCCCCCTGACTCCAGGATCAGATGCTTCCCTTTGCCTCTAGGGAAGTTGTCAAAACGTCTGGAAGAGGAAACAGCTCTTCCTCCCTCACACAATTCTGAGAGCTCAGAACCCTAATGAAATGTCCCCCGCGCCCAAATATTTTAAAAATGTTTTTGTTTCTCAAGAAACTCTACACTTTTAACATAAAATAGCTCCAGATCACCTGAGGAAGATTTACTACTGTCTCTGCAAGCTACACATTACTTTCAGAATGTAGATGGCCTTCTACCTTCAAAGAATTGGTCCTGGAATTCTACTGACATCCTTGCAGTTAAGCCTGTAGGTCGGTGGATGCAGCACGGGCTTACATGACAGGGTGTGGCTGGACTGAGGATGTATAAAATAGTCACCAGGTATTATTAGCATCTTAATGGTCAAACTACATTTTATCAGGAGGAATGTCAATGAACTTAGAAGAGATGGTTGGCAACGGTGTAACACAATGAGATTCTGCTCTCTTTACCCAGAGGAGAGACACAGATGCCAATATGGAAACCAAAATATAGCTTTACCTGGGGCCATGAAGACATAGCCCTGCAATAGGGAAGATTCATCTTTATTCAATTTCATGTGCCCCCATGTAGGAACACTGTGGTAAAAGGGATGACTTTTTTATTTTTACCAAAAGACAAAACTTGAATAAATGAGCTCGTTTCCATCATGTTGACAATGTCTTAAGTCATGAGATATGCTAAAGTATGTATCCCAAACTGCATTATGGAATCATTAAGCTGATTTCCTCATCAAAAGATATTTTTTTCTGTTGAAATTTTAAGGGAGAAGACAGGTGGTTAAAGACTAATACATTTTAAAAGAACTGGTGGGATCTCGCCAGCTCCCCCCTTGTCACACAACTCTTTGAATGATTAGGGGTACTGACTGCCAAATGTGTTTAAAAACTCATTTGAATGAAGAAAAGACTCAGAAGTAAACAAAAAAGGGAGGGAGGAAGGGGATAATTTACGTTTACATTTTTTCTTTATTCTTAAGATGAGAAATAAAATTGTTCTTTG
This sequence comes from Myotis yumanensis, assembly GCF_028538775.1. Taxonomy (NCBI): domain Eukaryota; kingdom Metazoa; phylum Chordata; class Mammalia; order Chiroptera; family Vespertilionidae; genus Myotis; species Myotis yumanensis. Next base: position 7,616,711 of record NW_027223759.1, read on the forward strand.
ATTAAAAAATGGCAAAAGTCGTATTTGAGGTAAACTCACATTTCAACTCTAAGTCTGAAGGCGTTTTTATCTGTAACTATTGATCTAGAGATTTGAAGTTAGCAGGAGAATGAATGATGTGATTTAACATTTATAATGCTATAAACTGCTTTCTTGTAGTATAGATTAAGATTTCTGGCTAGCTATCTGCAAAAGCAATAGCTCTTAATTAAAGTATGCAAATAAAGTATGGTAACACTGAAGTCTCAAGAAAGCAGGGCTTTTATATGTTTAAACGTGTAAATTATGTATCAAATATGTATCTGAGATGCAGAATATACACATGCCAGTATAAAGATGCATTCACACACAGACACACAGACAGACACATACTACACAACCATAGGTGTGTGCTCAAACACACAAAGTCACCTGTGTCTTTTCCAGTGTTTTTACTGTCAAGTCCCCCAGCCCAGAAGAAAAGGGAATGTTTTTCAAGACAAGGGATGAACTATTTAAAAAGGGAATCTTGAGTTTTCCAACAAGGTAAAAATAAATGCTAAGTAAAGGGTATTTTAGAATGCACTTGCGTATCTGCTATTGTTGTTAGTGCAGGGAGCCATGCACCCATGGGTTAGGGTCAAGAATGTTGTTAGTACCCAGTGCCAGGGGCCGGAATCTGTGCAGTTCCTCTGCACTGTGGCCCTCCTTACAACATCAAGGACCCGCTCCCTCTGCACTCACCAGTCTGCCTGGGCACGTACATGCAGAGAGCTGACAAATGATAAGGGAAATTGGAAAGGTTGAGAGGATGAAGTCAATAATAGATTTATCTCCAGACATTTAGCACTTGAAGTGCATCTGTTATACAATATGTAGACATATTTTACAGCAAATTTGGAGATTCTGTGAGCCCACTGGGCAGGGACACTATCTAGTTTTATATTCTATACAATTCTGAGCATAACTTTGGTGCTTAATCAGTAGGAGGAGGAGGTACCCACTGTGGTTACAAAAGGAGGGAAAGGAGATGGGGACGTAACCCAGGGTCTCAGATGCAGTAGCAGTGTGGGGGACAGTGAGCAAAAGAGCAAGGCCAAATACAGAATACGAGAAGGGTATTTTATGCAAACGTGAGAAGACGGTACTTGGAAAATTCTTTCCGTCATTAAAAGTCAAAATGTCTATTTTTTTTCTCAAACTGAAGGAACATTATTAAAAGTTTTTTATCCTAACAGAGTGCGAAAGTTCAGTAATAAATTGAAAACAACTTTTTAACTAGATCTCGTTGGAGAGCATTTAGGAAACACTTTTATGCCAGCTTGAACATTATTTTCCCCCAAAGAATTCATCTTGTTCTTTTGAGGAATTTATTTTCCTTCATGAATGCTCTAAATACTATTAACCGTAGATATTGTAAAGTATTAGCTTTTATATTTCTAGTATTTAAAATGGTATGAACCCATTTATAATATGCATGCAAAAGAAACAAATTATACCTACTTGTTTATATAAATGTGATATGAATGTGTAATTGAGAAATTTCTATTTTACTATCCATGTTTTTCTCTCCTCTACCTCTGTTTTTTCCCTCTACCACACACATTTGGAAAAATACACATCTTAAGACTTTAATTTTGTGTAAATGTGTCTGTCATAGTTAAAAATCATGTAAAAAGACTAACAGAATAATATTTAAAAATATTCTTGCATCGTAGCTTATTGCCCTAGAAAATGTAAATATATGTCTTAGCCCTATTGTTGCTTGTTCTATTGTACAAGAGGCTGAATCAATTGGCCAATTCAGCTAAAATATGTTTTCCCAGGGGAGTTACTTAAGGTTTTTTAACTGAAACAAGCAGCTGGTTGACTTTTGCCCTACCTTCTCCACACACACTTCATTTTGTAGCTGCTGTGTGAATTTCTAAAGTCTCTGCTTTCGTTGTCAATTAAAATGAATGATTTCCTTAGTTGTTGGAAAAGGTTACTCGACTGATCTGAGCAGGACCTGGTACACAGGCCTATGTTGTAGGAGGGCTTGGGGCTGTTACCGAGAAGCCAATTGCTTAGTGATAAGTGCTGTGATATCATTCTTTCCCCAAAACCACAGGGCTCTCCTCTGACTTGAGAGTTCCAGGATATACATTTTTAAGGCATTTCACCTCAAATGATTTGTCTTAGGAGGTGAGTAGCCCCAAGATGGAGTGTGGGTAGACATAGCTTACTGTCTTACCATACTGCCCAGAGCTCACACGGATTAAAAGTTTCAGATAAGAAAAATGACAAACTTGCCATAATATGATGCATATAATTTAAGAGACTTACCAAATTATTATTATGAATTTTTAATATGTTCATATCGATTCATTTGCTTCTCCACACTTCCTTCTTCCATAAAATCAAATATTGTCCATTGCAGAAACAACAACAAAAAGGCTTAGGACTAATTTTATATTTAAGCTTTACACTCTTAAAAATGCAATGCTTCTGATCTTAATATTTACAGTGGATGTCATGATCTATATCTTTTAAGCATAAATAGCTTCTCTTAAGAGATTTTAATTATTTTGTTAAGGGAACACCACATCCTGGCATTGTCTCAGCAAAGCTTAAGCTAACATCCAGGTAAGAACACAGAAAACAGAAAGAGTTGTCACCCCTTTTTTTCTGAAGACACATTGAGACTTTTATGCTGATAAGATCAGCTGCACTGTTGGGCACTTGTCTGAAAGAGGAGATGAAGAGCATTGCTTTAACAGAAGAATTTTCTCATGGACTCAAGGGCATTCTCTTCTGCTTTTAGAAGGGACTCAACACAACAGCTCTGCCATGGTTGCACTGTATTTTTTTTTTTTTTTTTAGCTTTCAATAGTCACATAGATAAAAAAAATAACTTAGGACTCACAATGTAAACTCTGATGAGCTCCTTCCAATCAAGAAAAATAGTAGTTCCTAAAATTCCTAGGTAAACCATTCTTTGAAACTAGCATGAAAAGAATAATTTCTAGTCAAATGCACTACTGACAAAATATGATAACCAAAGGAACCCTCTTTTACGTCTTCCAAAACACACAGATCTCTAATCTTACTTTTAAAGAAACATACATGGTTGAAGAGACTAAACATTAAGAACAGAGCAGTGAACCAAGGGAGATAACACATTCAGTTGTCTACTGGATACTAGCTATGTGTTGCAGTTGTATACTATTACTTTTAAATAAAACATAAGAAAAAAGAGTCAAATGCGTGCTACTTCCTGAAAGGAAAAAGAAAACAACAACAATGCAGAATACAAGTTCAATAAGCAGAGATTTGAGTGTGTTTGACATAAAATAAGAATGCACCACTGTAATTTGGAGAATGGTTAGGCAAGAGATTATTATGGGCTTCTGTGTATTCAGAAAACTGTGTCCAGATTCAGTTTATGTTGTAGGCCCTGAAGTCCTGTGTGTGCCTTCTCCTGTGAATGTGAAGAATTCTGAATTAGATACTGTGTATGTACTGAAATGGGATGCCTTTGGAATTATCTGATAAACAGAATTTCAGTCAGAAAAATGTGAATTTTTGTTTTGGAATCGTGAAAGTAGATAAGGGAGCATGAGCCAAAATAGTCACTTCCAGCCTTTTTCATTGATCAATTTATGGTTGCAAACAAAAATAGTCCTTTAGATTTTCAAAATGACAAAAATATGTATAGATGTGTACACGTATTTTTTTTTCTGCATGTTTCCAATATTAGCAATTACAAAAGTGTTTTTAAACGTTGCTTCTTCTAAGAATAGAACTTTACTCCTTTCATGAGGAAGGATGGATTTACAGGAATTTTCTCTGACCTTTATAAAATGCTCTGGCTGATCACATTACAACATCTTCTTCTTCTATATACAATATGAAGGTCACTTACGTTCTGTAATGAGCGAAGGCTCTATTTTACTAATGTTTTCCGTATCACATTTCCAGTCTGATCTCCAGCTTTATCCTTGTAGTCTGGAAGTCATTGGGGGAGCCAATTTATTGTCTGGGATTAAATGAAAACAATTTTAAGGAAAAGCTACAGTTGAGGAAAATGAGGATTAAGAGAATGATTTAGCTTTAACATAAAAAAAAAACAAGTGTTTAGTTTCCTTTGTCTTTCTTTAAAGTGTATTTGACTATGTGAACCCTTCGTAATTGTTTTCCAATTTGATTATCAAGAAAGCGTATGCCTTTGCTATTCTGTAGTGCTCTTTTCTATGTTCACACTTGTTGTTCTTCATCTTCTAACAAATCCCCATCAGCACTTCTTTCTATTCTGTATGTTTTCCCCACTGTTTCAGTTGCTTAGATCCCTCCCCCCCTTATTTGGAAGCTCTCAGATTCTCGAGACTTTAGATGAATGAAGAGGACTTCCAAGTCCCCCCAAGTCTAGACATGCTAAGGGATATGTCTGGGATGGCTGAGTTTCTTAGTACATAATATTCTGTTCTTTCATATACTCCATGGTATCACAAAAAAGGGGAGGGGGGGCTTTTTTTTTTTTTTTGGAGAGGTTAACAAAATTGCACATGCTAAAGTTACATTTCATAAGAGAAGTTCTTTATTGATGGTACAGTAAGTTATTCCATTGTGGATATTTCATGGGTTCGGTGAGAAGAGATTGAAAAAAAGAATTTCCATTATTACTTTCATCATATATCTTTTCCTTTATAGTGACCTCCTCCAGGTTTGGAAGGTAAGAAATCAGGTGTCCTTTAGAACACGTGGGGAGAGTATATGTTGCAAAATTCTTCTGAGGCTCTTGATTTTAGTGCTAATACGTGTTTCAACAATTTTCAGTTTTCAGAATATATATTCTATATTTGGATCATACTTTTTCTAATCAGGAACTAAGGATGACAAAAGCCTAAAGTCACACTCTGAGGGGGTCGCCGACCTCAGTAAGTCATTCATGCGCACAGATAGGATGTTTATGCATGAAATGGAATTTAACCATGTGCATCGTACGGTGTAGAATGTTCACAGCAAAAGAGGAGTCTTGTGCAGTTAGGACAGTCACCTTAGGGAAAAACCGGGCCTGCGGTCTATGGCCAAAATAGTCACTTCCAACTGCTGCCACCAGAGGGCGGTTATTGGAGCAAAGCTTCATTCACAACTGGCTTGTTTATGTTTATATGTCTGTCTATCTATCTATCTATCTATCTAGTGCTAGTTGTCCAGTTAAACAAAACATGTTACATACAATGGAGCCTTACATTTTACAGTGATTGCGAGATCATCTTCAGCTTCAAAGAGAAAGTAAATACGCTGGCGTTAGTGAGTAAAGGCAGACAAATGGAAAATGAAATTTCCCGAGAGCAGGTTTGCTGGGAGGCTTTGTATGACCATTTGAAAGAAGAAGCAGAGCCCTTGCTGGTGACTAAAACCCCAGTGCACTTCCCCCCACAAGAGGTGTTCATTTCCTGTCTCATTCCCTTGATTTCCGAGGGAGAGAGGGAGCAAGTGGTTGCCTATTGCCAGGGGTTTTTAGAGTCATTAATTTTTTTTTAGGACTTTTTTCTTCCCTCTGCCAAGAGGCATCTTAATGAGCTATTTTGGATTTGGTCCTAAACATCTTTTACAGTTTTGTATACATTTGATCTTGTTCTGAACATCAGACAACATAAGCATTTAACGGCATGAAATGTAACAAAATGCGAGCTTTCCTACCTGGAACACAGTGAGCCAGTAGCTTGGAGTTCTGTTACCCGTTGTAAACTTCTTTAACCTGTGGCTCATTTTCAAAATAATGAACGTAACTATTCCATAAAAATATCTCGACACAGAAGAGCCAGGAAAGTGAAGGACATGAACAGATGGTACGTCAATCTTCCGCATTTATACAATTTGTTTCTTAATGCAAATAGTGTGGGTTGCCTGCTCATGCCTTGGATATTTGTTCCAAAGATAAGCACATTTTCTTATCTTTCTGGATCAATGTGACATTTGCAGTTATCATAAAGTGGGAGCCCATTTAATGATGTTAATGCTTCCTTAATGTAAAAATAAAATCACCTTCTTTCTAAAAGCAAACAGATTAAAAGTCCCAAAGAGACCACTGAGCCCTGTGCCATTTGCAGTTACTGGTAACTAGATGGCTTGATTATATACAAGTTAAAAAAAATTTTTTAAAGCATTGTTTAAATCATTAATCAGAACATTAAATATGAATTCTAGGTTTCTTTATGAGCAAGAGATTAAATAAAAATTCATTTGTGTAAAGAAACCAACATGATAAAGACTTAAAATAAAAGAGTTATGGCAATTAAATGGTAAATTAATGAGCATTTCTAAATTTAAGAGAGCTTGTGGATTTTTACTCTTTGTGGACCCTTAAAAATAAATCATAGTATGGGAGAGATGTAATGTTTTTCTAAAACAGAAAACACACTTAAAATTAGTAACAGTTTAGATAGTTACAGTAAAGCCGTGTGGGTGTGGCACTGATGATTTTAAATCGTAATTCATAGAAAGATTCCACTGTACACCCTCCCCCTCCTCCATATAGTTCAACTGTCATGGAGAAAAGCCGTTTACGGAAGAGGAACGTGGTGTTTCTAGGCCCATTCAGTTCCATCGGTAGAGCCTGCTTGGCTACTTCCTGGGGAGCCTGCCTTGGGAATGCATGTCTTTTTCGTGTGTATTGTTGTGTCTGTTTTCGATGTTTCATACACATGCCCAGAGGCCGTCTGGCAGCGTGCGCACTTTTGAAAGCCAATTTGAGAAAGCAAATCATTTTCCTTCCTGCTCAGACAGCTGGCTGCTGCACACAGCCTTCTCCACTAGAAGCGGGCTATGGTCACTAACTCATTCCAGAAGGTCCACCGAGCTGGCATGTGCTGTGAGCACATTTTGATCACTATCAAGTTGGCCTCAGCTCCAACAGTGAGCTAACATATCACATGCAGGGCACAGAGCATCATGTAAGGAACCTACGCCATTCTGTGTGGCTCCTCCTCAAAGAGCCTGTGGAGCTAAAACCATGATCCCGCCCAGGAATGTTCTCTGAAACAGGTGGGCATGGGTCCTAGGTGTGTGTGACTTTATAGACCTCATTTCACGGGAATCATGGTCGACGCCCTGCACTGGTGGGTGGGGCCGTGTTGGCAGAGGTGATCCATATACATACACCCAGTTTAATAAATAGGGCGGAGGGAGTGAGGCACATTGAAATCTGAGAAACAGAAATTTTATTGCAGCAATGAAATACCTTTCGGTCTCAGCACTATGCGCCCAGGGTTAAAATGCAATCACGGTGACTTGAAACAACTGAGTTATATCTTGAAAAGAAAATAAACACGCCAGCTGGGACTTTAGTCTCGGGGGAAGGCTCTTCACCCATTCACTCGTTCAATCATTTATTTACCAACAAATAGTAATTTAACCCCTGTTTTTGCAAGCTGGGCACACATAAAGGCAGTTATTAAGGATGCAGTAGTAAGTCATATGGGCATACTTGCTGTCTTCACGGTGCTTGTAATCCATTGGGGAAAATATATTAGACCAATAACTATAATAAGCAATAATAAAGGTAATGACAGACACAGGGTGTTTGTGGAGGCATAGAGTATGGGGATGTAATCTGGAGCCTAGAAGTCAGGGAGGAGAGGAAAGAGAAGAGTGTTTGTTTCTGGAAGCGGGAATGCTGAGTGCGGAGGCTCAGTGATGAGATGGTGGTGGGTAATGAAGGAGCTGAAAGGCTTGAGAAGGCTCAACCGGCTCTCATGGGAAAGAAAGTGATAAGCAATAGAGAAGGAGAGACAAGGAAGGTCCAAAGAGTGGAGGGTCTTGCGAAGAAAAGCTACTGAGGGGTTTTACAGCACGACGATCGGAACCCAAGGAAGGGAAAATAAATCACCATGAATCTGGAAGGATCCAGGAAATGTCATAAGGTGCTTGGCCGATCTGCAGCAGAAGTTTAGATGGTAAATCTTTCCTTTTCATGGCTAACGCGTGTTCAAGAGCCTCCTCAGATCTTATGGAACTGATTCAATTCATAGTCCTCTTCGAATATTCATAAAGCCCTTCACAGTTCCAACCTAGTGACCGACAAATAGGAGTTGCTCAGTAAAACTTGTGTAAAATGGAATCCAGAGGGTGTATTAGTTTTTGTGACTGTTATCGGATTACCACACATTGAATGGCTTGAAACCACAGGAATTATTCTCTCACGGTTCTGGAGGCCAGGAATCCAAAAGCAAGGTGTCGGCGAGGCTGCACTATCTCCAGAGGCTCCGGGGAGAATCCGCTCCTTGCTGCTCTCAGTGTCTGGCATCTTCGGGCACCCCTCTCTTCTCTGCCTCTGTCTTTACATTGCCATCCCCTCCTTGTCTGTCTGTCTTCTGTCTCTCTCTTATAAAGACACTTGTGAGAGCACGTAGGGTCCACCCTGATTATCCAGGATAACCTATCCACGTTAACACCCTTAACTTAATCACATCTGCAAAGACTTTGCCATTAAAGTAACATTGAAAGATTCCAGGGATTAGGATCTGATATCTTTGGGGGATTCTTTTCAGCCTACCACAGTTCTTACAGTCCTTAACAGCCTCAGCGTTAAGGGGAAGAGTGCAATAACCTTCACATGTAGCTGTTCTGGAGTTGAAGTCTTAAGCTCCATATGGAAGGAACCATGCAAACTTGGTCTAGGTGAGACTCTAGAACCCTGGCGATTCTGTGATGTAAGGGACATACAGGCACCAGCAGGTTTTCACAGATGCCTTGAGTAATTTAGGTCTGACTTGTCCTGTTTCATAGGATTGCAAGAAATGGGGGGGCAAAGCCAAAGCTATTTTGTGGTTCCCAGAGGGATTAAGTCCAAGGAGTCTTCTCCATGGTCCCTGGAAGGCCTGGACTTATAGCAGGCCCTTTCACATTCTACTGAGATGGGTTACAACTTCCAAAGGAGGGTCTTCACCTGAACCATGCACCTAATTGGAAATTGTTTTTAATTAAAAAAAATCCAATATAAACATCTTCTATTTGCCAGGCACTGTCCTAGGTTCTAGTTAGCAATTGCTAGAGCTATTAGGGCAGCGGTTCTCAACCTGTGGGTCGCGACCCCTTTGGGGGTCGAACGACCCTTTCACAGAGGTCGCCTAAATACATCCTGCATATCAGATATTTACATTACGATTCATAACAGTAGCAAAATTACAGTTATGAAGTAGCAATGAAAATAATTTTATGGTTGGGGGTCACCACAACATGAGGAACTGTATTAAAGGGTCGCGGCATTAGGAAGGTTGAGAACCACTGCATTAGGGGAAGTTCCACTCTAAAAAGAAATAAAATAAGTTGTAGATATTCTCTAGTCCAGCATTTTGTCGTATCCAAATTATGTCAGTAACCTTGGAATCAGTCCTAGCAGAGCATGGTAGAATGGAGGTACGTAAGCGTTTTGGACACTTTATGTGTAACACTTGATTCTTACAACAACAATGTGAGATAATATTATCATCTTCTTTTAACAAGTAATAAATCATGGCTCAAAATGTTCAGCATATTTATGAAGTCATCCGCTTATTCGGAGCGAATCCGTGATTAGAACTCCAATCAGTCTGACCCCAAGGCCTATGATTACTTCATCACACCCATCGTACTGCTCAGAAGCAGAACTGGAGGTCAGATGTCCTTGGATCCAGTTTTGGGTTCTGCCACCATGCCACACACCACAGATGGGTCATTTTCGGATAAATAGGAGAACGCATCATTTTACCACTGTATTTAAGAAGTTTATTTGCTTAAGATGAAGTTACTCTCCCCAAAAAAGCCCAAATAAGTTCAAGTAGAGTTTAGCTAGACTAGTGAATCAAAGGGCCATAGACATCGAGAAAATGATCTGCATGCACGATTGCCCGCCTTCTGAGGCTGCTGCCATGGAGAATGGCCATGACTTTACTCAACATATCCTTGGGGACATCCGATTTCTTTTGTTTCCGATGAGACATGTGTGTTATTTTGACTCTTCTGAGTTTAGTGGTATGGCTCGCTAATATTACCAGAGCTCTGAAAACATTTTTTATATGATTTTTACATGGGTCAGAAGCACAACTACACATAGTAAAAAAATCTCATTAAAGTGGTGTAGAGTGTGTGTGCCGGGCAAGCCAAGGACATGGCTGCTGCTCGCCTCCCCTTCAACAATCCTTGGCATCCTGAGGATGTCATATGACTTCTTCCTACAGAAAGGACAGATTCATGCTGTTACTTTTTTTTTTTTTTTTTTTTTTAGAAATCTTGGTTGAAAGCACCAACAGCGATACAACTTGGTTCATTTTGTCATTTTTTTCCTCCCTTGAATTACTACATAAATATTAATAGCTAAACACATTGCAAACAGGTGGAGCTCATTCTGTCTCTGGAGGGCTGCCACCGTTCTGTGAGATCTCAGATGGGTGACGAGAATTTCCATGTGGGGAGGGCGGTCTGTCATTCCATGCCAACCCCGTCGGACACGCCCTTGGCTTGGAGCTCTCTATTTCCTGTGAGATCTCTGTGACAGCCTTCTTGGTCTTTTAACAGTTCATTCAGTAGAGTAGGAAGGAGGAGCACACTCCATTTAGGAACCACATTCCCTCCACTGTGTATCTGGTTCCTTTTTTTTTTTTAAGACGGTGGCTATGGCTGATAAGAACGTGGAAGAGAGCCCTCAGTAGTTACAGGTACATACCAGCTCCGCATGGACTATTTGTTTGCCACACATCCACATGTATATGTGCTTGGTGAGCATTTCACATGCAGGGAGCCACACATTCATTATGGTAGATGATGTAATAAAGGCCCCCTTCTGCCCCCTGATTTTGAAATACAAAGCTCAAACTATATATCCACTCAAGGTAAAAATTTGTTATCTTACAGTCCTCAACACATAAGTGGCATGATTGCTTTCAAAGGCCTCAGGTATATAGACATACTATTTGTCTACCTTGTGATGCTGAATTATCTTCTCTATGTTGACTTACCTTCAATGTACAGACATACTTCAAAATAAAATTCAGAAATCGGGCCGGACATAGTACTAGACACAACTAGGATATTGTTCCGGTGTCAGTAAAATAATCCACTTAATTATGCTTGTTTTCATAGAAACCAAGCACATTTAGGATTGTTCTAGAATATGTTATATGTATGTGATTGTATGTGAGTTGTTGGGACTAGAAAATGCATGAAGTTCAGGGTACTCAAATTTCTCAATTGGTTTACAATAGATCCACTAATAAATTTTGTTATAAAATTTTAAAAATGATTCATAAGCCCAAATAGCTCATTTTAAAAACCGTATGCATTAGAAAAACTTCTGATTTAGTCCTGCATTTAGACAACATTTAAATTTTTTAATTTTATGGAAGAGATTGGATTTGGTCCAAAGCATGAAACAAAACTGTATTTCTACTGTCATCTCCTCAGTTATTTATCATATGTTAATGAAAAGCAAAATACTGAGGTAAAAATCACACCTTACTTTTTCAATGATGTAGCAGCAGTATACATCTTTGACATTAATATTGCTATACCCATTTTAAAATCTGCATTAAAAATTAGTCTCCTGATAGGGTTGAACCAGTTTGGTCAGTTTTTCTAATTTTTCTTCTCTACTTTGAGGTTAGACTCAGCCCCTTCCCTCATTTATCTCTACCTATTGCGCATGCCTTGGGCCTGGGCCTCTTCAGGGCGGGTTACAGATGTGACTTCCTTTACTTAGGACAGAGCCTATAACTGCCATAGGTTTGTATAGGAATCTGTGGCAATCTATTCTAGAAAACCACATACTTAAATAATTCACGCTGCACTTTTGGGAAAGTGTGCAGAATGATGAAAAATAAGTTATGGGAGGAGGGAGATATAACTTCTACTTTCCTCAGTTTTCATGAATACATGGTATTGTTACAGGGAAGGTGAGAAGCATCAATGTGACTTAGAGCTCACAGCCTTTTGCTCAGATTGTTACATGGATGTGGGACTATATGAGAGAACCCCAATTTCTCCTCCCATTTGATAATTCTTAAAAACCGAGTTTTATATTTATTTATTTTTTCTTTTTTATATTTTATTGATTTTTTTTAAAGAGAGGAAGGGAGAGAGATAGAGAGTTAGAAACATTGATGAGAGAGAAACATCGATCAGCTGCCTCCTGCACATCTCCTACTGGGGATGTGCCCGCAACCCAGGTACATGACCTTGACCGGAATCGAACCTGGGACCTTTCAGTCCACAGGCCGATGCTCTATCCACTGAGCCAAACCGGTTTCGGCTCGAGTTTTATATTTAAATTCAAAGGGTTGGGTTGCAATGATTATACATAAATTTAACATCTGAAGGATAACAGAATTCAGAGAGGTCACATTTTATGAACTGTTTTTGCAGATTAAAAAAAAAGACCAGTGGAGAAGAATTGGGTATCTACCTACTGTAATAATTTGAAACTCCAATGCAAGGTTTTTCTATTCATATATTCAAATATGACATACAATATACATAACTAATAAAAATAAAGTGTTTGGCTCACTTAAAGCAACAGTTATGTTGTTGTTGTTTTTTGAAGCAAGCTTTCCAGTTTAGTCTTTCAGTTGCTATTTATCTTCTCCAATTTGCCTTTGACTTTATAGAATATTGAGACAGTGTCCTACTTGTCTTTGAACCTTCAACTTAAATTATAAAGAAGGTATGGCAAGCAATTGCAAAATATTTTCTGAATGCTGAATGAATAAATGCCTGAACTTATCACATGGTGTGTGTATGTGTGTGTGTGTGTGTGTGTGTGTGTGTAGAAAGTGATATTTTTGACAAACATAACAAAAATACTTCTTGGAGAGTTTTTGAATTTCATTTCTCAGGTGCTCTATTTCTAATGAATTGCATTGATAAAATATTGGGGATTATTTTAATTTTTAAAGATATATTTTTATTATTTTCAGAGAGGAAGGGAGAGGGAGAGAGAGATAGAAACATCAATGATGAGAGAGAATCATTGATCAGCTACCTCCTGCACGCCCCACATTGGGGGTCAAGCCCATAACCCGGGCATGTGCTCTAACTGGCAATCGAACCGTGATCTCCTGGTTCATAGGTCGACCCTGAACCAATGAGCCACACCAGCCTGGCTTGAGGATTATTTTTAATTAAACATTAAGAGTCCTCGAATCACATGTAGTTGTTAACACCCCTTTAGGTACTGAGACCACGAGGTGAAGAATCACAAATATTGAAGCTGGACGAGACCTTGAAATACTTACAATTTGGACATGGATATTCTAACTTGGAACTTGCCATAGTTGACATCGGTTTGAATCATTTGCCCTAATGCACTAAATGTTTAACCTCACCTTCTTAAGAGAGTTCCCCACTGTCCTTTAGGACTCTCAGGAGCAGCAATCAATTAAAAAACACTCATACAAGCCAAATGCCAAGTCGGAGGGAGCTGGGGCGCAGGAGGCATCCCTTCCTCGCCCCACCCCACAAGAAGACAGTGCTGCAGGGTCAGACTGTCCCCTGCGCATGCGGATCTCAGATTTCCTCAGAAAGCAATACTGAGCATCCGGGCATGTCGGGTCTGGAAGGGTGAGGTGGGGTGGGGATAGGCAGGGATATCATCATTATCCCACACGCCTTCTCCTGCAGCTCGCCCTCCCCGCCCACACACACACTCACAGGCTCCATAGCAGGCCTGTGTTCTCCCGACTTCACGACGCCATTCATCCTTCTTTAACTGTGACAACGACATACGTTGCATCCATGCATTAATATTCTCCTCTTGACTCATTTATTTGGCAGGAATAGGTTTTCATGCCAATATCGGGGCTCACCCATCTGATGCCTATCTGAAAAAGATAAGACTGTTTCATTGTTGAACAAATTTACGGAAGAGTAATTTCTCATTTAATCGTTGCCCTGTAGCCACAAGGGGGCCCCTCTCGGAAGCAGTGGGTAGAGCACAGTATTGGATCACTAATCAGAGAGCCTGGGGCGCAGCCCTGATGGCACCGCTGGTTACCTGGTGACTGACTAAGTCACCTTGGCGGCCTCAGTTTCCTGGATGTATTAGGAAGAAGACACTGTGGAGTCAGATGGACCGGATTCAAATTCAAGGGCTGTCACTGACCATTGTGTACCCTTGGGCAAGGCACTTCTTGCTGCCTCAGTCTCTCCATTAGTTGGAAAGTGTGTACATACTGGGGTTATTTCAAGAATTAAATGAGGTCACGCAGATAAGGGGTTTGCATAGGGCCTGAGACATGGTAAGTATTGTACTTACTATCCATAAGGGGTCACTTAATGACAGCTCTTCAGAATTAAAATTTTGTTTTCCTGTGTGACAGTTATCTCATCATTTCATTTTATTCATTCGCTCAAAAAAGGTAAAGGAGCAAAAAAATATCCTTCACCTGCAGTAAGTGATATGATGTCCTTTTCTTTTGCACACTGATTTTGCTTCTATTCTGTGCAACCCCCAAAAGGGCACTTTCTAAGTAAAACTAGAGTATGGTCAGAGGAGTGGAAGGAGAACACGGAGCGAAGGGAAGGCATGCGATGGGGCAAAGGACTGGTGGGCGGGTCAGAGGTGTTCAACTTGAAGAGTCAGGGCCTCGGAGCAAACATGAGGGTAGCACTGAGTACTTTAAAGGATGTTTCATGGAAATCTCTGGGCATATTCCCAAGATGCTCAGGGTTGCGTGTGTGACAAGGTGAGTGGAAGCTACAGGCTACACGAGACCATATTTAACACGATCACCTTTAATGTCAGAGCTCACCCACGAATGGAACAGACTATCCTGGAAGCACTAAATTGCTCAGGGAACACTGTTATGCAGTGGTGAGAGATTTCAGACCTTGTCCCAACCTCACCGACGAATCTGCTATGGAAGAAAATGTTCTCCATATTGGAATCTAAACCAAACCGATGGATCTCGCTCTCTCTCTCTTTCTCCCTCTCTCCCTCTCTCCACTCCCATCTCTCTAAAACCAATAAGCATGTCCCCAGGTGAGGATTAAAAAAAATAATAAACTGTTTAGAAAATCTAATATTAATCTATTTCTATTTCCCTTCAGTTAATATAACAACAAGATATTAAGACCTTAATGATATCTCTCTATTGACTAGGTTTGAATTCTTGCAATTCATATTACAATCCTAACTCTAAGACTACAATGCCATTAATATTTTAAAAAAATACATCTTTTAGTTCAGTAGCATTCAACATACTCTTTTTAAATTCTAATATGATGTGAGGTTATATTTATTGATTTTAGAGACAGAGGAAGATGGGGGGGGAGAGAGGAAGAGAGAGAGAGAGAGAGAGAGAGAGAGAGAGAATGAGTCAACTATTGGTTGCCTCCTGTACATGCCTTGACCCAGCCGACCCAGGGACCAAACCCGCAGTGCAGAAGCGTGCACTCAACAGAAATCAAGCCCTCAACCCTTCCGTGCACAGGATGATGCTCCCACCAACTGAGCCACACTGGCCAGGGCAACAGCATTGTTTATCCTGTTGCATATCCCTCATTTATTTTATGCCCAGTATGAGGCATATTGTATAGGACTTAAACATTAAATCATATTTTATTACTGCCATTACCTACTCCTAGGATCTATTTTAAATTTGAACAATTCAAGTCACTACAGTCTCACCTTACATTACAAAAAATTAAGCATGGAAAGAAACCGCCCCCCCCCCCTTTCTTTTCCAATCAAAATGAGTCCTTAAATCTCCCTCTAACCCACAGTGGTGCTCTGTGTTTTCACTCTTCTCTTTCCTGCTCCCTCTCTGCTGCTGACATTAGCATAAAAATGTGCTCCCCTAACTAAGCAGTCTGTTAACTGATAAGCTATCAAAAAATCATCTGTTATTTTTATAGCTCAAAGGCAGATGCCATTTCAAGAACTAGAGTTGAATGAGGAGGATTTGTTAGTGCATTTTAGATTCATCGTTGTAAACTTGAGGTATTTTAAAATGGAATGATTGGAGGCTTAAAATATTATCCCATGAGCAATCAAGCTTTAGAATTTTGCTAACCTTAAATTTTTGTCTGCGTGAAATCATTTCATATCAGATTGTGTCATAAAGAATCTTTGTTGTTGTCTAATGTTTGTATTGAAAATCTTTCCTGCATTATATTCAGACCAATGTAATTATCCAGGCAAACTCAGATCAGAATATCCCCTTCTATTCCAGTAGGGGCCCCCTTTGCCATAAGATGCTATGCAAAAGGTCTCCTAAGCAGCAAACGTGTGCCTGGTAAATACTTATTTTCTCGGGTTTCATGTCTGAATGGCTTTGGGTACAAGGAGGCATCACTGGTGAGAAGTGGGTCTTATCCAGGCCCCTGGCCTTAAAATGCCTGGGATTGCTTGTAGAGGTTTGGATTAGAAATCAATTTGATTAAAAGAATTATATAAAACCAAGGCACTTGGCTTGCAAAGATTTTTCACTCTTATAAACTGCTTTTGTACCGTAGGAGCTAGTTATCCATTTAAAGACCACCCATTTAGAGAAAAAGAGTTACCGATTTTCAGAAAAGGAAAAAGATAAACTATAAAGGGTGGAAAGGAGAGGAGCTATTTAATAACACAGATATCAAGGCAGTAAATGTGACATTGGATCGAGATGTATATGGTTCTATGCTCCAGCAGGTTTTATATTGTACAGCCACCCAATACTGGTTTGACAGTTTGAAGCTTGAATATGGTTTAATTCATCAATCAATAAACTATTTGATATATATGATATTGTCAATTATTCAATTCTAGTCATTGTTGTCATAACAATGACCACCACCATTTTACAGAAAGTAAATTGAATAAATGTAAATATATACACACACACACACACACACACATATATATATATATATAGAGAGAGAGAGAGATATGTATATCTATATATAAATATCTATTGTTGTATCTATTATCTATCTATTTATCTATATACTTACAGTGCATCTTTAACATTGTCAAAAGGTTCTTGGAGCCCTAACCGGTTTGGCTCAGTGGATAGAGCGTCGGTCTGCGGACTGAAGGGTCCCAGGTTCGATTCTGGTCAAGGGCAAATACCTTGGTTGCGGGCACATCCTCAGTGGGAGGTGTGCAGGAGGCAGCTGATTGATGTTTCTCTCTCATCGACGTTTCTAACTCTCTATCCTTCTCCCTTCCTCTCTGTAAAATATCAATAAAATATATTTTTTTAAAAATATATTTAAATATGCCTGGGAACTGATGTTTTTCTCATCAACATGATAATCAAATGACAAACAAAATAACATTATTTGAGGATCTGGTGTATGTATGTGTGTGGGGATAATAATTAGTTTATTATTTTGACATTAAGTAATTATTTTAAATCACAAGTACTAAATAAATACGTGCTTGCTGTAAAACTTCAAACACTATAAAAACATATATGGAGTAAAAATACATTCTTTCCCATCTCAACATTTACCCTAAAACCAAATACCATTAATATTTTAATATATATTCTTTCAGGTCTTTAGCATGCATTCATGGTATCTATTACCTACCTATTTACTTATCTAGTCCTGTGGAGTTTTAGATAGTACATATTTTTATTTTCTTTATTTTGCTTTTGAGGAGGCATCCTCTCATATGCACACAAGACTCAGGAGTTAGAATCCCTGGATTCAATACCTAGCCTTCCATAAGTCATTTGACCTCTCTGTGCTTCAGTTTCTTCCTATTTCCTCATATTTAAAGTGTGCATAATAATCGTATGTACCTTAAATAATGTTTGTGAGGCATGTTACAAGCATATGTGTGTGTGTGTGTGTGTGTGTGGGTGCGCGCATTCCATAGTTCAGGATGTATCATCTATTATATATGGAACATTTAGAATTGTTTCTAGCACATAGTGAACATTATATGAGTGTTATTATCATTTTATACCCCAAACTCCTCTTTTCATTTAAGAATATATCTTATGATATTTCCAGATAATTCTATAAAGGTCTACATATCCATTCTAAATGCTGCATAGTATTCCAGGCTATGGACATGATTTAACTGTTTTCCTGTGGATGAACTTTTAGTTTACTTCCATTTTTTTTTTTTGTAATGGGCATCCTGTGTGTGTTTCTGCATTTATGTGAGCGTACCTATAACGTAGATTTTTAGAAATAGAATTATTAAATTCAATGATTCCCAAATTGTTTTTCAGAAACCCCCAATTCTTCTCTAAAAAGCTTTAGAAATTTGGATTTGCAGCAGCAGTAAGTACCACTGTCATCACTCCTCCCCCACAACCTGCACTAGAAGCATTCCTTGTAACCTTTAAAATGTTGTCATGTGGGAGAGAATTTTGCATTTCTCTCAGAGGCGCAATTGAGCATTACCAACTAAATAGAGTATTTCAACTTTAAAATTTAATGCAGTGTGATAATCAAAAAATTGTAAATTATTTTTAGTTTTGTATTTCTTTGATTAATGGTGATGTTGGACATCTTTTCAGGGATCATGTGTATTTATCCATGTGTTGGCCTTTTCTTTAAATTGAGTCTTTTAGCTAACATTTTATAGATAGTGGCATTTCAATCTGTATGTCTAATAATTTATCCTATTATTTTACCTGCCTTTATATTTTATTAACCTTTTTATAGAATCTTTAGATCTTAATGTAGTAAAACAACAATATTATTCTAAATGGCTTTTTATTTTGTGTTATGTATAGTATGTATTAATCCTTTTCTCTTTGTGGTAATTTTAATGTAATAACTCTTTTATCTATCTGAAATTTGTTTGTATAAGACAAAGTGTGAGGTCTATAGTGTGAGAGGTATCTCTTATACTTCCCCCACATGGATAGCCATGCCCAACCCCAGCTATTATATAGTGTATCTTTACTTCATGTAATAATAACAATAACCATGACAGATACTTTTTGCCTGTACTTGTCCAACTGCTTTACACATACTCACGCATTTAATCCTTTCGACAACTTTGAAATAGTTACCCTCTTCATTTTTAACACAGGAGAAGGTTGCCCAGGTTACACAGCTGGTAAGCAATTGAGACAGAATTCACACCCAGGCTGTGGCTCCAGCATCTGTGTCCCTACAGACTATGTGGATAATTTATGATCACATCTCTTAATCATGATTAGAAGTGAACGTGAGTCATTAAACTGATAACAGTTAGATCTGTTAGGATGGTCATTATATTTTTAAAAAAGAGCAGGAAATAGCAAGTGTTGGTGAGGATGTGGAGAAGCGAGGGCGCTTGCACACTGCTGGTGGGAATGTAATATGGAACAGTCACTATGGAAAGCAGTATGGAGGCTCTTCCAAAAAATAACCCTAGAACTCCTATATGATCCAGCTATCCTACTTCTAATCCTTTATCCAAAGAATTGAAAATGGATTCTTAAAGAGATGTTTGTACTTCCATGTTCATTACAGCCTTATTCACGATACCCAAGAGGTAAAAGCAACATGAATGTCCACTGACAGATGAATGGATAAAGACAATGTGGTATATACATTTAAGAACATATAATTCAGCCTTTAAAAAATAAGGAAATCATGTCATATGCTGTAACATGGATGAACTTGGAGAACATCATGCTCAGTGAAATAAGCCAGTCACAGAAGAGCAAAGTAGTGCCTGATTCCACTAATGTGAGGTATAATTGGATTGTCAAAACTCATAGGAGCAGAAAGTAGCATGGTGGGTGGTTGCCAGGGGCCATCAGGAGAGAGAAATGAGGCATTACTCTTCAATGGGTGTAGAGTTTCAGCTCACGCAGGATGAGGAGTTCTAGAGATCTGCTGTACGACAACGTGCATGCTGTTAACAATACTGTACTATATACTTCATTGTATAGTAAGAGGGTCGATCTCATGTTATGTGTTTTTTGCCACAGGGGCTAAAACTCAAATACTTATGCTGATTTTCTGCTATGTGTTCTTTCCCATAAAACAATAACAAAGTTGCCTGGTTTCAATGATTTCTTGATAAGTGATTGCCAAACCATTATTGCTCCTGGGCCAAATCCAAGCTGCCATCTATTTGGTAATGGAAGACAGCCATGCCCACTTGTTTGCATATTATCTATGGTCCCTCTGTGCTACAATGGCAGGGTTGGATAGGTGTGACAGAGATCACATGGCTCACAAAACCTAAGCTATTTACCACCTGGCCTTTTACAGAAAAAGTTTGCCAACTTTTGCTATAGATGGTGAGGAATTTCTTTCCTTTTAATGAATTTTGCTATTTCCCATTTAAAACCAAGCATGTGTGTGTTCAATGAATGTTTGTGGACCATGATGTTGGTAAATACTGCTCTTGATGATACTAATATTGAAATGCAAACTCTATAATGCCTTTGAACACATAAAGTTAATACAAAGAGTTAGCACAGATTTTGAAGACTGGACTGAAAGTCAACCTCCTTTATTCCAGCGGAGAGGGGAAATCAGACGCCGCAGAGCCAACTCTGATAGTCGTTGCCATAAACAAACCACCCCACTACCTAGTGGCTTAACACAGCAACCACTTACTATTTCTTACAAGTCTATGGGTTGACTTAGCGGATTTGCTCTCTGACTGGGGGCTCTATTGATAGCAACCAGGCTTGCTCAGGCATCTACAATGAGCTGGTGACTTGGCTAGAGCTGGCTGGTTAGGGACGGTCTCAGCTCAATGACTTAGCTCTCTTCTAAATGCCTCTCCCTCGCCTTCAGCAGGGTCACCTGAGCATATTCTCCTGGTGACTAGAGCTCCAAGAGTTTGTAAGACCCAATCAAAATGCACTTTTTCAGGCCTTTGTTTTTGTCGACTTTGCTAATGTCTGCTAACACCAAATTAGTCCTAAGATCCAGCCCAGAGTCTGTGTGGGTGGGTGGGTACTGGGCGTTATGAGAAAGTGGGACCATCAGAACAATGACTGAACGAAATACCTTGTGCAAAGCCTTAGAGCATTTTAGCAGCTGGCATCCCTCTCCTAAGCTCTTTATATTAAACCAAATAATTATTACTGACATTCTTTATTACATAAGTTAAGTGAGAGTAATCTTTTTAGATAAGAAATAGTGTCAGAGTTTAAATTGGATCATCATAATTGCATACACCCTGCTTCTAACAGATATATAAGAAAACAATACACTAAAGAAGTTTAAGCCCCAAGGAAGCTATTTTAACTGGCACTAAAAAGTAGAAATGATTTTTATGTCCACACTGTTTTTTCTCCTTAAAAAATTCACATGATGCTTCTATAATAAAGAATGTGATTAATCAATGAATGAGCCCATTTTTTTCTCCCCCAGGAAGGCTTGAATTTGATGTAAAACAAACGAGTGCTGCTGGTTCTATTTTTGTTATAGATATTTGAGATTTGATAAGAAAATAAAAGTACAAAGGGTAACACTCAAATATTTGCTGATCTAGAGCACAGAAGTAGACGTACAGAAGGTAAAACAACAGAGAACCTGTGTGGCACATGCTTTCATTATTCACTTCAATGCCTGTTAATTGAGCAGTTGCTGAGTAGCCAGCAGCACTAGGTGCGATGAGCAGATTAACACACACACAATATGCCATTGATCTTTCATGTGGATGCACACTATTTAGTTGCTCTGTTCCTTATTTGATTAGTGTCAGCATAAATTTCAATAAAAAAACCCCACAAAACTTAAAAATGGTATCCGCGCCTGGCTGGCTTGGGTCAGTGGTTGAGCATCCACCTATGAACCGGGAGGTCACGGTTCCATTCCAGGTCAGGGCACATGCCCAGGTTGTGGGCTCGATCCCCAGTAGGGGGCGTGAGTCTCTCTCATCATTGATGTTTCTATCTCTCTCTCCCTCTCCCTTCCTCTCTGAAATCAATGAAAATACATTTAAAAAATGGCATCGGACACCTGAATTCAGATCCCATTCACAGTAGCTCCATAACTTTGTTATAGCACATGTGGATGGCAGTGTCTTGGCGCTAGCAGTGTGTGAACCAGTTCAGTGCATGCACTTCGGAGTTAAGTCGCCTGTTTTGGAATTCTTACTCTACCACCTCACATGTGTGTGGCCTTGGAGTATCACGACCTCACCAGGCAGCGGTGGGAAGAGCCAGCCTACCATGATCTAGAAGTGACCAATAAGCATTTGATTCTAAAAGGTAAAGCCCTAGAATTTAATGAGCACCTTCCTTGTGCCGGTTATTATTCCAGGTGTTAAGATTCTAAATGTAACGATTACAGCTAACATATTTTCATTGATATCTACCTGTCAGTAAACAAAATTCCTTATCTAAGACTTTTGAAGTCAGAATGATTCAAAATTCAAAAATGTTAAGATGCTAAAACAGTGATATGATGCCTATAGAGTGTATAGTATCTCCAGGGGGCCTGGCCATCCCCCATCATCAAACACATTAAACTTTCTGCGCTAAAAGCTGTGAATGCTACGGTTACACTAAATGGTATGAAGTCTGCAGGTCGCTACACAATAGTTTTGGCCATCAAATGGGTTTGCTGCAAATCTAAGAAAGGATCTTCAGTTTCTAGGACATTTCGGATTTCAGAATTGTGGGATCGTGCCCCACTTTCACCTCTGAGGTTGGTGCTGTTGTTTTTGTTCTTGCTGTTGTTGTTAATACTCACCCAAGGATATGTTTCCATGGATTTTTTGAGAGGTGCAAGAGAGAGACACAGAGAGAAACATCAATGTGAGAGACACATCAACTGGTTGCCTCCCACATGCGCCCCGACCAGGGCCATGGATCGAACCTGCAACCAAGGTACGTACGTGGCCTTGACTGCAATCAAACCCAGGACCCTTCAGTCTAAAAGTCGACGCTCTATCCACTGAGCTAAACCAGCTTGATATTATTTTACTGCCACTTCCGGTTCAAGGAAACTGAGGCACAGTGAGATTAAATAACATGCCCAAGTTTACCCAGCTAGAAAGAAGCAAACCAAGGCAATTTGGCTCCAGAATAACTCTGTGAACTAAACTATGTCAACAATAAATGAAATAGACTAAGAGGAGCTAGAGAAACAGAGTCCATTGGGAGGAGATTGACATGTGACTGTACATGCAGCACACACAAAAGAACAGGTGCCAGGGGTGCCCGGGAAGGGGGGGCGGGGGGGGGGGGCAAAAGGAGGTGTGGACCTGCAGGGAGAGCAGGGGGAGGCGGTGGTCCACAGCCCTACAACACACAGGACGGCCACGCCTCTTCAACAGCTTCGAGTCTAAAATTTAACTTACCATCTCCGGCTCCTTATGGTCTTAGGTTTGCAGCGTTAGGGCCTTGACTTCTAAAAGATACTCTATTTGTGTTCAACAAAACCTGGAATTCCACTGCCCAGGCAAGCAGGCCAGAAAACCCGAGGCATTCGAGGGCAGCCAAGTTAAATATTGTATCTCTTTTTAAGAAGTTAATCCCCCCGGATCTCCGACCTTTGTTCCTGGCTCCCAGAGGCAGCGACATCTGATGTTTATCTTGCCAAAAATAGTTAAAAGTCATCTAGGAGCTGAGCGGGCCAACCCGCCCTGACCTCTGTGAGGAGACCCACTCCTGTTACGTTAACCTCTGACTCGGCCCCTCTTAATGGCAGGATTCCCCGCACTGTAATTTCCCTCCCACTGTGTGCTCTCGGGCAAATATTTACTACTGAGGTTTCACAATTTATTTTTCAAACAAAGTGGCAGGGACCACCCCATGCCACCACATCCTCCTTCTGTATTAGAACCCCTCATTCCCCAGATATAATTTTACCAGAACAAATGTGCTCTGGGGACTTCTGACATGAGATGAAGGCTTGACTTCCTATCGAAACCAAGCCGGGCCCTTGTCAGCGTGGAGATGGATATAAACAAGAAATGCAAGCCTGTAATTGGTGATGGAAATCAGATAAGACCTCTTTAAATACAACCATTGATACAAAAATGTGAACTCGAATTACCTTTGATTAAGTCACTTAAGAAAATAAAGCTGGGGCGGGTGGAGAGGGAGGACTCTGGACCCGCTGGCGAGCAGGATCCTGCCTCCCCAGCCTCTCCAAGGCAGGCCGAGGGGAATTAAAGTCAGAACCGAAGGCGTATGAAATGAAACAGAACCTTTCACAGTTCTCAGGCCTCGGCACCGACAGGAGTCCAGCAATGGATCCTTCGAGTTCTTTCTATGCAACAGAAATTCAAAGAGCTATGTAGCCGATGTCCGTTACTATCTTCTTTATCAGCTGTGAGAAATTTAGCCCAACAGTGACCAACAAATCAACAAGCAAGCAGCCCTCTACTTACCTGCTTGGCATTAACAAGTCAATAATAATTGTAAAGAAGATTATTCAATATCTTTATCCTTGACGAGTTATTGCACAGAGAAACAGCCTTTTCTGACCTGGACATTTTCTAGTCTTCTCTTGAAGAAATAAAAATGCAAACAATTGAAGCTGTCCTGCCCCATATTCTATTCTGTGCTTTGAGTTTCAGAATGATACCCTATGCAGAATTCCTTAAAAGTATTTTTATATTTATTGATGGGGATGAAATAATTATTTTGTTCTGTTAAAGTTATTCTAAGTTATGTTCAGATGCCAAAGAGAACTGTGTAGAATTCTTTTAATAACTGTCTAAAATGTTAAAAGGAGGCAAGTATAGTTGTAAATTTAATTGCATTTCTAAACATTAGAGTTTATCAATTGACAGACTCATAGGCAAACATACAAAGAAAATAAATATATCATATGAAAACATGTTTTAAGTTCTTTTTTTTTTAGCATTTGAGGATTGCTTTCCTATCATTATGTTATAAAACTCAAATCCTATTCTTTCATTCTGTATCTTAGAAAGAATTTGGAACACTCTATAATACATATGTAACCTTTCAAAATCTGCTTCAGGCTTCATAGACAATACCAAATAGAAATCTTACATATTTAAGGAAGAAAGAAATAAAATGACAGTATCTTTTAACAGATGGCAATCTAAGTGTTAAGCTGAAAATTTGATACTCTGTATTATATTTAGTGACTTTAAAAATAGTAAATGCTCCATGATCACCCCTCACTATTTTAATTCCTACTTACTAGCCTATGTATGTATTTATAATTATTATTAGAAAATAATTATATCTTATGCATCAATCCACACACACTCATGGAGTAAGTTTTTCATGGGAAATTTGCATTTCTGTGAAGTAATGTCAGGAGACTTTTTGTGGGGGAGTGCACAGCACACTGCATTGGAGTGGCCTCTGAGTTGCAGAGGAAAGCATTAAATTGGCTCATTTTTTACACACAACTGTAAGCACTGGTGTAAAGACACACATATTATACACAAATGACATTAGGTTCTCTAATTAAATAAATAATAAAGTAAACCGATTTAAACATTTCTTAATATTTACCAAGAAAAGGTAAATATTAAATTTTCCTTCCTTCCTTCCTTCCTTCCTTCCTTCCTTCCTTCCTTCCTTCCTTCCTTCCTCCCTAACTTCCTACCTTTCTAACTTCTTTCCTTCCTTCTGTCCTTCTTTCCTTCCTCTCTCCCTCCCTCTTTCCCCTTCTCTTTTGCCTCCTCTTCCTCCTCTTCTCCTTCCTCTGCCGCCTTCTTCTTCTTCTTCTCCTTCTTCTTCTTCTTCTTCTTCTTCTTCTTCTTCTTCTTCTTCTTCTCTCTCTCTCTCTCTCTCTCTCTCTCTCTCTCTCTCTCTCTCATCAAAGGCATTGTTAAACCACTGCATCACAGTGTTCCAATTTTCTTGGGGCTGCTGTGGACACCCCTGGAGGAGTACCAGGAGAAAGATAGAAAGAAGAAAGCCCTTGGTTTGGCATTTCTATCTTTCCTTAGCTTCTTAGTGGAGATAAACAGTAACTGTACTGGACTGTTAGCCACATTCCCACAGCATCTCACCTCCTGTGCTGAGGGACTGGGCAAAGGGCATGTGGCACCATCATTCGGCTCCTCTTTGACACTTTCCCTTACAAGATAGGGTGGGTTATGAACATGGTAAGGGCATCCCTCACCCAGGGTAGAGTTAAAATAAGGTAAGAGGAAAGATACAGGTGTTACATTAAAAATGAAAGAGGCTGTGCATCTCTTATTAAAATATCCGTGTTTATTTCTTCCAACGGTGAATAAGTACATCTTTAGATTTAAAAAATTAAATCTCTAGTAATATTTTTGAGGAAAAATTTTAAACTTTTTAAAGAGCCCTGGCTGTGTTCCCAATGAGCACGACAATGACTCTTATTTGGAAAACAATCAGTGTTGTTCTGCTTTATCCTATGTAGATATCTGCAAATCAGTTCTGCATAAAAAAAATGTAAATCTCTAGGAATCACAATATTTACAAATCAGTCAAAGAAAACAAGTTTCCTCTTGATTATTTTTTTTAAAAAGAACTATTTACAAGAGGAAGAAATCTCCAGAATACGCTGCTGAAATACAACTATATGCACAACTGAACTCCAGTTGGTCCCTCTATGGCATAGAATCTATGCAGATAAAACTAAGATTCCTTTTTCTCTCCCCAAATTATTACTGTATTTGTGCTCAAGGATGGATTGTGGGAAAAACTGCATTCTCTCCCATAAAAATAAAGAGAAAATATAATAAAACAGGAATTGGTCAATGATGATTGCCGCCATAACTGTACAGTGCGAGTCAGACACGCATCACGACTGATCTTTGTACTCTGCTCCAGGTGCAGGGATGTCCATACACA
Source organism: Myotis yumanensis (assembly GCF_028538775.1). Lineage (NCBI taxonomy): Eukaryota > Metazoa > Chordata > Mammalia > Chiroptera > Vespertilionidae > Myotis > Myotis yumanensis. The sequence goes on from NW_027223759.1 coordinate 7,643,368, forward strand.
AATCCTATTTGGTAAAGTTCTTCTTGTCCACCAGCTCCCTTCAGCCTCATGTATGCAACACCATAACTTTTATGCAGGCTAGCAAACTTACTTTTTTGTTCTATAGTACTGCCACCAACAAAAGATCACTGATAGTACAGGCGAAAGTAAATTATCATAGGAATAGATGAGTGAGATGTTCATTCCAGACATTTCAATATTGAGAACATTAGGGCATGGACACAATTACTAAGAAGACCTGAGCTACAGAGGGGAAGCCAGGAAGCCCTTGCTGGTAAATGCATGTTTAAACTTAGCAACTCAGACAAAGCTAGTTAATTCAAGCCAACACCTGGGGACTTTGCCATTGAGTTCACATCCCCAATGACTGTTATTACAAGTCTGTCAGAGATTATTTAAGAATGGATTCGATCTCCCACAATGCTACTCTCAGAAGGAAGGAGAACTTAAATCCCCACCACAGTAATCACTTTTCTATTTTATTTTCATCTCTATGAAATTTTGAATTTTACCCTGATAACTTCTTTACTGGCTTCTCTGCTTGAGAAAGAACAGAACACTTGTGTTAAATGATGGAGTGAAAAACAAATGAATATTTTTAAATGGGGCTGGGAGAGCGGCTGATCTCTAAAACCTCTCCCTTTTGGTTGCCAGCACTAAACAGACATTGTACGTACTCGGGAAACATGTAACTAGTTGACTGACATAGGGTTGAGAAATTACCACAGAAGAAATGTGTAATATGGTTAAATTTAACGTCTTTTTTAGAATGCCAAATTTTGAAAATAAACTGATCTCATGAATTCATTGCTGTGTCCTCTTAAAGCATTATTTTGCACATAAATATGCAATAAATATTGCTAAATATTATTTTAATTCCCATCACCTAGTTTGTCTTATGCATTTTTAAAGAAATACATTTGTTTTCAGCTCTGCCGGCTTGGGTCAGTGGTTGAGTGTCAACCTATGAACCAAGAGGTCACGGTTCAACTCCCGGTCAGAGGGTTGTGGGCTTGATCCCCAGTGTGGAGCATGCAGGAGGCAGCCAATCGATGATTCTCTCTCATCATTGATGTTTTTACCTTTCTCATATGCTCTCACTTGCTCTCTGAAATCAATGAAGTATATATTAAAAAAAGAAATATATTTGTTTTAATTTTAATCCTTCATACATTTACTCGGCAAATATGTGTTGATGTGCATTATGGGAGTAATGTGATTTTTAAAAAATCAAGTTCTATAGTTGCCTGGATTCCAATCTTAGCTCTTCTGCTTACTAGCTGTGGGTCCTTGGGCAATTTATGTCACCTCTCTGTGCTGAATTTTGATAGTACTAGTACTTATTCCTTAGGAATCATATGCAGTAAGATATGCAAAGCACCTAACACAGTACAAGGCACACAGTAATAAGCACTCATAGCATTTGTCGTAAGATTTAGGTTAATAACAATGTTGATGAGGTGATTATCGTCAGGCATTGTAACAGGTTCATTGGAAGATATAAAGAAAAGTTATAGCCTTTAATTTCAAGCAACTCAAAGACATGTCAGTTCTGTTGCACTCATGGGCCAAGTGGAAGAACAATTGCTAAAGAATGAATGCCTGCAGAATGCTTAAGGAAGGCATGCTTTGAGGGCCTGTGTGCATGGTAAACTCAGGCAAAGGTGAGCTGTAAGAGACTTTAAAGGGCACTGCATTTATTTTCTAAAATTATGATTCAGGCCTCAGTGCAGAGAATGCAGTAAATAGGAAAGAAAGGGGGCCAGAGCGTATTGGAAACCTATTAGGACCACCTAAAAGAGGGATAGTGGGGATCTGGTAAACACACACACACACACACACACACACACACACACAAAACACATTAAAAAATAAGGACAGATAGTCAACCAACTGGGTCTGAAAAATAATTTAAAAATGATTCATAGATTTCTGAGTATATGATATTGCTTTTCACTGAAATAAAAGAAGCATAGGGATAAGGGCAAAGTATGAATTTCAGTTTGCACTTAGGGGCAGATTCAATGGGCAGTGAAAGAGAGAAAATAGGAGAGAGTGAGAGAGGAAGAGAGTGACTTTTCTTTATCGTGCTTGGTCAGGAAATTTATTCTAGACTGGAGTTAGAATGAACGAGAAATTTTATTCTGGTCCAGAGCTAAAATGTCACAGAATAAATTCTTTTATTCAATTAGAGAATTTAAGCTTTACATTGTTTTAGTTGCTTTGCAGTATTTTAAAACTTGCTTTAATTTTTTAATAGTTTACTTTAAAACGCACCTCGTGTGTTTAGGGGAAATGAATATTTACTTTTCAGAAATGAATTCTAGTGAATGGAGCTGCATCACTCACTAATGATCTGATTTGGCAATTTCCAACAACATGCTTAGGAGCCCAGAATCGATGCGTTACTCCTGGCCTGACCCGACGTTTGAGACCACGGAAAGGAGGAGAAAGGTTTTCCTGGGAAAACACATTGCTTTGAAGAGCGACTTGGCAGCAGGCCCTTCATGCCACTTGTCTCTGCAGTTTCCACGGTGCCCGGCACATGTCCTGGCACATACGCTATGCCTGGTAAATGTGCCTTGAGTTGAATCGAGCTAATTTAATGCATGGATCTTCAGAAAAAGCAGCCTTCCTTTTACCACTGTCTCTGCTTTCAGCCTTTAATCTCGAAACTTAAAGGGCAAAACATATAAATATATGCAAAGCTACTTGTGTTTTCATTTGACTAAAGGTATTTATATCGTGAGGCATTCAGAGTCATCTGCAACGCTTTGGGAGACATTTAACTAGGACTGCCTGGGTTTCTCACTAATTAAAAAATCAAGTTATTAGAATATAAATCTACTGGCAGCATATTTAGGCAAGAAGAACACAGACACAGCGTACAATGTAGGGAAGGGTCACTGTTTGATGACTTGGACACACTGAAAATGACTTCCTCGTTAGGAAAATATCTTGCCTTCATGTGCAGTGGCTTGTCTCAGGGGTTTAGGACCCACAGAGTAATTACCCTGATGGCATTCTTTTTTTTCTGTACAAAAATGTCCATGTTTCTGAACATCCATGAGGCTAACCTACACCAACCCAACTGTGTAAGAGTGGGCTGTATGTAATGTATGTCAGGAACAGATGAGCAATTCACAGAGACCCCCACACTGCTAGCCAGAGGAGGGGAAGTGCCATGGGCACGGGTGAGGTGTGCCCAGGTTGTGTTGCCCATTCTACGAGCTATGATGTACCTTATCTCAGGGTGCTGTTTCACCCATGAGGCCTAAAGACCATTCCGCCAGATTGTGGGGCCATGGCAGATGCTAATGTGGATTCTGCTAAAATCCAGGGAAATGTCTTGGTTGTAATTTCCTTTCCAATGCTGAGTCCATGTCCCAGGGACCAAAATAAGGGACTGGGCATAGATCCAGAAGAGCAGCAGAGCAGTTACCAAAGGGTGCATTCCCCTCCAAAGGCGACTTTGCAGTGAGGTTCGTCTCCACCCAGGTGCATGGGCATTGAGGTGGATGACGAATGGCAGCCTGTGAGTTTCCACCTAGTAAATGCCCAGCACTCAGCCATCCGACTGCCTGCACAGAGGGGAGAATCACAGAGATGCACCGACAGTTTCACAAGATGGGGTGTGCAGTGGGTCTCAAGCTTTCAGTTCCTTAAGAGAGATATTCCTCCATGATCCCGTCTTTCCTGAATTCTGAGGGTACAAAGTTGAGTGGGACTCTCTACGGATGACAACGGTCACAGCTGAGACAGATCCAGTCGATGAAATGGGATTAGCGCATTAGCTTAGGACAGCATGAGAACACTGGGGAAAGCCGATCTCACCTGGTGAGGAGGTAACAATGAGGTTGCAAGGTTGCCTTTGAAAGATGTCGGACATTGCAACGTAGAGGATGCTGTTCAAAGAAATTTGAGTCTGTGACATGGAGAAGGAGAAAGCGCAGTCTGTGGGGGAAAGAAGTGGGCAGCTCATTTGGCTGCAGTGGCTGCAGCTGCAGGTGCCTGGGGGCGGGGGGGGAGGCAGCGATGGGAAAAGAGGGTGCAGGTGATGTCATGCGATTATATAAAGCTACGATTTTATACTGAAAAGGATAGGAAATGATAGAAATATATTAAGTAAGCAAAAACGGTTACACAACTTTTAGAAAAAAATGCTCTTCCTATTTGTGGAGAATAGAGAGAAATGCATCTCTTCTCTATTCTTGTTCATCTCAGTAGATGGAAAAATTAGCCATTTAGATGTTCAAGCCCCAAACCTAGGTGTTAGTCCTCTTCCTCATTTTGCCCCACACCTAGTATCCAAAATAAATCCTAAATCTCTCTTCTTTGTTTCATTTTTCATCACCATGGGGCAGAGCTCCATCTTCTCTCACCTGGATTGTTGCAAAGGTCTCCTAACTCGCCTTTCTGAATTGGGTTTCGCTTGTACTCAACTCAAACTCCTCAGGGCAGCAAGAGTGAGTCCATGGAAAATGAATTTATATTGAATAATACACTCCCCAGCTTCATACTCTTCAGTGTCGTCTCCTTGCTCCCAGGATAAGACACAGACTCCTTCCAATTGCCTGTAAAGTGAAGCCGCATGATCTGCTGCCGGTCCATCTCTCCATCTCAGCTCAGAGGACACGTCCATCTTTCCTCTTCTCCATCTGTGCTGTGCAGCTCTCTGCGCCAGGTTTGGGCCCCTACTCATGTCTGAAAGATTCTCTACCCAGTTTTCCAGAGAGCTGGCTCCTTCTCATCCTTCAAAACTCAGCTAAATAATTCAAACTCAAAATGCCTTTCCTAAAGAAGTACCCTGCCTTTACACCCACCAGTCTATCGCGTCACCTCGCTGTATCTTATTTCCCTTGTCGTACATAAAGCCACCTGGAATTATCTAATTTGTTTGCATGGCTGTTGCCTATCTCTGAGGATCGGAATAAAAGCCATGACAGCAGAAAACCAGTCTGTACCTTAGCACCTAGGAAGCACCGGGTACATAGTAGGTTCTCAATAAATATGTGCTGATTGAATGAAAAAGCAGATGAAGTGCAATTAATGTGGAGACTCTTAAAATAACCCAGGTGAGGGGTGAAAAGTGAGAAGGGTGACAGGCACCCATGTAGCACAGGAATGAACCAGACATAAAATGCCCTTTGGGCTCTACCAGTTTAAAGGTTTAGAGATTTTTTTTTCTAAATAAAAGGATAAACAACATATGTTCTTGAATTAACGACAGGATCATTTCTAACAAGAGAGTTACTGAATTATTCATGCTATCTAGGAGAATTTACAATATATGTATTAAAATTGCACTGAACGCCAGCTCTGTGTAGTATATTCCAGGGGATATGGCAGAATTAAGAGATGTTGTCCTGGTCCCGTTTGAGTTGGCGATATAAAATGAAGAATCATAAAACAATTAGAGAGCAATCCAACGTAGCATAGATCATCAATTTTGAAACTGTGGAATTTACTAAAGCTTCAGGCATCACAGATCAGACATAACCTAAGTCAATGGTCTTCTAGAGCAGAAAACATTCTGATTTCACCTCAAATACTCTCTCTGGCCAAGAATGCTCTTAGCTGAAGTAAGCTATCGTTTGGGGCTCCAGAAAAATATTGGCATTTTGGGGTTTAATTTAATAACATGGAGAGAGGGAGGAGCATGATTCATTCTTTTGAACAGTAGGTGGATTTACTATTTACAGAAAAGTGCCAGAGTGGTACCGATTGCTCCAATGCTCTATGCCTGCACAGCCTAGCTTTGAATAGGACAAGTCAAGAAAAGAAGAATGAATTGAAATTGTTTATAGGCAGTTTGTTCTTCCCTGTAATATCTTCTTTAGTTTCTCCCTAGCGCACTGGAAGAGCTCCCGGGATAAGCATGGTGGAGCCTACAGCTCTTAAAAGGCACTTGATAACTCAGCCTGGATCTTCGCTTAGCCAAGATTTGCTAGTTGATGAGAAAAATCTAGGTCATCAACCATCAGGAGAGCATATGGAGGAGTTTTTAGTTTTTTTTTGTTATCTTCACTTGTAAAAAGCCTGGAAGTAGAATGAGATAGACAACATCATTTCTGAAGATCTCCCTGAAGGTGATGGATCTCAATGCAGACGTGTGTTCTGCATAATCACATCGCCTGTGCTCATGCCACTGGCTCACCTGAAAACCCTCTGGACTTTTTCATAACAGTGAAGTGGATTTGGATGAAGGGCCTCACCATTGTACAGTCATGCTTTATACTTCGATGTCATTTTCCTGGGTGCTGCTTCATGATTTCCTCCTAGCAGCCCTGTAAGGGAGATCCTGCCAGTCATGGTCTCATTCTACAGACAAGGGTGTTGGGGGCTTTCTGTAGCTCACAGACAATCCTCATGAAGCTCTGGTTAGATCCCAGCCCTGGCCTCTCGGTTCCTCGCTTGTTCCATGCTCAATGTCATGGGCACTATTGTATGTACAATAGTATTTGTGGACCCACAGCCACTCCCAAGTCGTGCTGCTCTTCATATACTTGGAATCATAAAAGCATCCTTTAGCTTTCTGACAGTATCATGAACACTTACTGTACTGACACAAATTTACATTTCCTCTGTGTGCTCGGCAGGCTTAGCCCCGAACACTTCTGTTACAGAGCAGTGCCAAAAGACATAGAGCTTAGGGCTTGACCAAGCACTCACGCAGAAGCGTTCGCCCTTGAGAGAGCTAAATAGGGGAATTAAGTAAACACTTTGATGCTGTATCCAAAGCCTCTCCCACCCTGCTAATTAAGATCAAATTGAAATAATAAACAATTTCACCGAGTATCTCCAGTAACTGGTAGGTGTATTTTAGATCTGAATTTGGGTTAATTTCACAGTTCTTAATGACAAAATCCTGCAAGGAACGGATGTCATTAAAAACCTAATATATAATTGATAGTCTCAAGAATCACATACGTAATTTAAAAGCAAGGAATAAAGAGTTCTGCATGTCCACAGTTAATACCATGCATGCTAAATCCTTTACATGCAGTACCTCTTTTAATCCTTAAAAGTTCACTTTATAAATCACTTTATAGACATTTTATAGATCAAAAAACGAAGGTTTAGGGATGTTAAGAGATTTCTTGAGAGTTGAACAAATATTTTTCCAACTCTGATTTCTTAACCCCCTACATAAATGATTTCTACTGTTTCCTGAGAAAACCCACACACTTGTTTTCTTATAAGATACTAAAAGACCTATAAGTAATCATATGGAAGGGCTTTGACAAAGAAAACGGAATAGTGCCCTCAAACTGATGGGAAATTCAGAAGTTGGAAGAATAAAGGTAGCGACAGCAAATAACCTATGACAATAAAGCTGGTATTTAACAGAAGTAGAAGCCTTAGTGAGAACCAATGAGGTTGAAGAAATCAACAGTGGAAGACAGAGCAGGAAACTAAACACAGAAAATTTCACTCTAGAACGTGTGAATGCTGAAACTCATGCTCTGTATCCGTGATTATCAGACTCTCTGATCTAATTCTCCCCTTTCACAAGAAATACTTGAAAAAATACCTTTTCCACTAAAAGATGGAATTCAGAGATAATACAAGGGAATTTTTAAAAAGTCAGTATAACGCCCTAGGTATAATAAAAAGAAGAAATGAAGAGCAGTGTGTAAGTAAACTATTTCTATATGTAAATATCCAGGGATGCCTACTCTGGAAGACAAAGGTGTGCCCCTACCTTTCCAAACTGCCCCTAGGGGTAACCCCCCTGAGTCCCCTGGGTTAGATGGCTCCAGGCACCTCAGCAGGGACTTCCTCACTAGATCATGTTCTGAACTGAAATTGGAAGGAACAGTGCTTAGGGCCTGTTGCCCTGTTCTTTTATCTTCAAGGAAGTTGCTGGTAGAGACACAGGAGTGAGGTGGAACCGTTGTTTCCAAGTTGGATTTCTCTGATGGGGAAGACACATGGTTGAGAAGTTTGAGGGAGAGGAGTTAATGAACCCAGAGATGCCCACACCTCATCTTCAGGGGAACTTGTGAGATGTCCTCAGAAGGCTGGAGGAGATTTCCACATGGTCGCTTGGCCCTTCTACAGGTTCCTTCCCCAGGGGAAGCAGAGCCTCTGTATTCAGTGGACATCCGGCGTCCATGCAAAGCAAAGGGGCCTGTGTCCCCGTGCTTCCCTCTCTGAACCCACATGCAGCATGTTTCCCTTCACTATACAATGCAGATGTGATTAATCCACCGTAAGTTGAGCAGAAAGAGGAGGGTGACGTACCCCTCCGACTCTTGCACAGGCTTTCGATTATACACTAAAGCGCAGGATTTTGTAACTCCTAAATCACCCTCCCAGTGACGGCCCCGATATTCATCTAATTGGGGCCTGTCAAATGCCTCCTTAGAGCTGGCACCGTGTCAATGACCTCCTGGCAGTGGTCTCGGAGGGTGAAGTGTACAATGGAAGGAAGTATTTCCTTTTATTGGCTCTAAATTTACTAGCCTTTAGCTTCATTGAATTAAATTATGGCTCAAGGTGAACATTATAGTTATCACTGACATTTATAAACTGCATTCCATCCATGAATCCTGAAATGCTATGCAAACTGATTAACAGAATTAAAGGTACAGATGTGCGCTCCTTCAGGTGCCCCGATGCCTCTCTGGACACTGGTAGGTCTTCTGCAATGTGAGCAATGCAGCAGTGGCCTCTGGTCCCTCCATTTCCAATGGTGAGGACCTCCTCACCAGAACCGGTCCTGTCTATAGTGCACAGTTTCCTACAAGCTTCTAATTCTTTCCCGGACTTGGGCAGAGGAAAGCATTTGCCACTCAATGGTGTGGTTACCAGAGACACTACCTACACATGGTCTTCTGTTTTCTTCCCTTCTTCATCCTTTCCTTCCTTCCTCTTTTTTTTTTCCCTTTCTCTGAGAGGCAGTGTAATAACAGAGCAAAGGCCAAAGGGGCTGGAAGTGGAAAGACTAGGGTTTGTATCTAGATTCTGATACCTATACCTCATGTGATCTGAATGAATCACTTAACTACTCTGAGCTTCAGTTTTATCAGCTGTAAAATGAAATATTTGAGTAGCATGGCCTCTAAAGATACTTAAGTGCATTTTCAAAGCTCCATGCTACCTCACTTTTCCTCAAATTGGGTGGCTTCTATGACATGCCTCTCCCAAGTCAACCCTGGTTTGGCTCCCCTCCAATAAAATCCTAAACTTAACAATATACATGTCCCAGAACCAGGAAGAGCTGAAAACCTTTCCTACTTATACATCAATATGTAATTAAGTAGGGAAGCTTCCAAATTCGGGCTGTATAAGTAACTTGAGACCATTGGCCACGTTAGAGGATCCATAGAGAAATGTCAACCTCTCCATAATAAGTTAAAAAAATTGTAGTATACTTTGTAGTTTTTTCAGATTTATTGAGATATAATTGACACATATAACATTGCTTACGGTGTACAACATGACTTGATATGCTTATATAGTGCAAAATATGATTTGATATACTCGCATATTGCTGTTAGCTAACACTTGCATCAGATCATATAATTACCAGATCTACTCCCCTAGCTTTCAATATATCAACCATAATCATTATGCTGTACATTATTCGATCCTCAGAACTTACTCATCTTACAGCGGAAGTTTGTACTCTGATTAACATCTCTCCTTCTCCCCCACTCCTAACCATTGGTAATCACCATTTTAGCCTCTTTTTCTTTGAGGTAGGCTTTTTTTTTTAGATTCCACATGTAAGTGAAAACATGCAGTACTTATTTACCTCTGCCTGGCTTATTTCATTTATCATAATGCCCTCTAGATCCATCCATGTTGTTGCAAACAGCAGGATGCCCTTCTTCCTTAGAGTTGAATAATATTCCATTATATATATATATATATATATACACACACACACTGAGTGGCCAGATTATTATGACCGGCCAGATTATTATGACCACCCCATCAGTGCTTCATTGGGCCACCTTTTGCCTTCAATACTGTGGCAATTCATCTTGACATTGACTCCACGAGATGTTGAAAGGTGATGTGAGGAATCTGACACCATGCCTGATGAATAGCACTGTCTAGTTCTGTGAGATTTGTTGGTTGTGGGACCAGCTGCCTGATGGCTCTTTTAACTTCGTCCCACAAATGCTCAATTGGATTGAGATCTGGTGATTGTGGAGGCCACCTAAGCAAGGTAAAGTCTCCCTCATGTTCTTGAAACCACTCCTGTACAATACAAGCACTGTGGCATGGCACATTGTCTCGTTGGAAGAAGCCATCTCCATTGGGATATGTCATCAACATGATAGGATGAACTTGATCAGCAATGATACTTAGGTATGTTGTGCTATTCAGACTTTTATAATGATCTGGCCCTCTAGCAATTTCAGGTGGAAATTATAGTTAATTTGTCTACAAATGTCAGGTTTAGGGATCGGGCCTAAACCTGCAGTCAGACATCCCTCTCACAATCTGGGACTGCTGGCTCCTAACTGCTCGCCTACCTGCCTGCCTAATTGCCCCTAACCACTTCTGCCTGCCAGCCTGATAGCCCCCTAACCGCTCCCCTGCTGGCCTGAATGATGCCTGTTCCCCTGCCAGCCTGATGGCCCCCACTGCCCTCCCCTGCTGGCCTGATTGCCCACAACTGCCCTCCCCTGCAGGCCAACTTGGGAAGGCCATCTTGTGGTGGCCATCTTATGGTGGCCATCTTGTGATGATGTGAGGGTGTCCCATGAGGGTACAAGGACCACCTAAGCTTTTATTAATATATATATATATATATGACATTATCTCTATCCACTTATTTATTGATGGACATTAAGGTTCTTTCCACAGTTTGGCTATTGTGAATAATGCTACAATGAACATGGGAGTTCAGATATTTCTTCAAAATAGTCATTTGATCTCTTCTGGATATATACCCAAAAGTAGGATTGGTGGATCATATGGCAGTTCTATTTTTTTTTTTTTTTTTGAGGAAACATCATAGTTTTCCATAGTGACTGCACCAATTTAAGGACCTGACAACAGTGCAAAGGGGTTCCCTTTTCTCCTCTCCTAATACTTATACACTATCTCTTATTTTTTTATGATAGACATACTAATAGGTGTGAGGTGATATTTCCTTATGGCTTTGATTTGCATGTTCATGATAATCAGTGATGTTGAGCACCCTTTCATGTATTTGTAGGTCATTTAGATGTCTCCTTTGGAAAAATGTCTGTTAAGTTCCAGTTTTTAAAATTCGATTGTTTGGGATTTTTGCTATTGAATTCTATGAGTTCTTTATATATTTGGATATTAACCCCTTATCAGAGAACAATGTTTCTTTTAGACCTGGTACAAGACAATCGATAAGGTTGTTTGATGACTTGGTGGACCATCAAGGAACAGCAGCCTTTAGATACACAGAAGGAATGAGGTGCTTTGCTTATCTGCTAGAGAACACTGCTGGTCTCTGACACAGCCACAATGAACTAACGAATGACTTACAGTGGGCATCAGACTCCAGGCTCAAATGCCAGCAAGGCAAACAATAGTGAACAAGACCAAAGAAGGCATGGCCCATCGTGACTAAAATCCCCATTTTCATCTCTGTTGCCATGAAGTCAATAGGCTACACATAAACTCAGACTTTAGGAGGGAAACAGAAGAGAGGGGCTAGCTGAGATTGCACATAAAGTTTATGTGAGAAACTGATCTCTAAAAGGACTATTTAAATCCTTGGATACGATGAGATTTTAAGTCTTATTTGACTTTTTCCCCTGCTAACCAATATGTGGGAGATTGGGATGGGGGTGGTGGTAATTGGCAGAGGACAACTAGATTAAACTTAGAAAGAATTAAAAGTACTATCCTTTTGCTAAAAATCCAAATTGTAGAGTGAGTTAAATTTTATGACTCCATTAAAAAAAATAAATGGGGAAAGGAACGATACTTTTAGTACACAGATCTCATGAAACATTCTCAGATGTCAGAAAAAAAGAGAAGAAAGACAGAACTTTGGTGGGTGGAAATGTGCAAATACACTATTAATGTGGTGTAGGATGAGTCCTAAAATCTAGAATAACAGCAATTATTATTTAAATTAATTCATTCATTTTGTTAATGTAGTTTTTAATGACTATCCTGTGCCAGGCACTAAGTTAGGCCCTGGGGATGCAATAATAAGCAAAAAGGCATGGTCCCTGACTACATGGAAATTAGAGTTTTGTGGGAGAGGCAGATATTAGCTAAGGGTGGCACAAACGAATGAAAGATTACAACAGTGATAAAGTGTTTTTGAAAGACAGTTATAGTAAGCTATGCAAATGCATAATGGAGGCACTGTTTGGGGAGGGTAATAAACTCTGAAGAGATGACAGGGCTAAAACCTGAAGGAGCACCTTTAAGTCAAAGCTGGTGAGAATGAGTTCAAGGGCATGGCCAAGCAGGAGGAACAGTGTGCATGAGGGCATGGCCAAGCAGGAGGAACAGTGTGCATGAGGGGCGTGGCCAAGCAGGAGGAGCAGTGTGCATGAGGGGCGTGGCCAAGCAGGAGGAGCAGTGTGCATGAGGGGCGTGGCCAAGCAGGAGGAGCAGTGTGCATGAGGGGCGTGGCCAAGCAGGAGGAGCAGTGTGCATGAGGGCGTGGCCAAGCAGGAGGAGCAGTGTGCATGAGGGCGTGGCCAAGCAGGAGGAACAGTGTGCTTAGGGGTCTACAGCTGGAGAGCAGACATAAGGGAGAGATGAAAAGGAGGTGAGAGAGATGCAAGGCCAGGGCCGGCCAAGCTAAGTGGGCCTTATGAGAGGAACTGGAATTTATCCTAAAAGGAATGCAAAGCCACTGGAATGTTTCAAAAGAGTGTATGCATCTTGAAAATATAAATATACCCTTTCTTCTTTTAAAACTAACTCCGTCCACACACTCTTTGCTTATAGGTGGGGGTTAGGCAACATTTTGCAGCTAATTATTAACATTAATTACTTGCTCAGCCAGCATGGCTCAGTGATTGAGCATTGACCTATGAACCAGGAGGTCACAGTTCCATTACAGGTCAGGGCACATGCACGGGTTTCGGGCTTGATCCCCAGTGTGGGGCATGCAGGAGGCAACTTTCATCATTGATGTTTTTGTCTCTCTCTCCCTCTCCCTTCCTCTCTGAAATCAATAAAATTATATTTTTTAAAAATGAACATGAGATAAGAGAAAAGGAAAATGCTGGTCTCTATCCCTAGTTCCTAAATCCTGTGGAAATTCCTGGGTGATGGGGCCCTCTCTCCCTAAAGGAGGGGAAGAGATGCCAGAGGCCCTCGAAGTGCCTGGCTTCTAGAGGCTAAATGGTTTGGGGAATGGAGACTAGGAGAATAAAAAGAGAAGTGAACTCATAAAACATGCCAAGACACATCATGCCCCGCTCCTGCTAGCATGCAGCCCACTCCCAGACTGAGCTGTGAACCGAAGAGGAGACTTGGAGATCGAAGTTTTAAAATCAGGAATGAGTTTTCTCTACTGACATACATGATTCTGATAGCCCCAAATGTGTGTGATTCTCTAACCAAAAGTGACTTTTAAAAAAGAAGTGACTTTAGCGTTAAGGAATGTGACTATGATGTCACCAAATAAACTGCCACAGTTTGGGGCGAGATAATTATGGAAAAAAGTTAAATTGATTCATGTTTACACACCAGTGTTATAAATCAGTTCTATAGGCACACTCTCGGTTCTTCTCAACAGCAACCTGATGAGGTAAATATTATTAAATCTATTTGACAGATGAGGAAAGTGAGGCGCAGCGAGGTGACCTAAATAAACAGTGTGAAGTGGGAACGCTGAAACGCGAGCCCCACGTGGGGCCAGTGCCTGAAGGCCTAGGTCCCCAACGACCAGTCTGTTTTCAGTGCTGCTTGTTGCTTTTGTTACTAATATTGCATTTTGGATTTACTTGTCCTTTTCTCCCTAAAAGGCCCAGAAAGCCTCAGGAGAGGGTCTCATTCGTCTGACATGGCAGTTGAGAGGGAGAGAGAGATGGCAGGCCGGGGTGGCGGCGGGCCCAGGTCGGGGCTCAGGGCTTCAGCCTCCCGCGACTGCCCGTTGTGTGTCCCACGTCCTCCTCACTTCAGCCCCATCATCATCTGTTCACTGCAGCCACTCTTCTTTCCAATAGCAAACAGGGTTGGAAGTGCCTTTGTTGATAAAAGTCAAGCTGGGAGGAGAAGCCAGGGGCTGCCTCTGGGTCCAGTCTGACCAGCTGTGTGGCCTGGGCCGTTCCCTTCTCCACTTTGGGTCCCCGTATTTCCTGTATAAATTGAGATTTGACTAAAGGGTTCCTATCGTTCCCTTCCGTTTTACCATTTCAGACCCGTATGATACAGTCCGAGCTGCTTTCTGCAAGACTAGTAGGTACCTTTTCCTTAAATCGTTGGCTTTTATCCTGCATCAAAACAGTTCCAAAGGCAACGAGAGGGCCCATCACCAAGTCCTCGACTGTCTCCTGAAGCATCTGAGAGGAAAAAGTCCTGAAGCCCGTGGGGGGGAGGAATCCTTTCTATAATTATGTTTAGATCTATAGGGAGAAATACGTCTCACAGAGAAGCAGAGCTTGGCCTTATGTATATACTGTCCCCGTACCCGTCATCAACAAGGCTCATAGGCAAAAGCGGCGTAGAATCAGGTATAAAAGATGTAAACTGCTGACATTTAATTTTGTTTCAAACACATTTTATTGGAATGATTAAGTCACTTTTCTTAAAAAAATAAAAAATAAAAAATGACAGGCCGCGTCGTCTGTCTGGAAGGAAGTGTGTTTTGGTCGCCACTTGAGAACTTCTGTTGCGATGGTCCCAGGCATGTGTTCTGAGAGGAAGGCACGCTTCCCGGGTCACGGAGCATTTGCTGCTGAACATATGCTACCTCGCTCTGGCACACGCCACACTTCGGGTGCCGTTGGGACCTGAATATTTCATGGACGTTCTGAGTGGTAAGATAATGGATGATAGAACACTGGAGGAAAGAGCTGATAGCTTTTGTGTTGGTAGCGTTTATCAGATTGTCAATTAAATGCTTGTCATGGGGGAAAGGAAAAATATTTATTGCTGCAGCAGCCATGCAGACAGACCTTCGGCCAAAAGCGTGCTCACGGGAGAAGCTGAGAGATCGCACCCCTTGGGATGCCTCCTTGCTCTTGCCGTGTTAGCTGGAAGGACCACCGCTTTCATGGTTAGCCACAAAAAGGGGTGTTGCTTATCTTGTTTACATTTTATTGATAAAAGAAAGGAAAGGACTGCTTTACAAAGACCTAAGGCTAATTTGTTAACTGAAATATTAGTTGCCTCAAATCACTTTGGGAGGTGGCAGAGGGTAAAAATGTTTCAGCCTGGAAATATGTACGTGCAATGTACGTACTGAAGATAACTATTCACTGCCGTAATCAAAGTGGTTTTTAAGGTGCTTCTTATCGACAGGTATTTGTAGCTGCTGGAAGGCAGCTACTTCTTTGTTACATGCTCCCATAGGGCCCCGCGCTCGGCCTTGGGGAGAGTCTCAGTTCTCTTGTACCTATTTGCATGTTACACATCCTCCTCCCTAGACTACAAACATCACGGGAGCAGAAACCACGCCTGTCTTGTTTATGTCCCTAATTGCTTGGCATTGGAGTAGGAGTCCATGAATAATGGATGATTAATTGATAATTGCCTGAAAGGGAATCTTCCAAGACACACAGAGTTGAATCAGGCAGTCAGTGGTTATCTACCACTCCCCTTCCATAGCATCCTGCCTCACAGTCCTTTACCAGGAGAGAGTAGCTACAGTAGTTTTTATGGCAACTATAGTAATACTAACTCAAAGGCCCACTCAGTGTAGGAAAAAATATTGTTTCAATCTCTTCGCAGCATACAGGAGAATGCTCTGAGAACTCTAATTTTTAAAAAAAAATGATAGTTTAGCTATGGATTCAGATTTTATCACTAACTTTATTATAAAGTGTGCCGACAAGTCTCTCAATTCCACTGCAAGACTAGTAGGTCTGGTGGCCAATCTCTGTGTGTGCTTGTATTTTTTTTTTAATTTTTAAACATATTTTATTGATTTTTTACAGAGAGGAAGGGAGAGGATTAGAGAGTTAGAAACATCGATGAAAGAGAAACATCGATCAGCTGCCTCCTGCACACCCCCCACTGGGGATGTACTCACAACCAAGGTACATGCCCTTGACTGGAACCGAACCTGGGACCCTTCAGGCCGACGCTCTATCCACTGAGCCAAACCAGTCAGGGCGTGTGCTTGTATTTTAATGGTCACTTTCGGTTGATAATTTGGAAACGTTGTGCCCTCGCTAGAAAGTTTGACGAGAACTTATATGTTTATGGCTCCCTCAATGCCAGGCACATGAAGTCGGCTTAAAATTACAGCTTGCTAACTACCCCTTTAAAACCATCCACAGATAGAAGGAATCCACTAATAACATCCAGAGGCCAGAGCTTCCCCATGCCTTTGGCAGCCTCGAGATCACGTTCGCGGGGCACAGCTCTCGCAAATGCCTAATTTGGTCCTGAGAGCTGGGCTGTGGTGGCTGTAATAAGTCCCAGTCCTTTCACAGAAACCAAATTCAAAGGCATTGTCACGATCTCTGGAGCAGCGACTGGGCGTCACTTAATATTAGAGAGAACTGGATCCAGGGGACCAACTTCATTCCCTGAAACAAGCTAATAGTTTTCAGTTTGCTTGTTTTTCCCAGCTCAGTCACCCTCCATTATAGAGCTTTCATTCTTTAGCAACCACTAAAAAAAAACCAACACCAAACCAGACGGTGGTCACTCAGCTCATACCTTCAATATGTTCTTGTTATCCTACTTGCAGAACAGGGTCCGCATCCTCAGTTGTATAATGATGCATCCTGAATACTTTGCATGGGATGGTTCACATGATTTTCACTACATAAGAAACTCTTCAATATCCAACATCATTTTCCAGAATCTTTAACTTATCAGAAACTCTCTTGGCCTCACACCACATGACCAATTATTCCACCAGATTAAGAAGTGAGAAAGAGGGATACGTATCTTTTATTCTTTTAAAGCTATTACAAAAGTGATGCGAAGTGAAAGATGAGCTTGCCTTTTAAATCATAATAGCATTTTAATAGTTCTACTGCTAATAAGTGTTTGTTGCATACTCCTACGCCCACATTTTCAGTAATATCATGAGTTGGTACTTCTCGACTCTTACCCTCCCAGAATGGAAACGGAGGCTCAGAGCGAGTAAGCATCATGCTTAAACTCATAAAACTGGGGAGTGAGGGGCCAGCGTTCACCCACAGGCAGACTGATGCCAGAGTGAACTATTATGCTACAAAACTAAGGTTATACAGACAGTGGGGGAGATGAGTTCGTTTTCAACAATGTTAAATACAATAACCAATTCCAGTTATCAAAAGTAAATTACTAAGATCTCAAACAGATATTATAAAACTGAGGACAGAGTGTTTTATTTATTATTATTTTTAAAAATATATATATTCTTATTGACCTCAGAGAAGAATGGAAAGGGAGAGAGAGATAGAAACATCAAATGATGAGAGAGAATCATTGATCAGCTGTCTCCTGCACACCCCATACTGGGGACTGAGCCCACAACCCAGGCATGTGCCCTGACCAGGAATCAAACTCTGACCTCCTGGTTCAGGGGTCAATGCTCAACCAATGAGCCATGCCCGCTAGGCAAGGACAGAGTGTTTTAAAATATACATAAACAATATAGTTGGCTGCCGTTAAAATCACTAGTTAGAGCACAACATCCATCTATTTTAACATACAGATGCAAAAACGAAGAAACATGATTATATAAAAAGTAATTTCGAATTTTGTGCCAGCAATATTACAGCAACAGAATAGGCAGTGGGTGACCTTTGCTGTGTGTTGGGGGCAGGGAAGGGGCAGATGTGTTATTGTTTGTGTCAAGAGATGTGAACTGAGAAGACTAAACATTTAAACAGAGGAAAGTGTCTGAATTAAGCGCCGAGTACCTTCTAAAAACCAGGTTTGGGAGACACTACATTTCCCAGACCCTCAACCTTCAGTGAAATCTCTTCCTCCTGCCCAGCTCAGAACCAGGCACTTTCCTAATGCAGATGTGCCCAACAAGCCCTCTCCATTCTGGGGATAATCTCTCCTCCTGCTTTTTGGAGGCCTATCCTCCTCATTTGCACTTCACCCTAAGTTTCTCTGAAATGATAACCCCATCCTTCAGAATACTTGCCTGCTGGTGGCCCTGAGCCCAGCCCACTTTCCTGTCCCCAAGCCCCTCTTGCTCTTTATCGGCTCCTTCCTGTTGCACCCTTCACCCCCGCTGCTCCCCGCATGCCTGTGCACACACTCTTCTAAAAGTAGTTGCCTGACCTTGACCTCACCGTTGCTCCCTTGGTCCCTAGATGTCTTAACTAGAATCAATCGCACATGCTGCGTCCATGTTTCACTTGACCCTCAGTGCCCAGACCATGTGGACCCAGCCTTCTCGTGGCTTCGGCCAAACTGCTTGCTGAACGGTCACTCAGAGCTCACCCTTGGCTGCCTCGTTGTTAGACCCGGTGTTTTCTCCTTCCCATCCCCCATGGCCTGAGCGGAACATGGTCCTATTCACCATTCACTCCCCTTCCCAAATCTCTCATGAAATATTTCTGATCACTTCTTTGGCTAATTCATGTATTACTATCTGATCATCTATGCATTCATTTTTTTTTAGCAAACACTATTACAGGCCCATTTGGTGCAATTAGAGCAAGAAATGCAGATACAGAAATGAACGTTAGCCCCATCTATAAGCAGACGACATAAAGTGAAACAATCATGAAGGAGTATAAACACCCTAGAAAGGTTTCTGCAAAGTGGAGGAGGGTGGCCTCGCATGAACTTGGAGGCACAAGGGAAGGCTCTTATGAGGAGGTCAGGCTTCCCCCACTCAGCAAGGAAAGTGACTAGAAGGTTGTGCAGCGGTGGGAGAAAGTAGCAAATCCTTCCATGAGGTTGGCATGGAGGCTGGCTGGGTGATAGTCCCAAAAGATGGAGCTGGTTGGAGATATGATCACAACATGCACAGCACTTTGTGGCAGGCTATGGAGTTTGGAAATCATCCTGAAGCTGTAAAGAGTTTTGGCCAGTGGAGGTGACATGATCAATTGGTGTTTAGAAATATTATTCTGGCATCAGTGTGAAGAATAAATGGGAGGATGGCAGGACGTCCTTTATTTAACTTCCCCCTCTTCCCCTGCTAAGGAAATTCGTCAAAGCCTATGCTGTTATTACACACTTTTTCTGGGAGGATGTATCCACTGGTGTTGAGTTAATTATCACAATAACCAGGTGACTATCTAATATCAGTTTCTGCCTCTGACTTTGCTCCTGAATAAGGCCTGTTTTCCTTCTGCCTCCTTAAGTCATGTCCTCTCTAACGCTGCTGTCTTCCAGAGTCAACTGGGCTTCACGGCTTGGAGCCATCTGAGATCACCTGCCTTCTCTTATCCCAATGACTAGGAGTTAACATAGAAATCTCCTCTGTTAAGGTCACAATGACCCGTAAGATTGCCAGATCCAATAGGCATTTCTGTGTACTTTTTATTTGGCCACTCAGCCCCATCTGATGCACCAATCACTTCTTCCTTCTTGAAATGCAATCAGACCCCAAGGCTCTTCTTTCCCTTGGTTTTCCACCTCTTTACTGACCACTCTTTCTTGGTCCCCTGGACTATTTTCTTTTTGTCTCTGCAACCTCTAATTGTTGGATACGTCAAGGCTCAGTCCTCAGGACTTTTCTCTTTTCTACTCAGTCCCCAGGTCATCTCACCCATGGCCATGTTTTTAAATACCCTCCATAGACTATTACTCTCAAATGAGCTTTTCCAGCATTAACAGTTCCTACAATTAACAAACCCATATATCAGCTGCTAACTTTGCATCACCTCATGAATGACTATTGGGCAACTCAAAGTTAACATTCATGAAAACCAACTCTGATTGCTATCTCCAAATTTGTTCTCTAGGCTTCTCCATCTCAACATATTCCAATTGTAGTCTACCGGGTACTCATGCCAAAAACTCTAAGTCATTCTTGACTCCTCTTTTCTCTCATTCCCCACCTTGGTCCACACCATAATTCTGTGCTTCTGGATTACTGTCTCCTAGTTTCCACACAGGAAACTAAAATAGACAAAACAATCCTTTGAAATCGTGAGACAGATCATACTCTTCTGCTGAACACTCCAATAATTTCCACTTGCCCCTGATAAAATCCAGTCCTAATCATGGCCTTCAAATCCCTCTATGATCTGGATATCCACTATACCTTTGACCTGATCTCCTACTTTTCCCTACCCGACACCTTGCTCCACTCCTGCCACATGGATAATTTTTCAAACAAGCTGAGCCCATTCTTTCCTTTGCATGTTGCACTTCTCTCTGTCCAGAATGCTCTTTCCTCTCAGAGCTCTAAGTCTCACTCCCTCACAGCACATCTTATCACAGTGGCCATGCTGGCTTTCTCTAGTCACTCTCTACCATCCCCTCCTCACTTTACTCTTTATTATCCTTCTTCAGGGCACATCTCACAACTTGGTAGTTGTTTTGGTTTTTATTGTATGTCTCCTCATTAGCACCCAAGCTGGGTAAGAACAGAGACCCCATTTTTCTGACTGCTATATCCCAATAACTTAGAAAAATACTTGCTCTATCTATAGGTACTTTGTTTTATTTTTTAAAACAATGCGTATGTATAGTAGGTACTTTCATTTTTAAATAAAAATGTTTAAAATTATTTTATTTATTTCTTACTAGTTTTCATATGTAAAGGTCATCACACACAAAGAAGTTGACTGCCATGTTCCCCCATTAGGCCTCTTTGGCCCATTTACCAAAGAGGTTGTCTACCACAGGAGGGGGGTTTTGTGCAGTGAGGAGTGATCTGTGCTCTTGCCAAGGTCTCCAACACAGAAAATCCAGTGTGAAAAACTACGGTAATAAGACCTACCTGGATTCCGCAGGCATTTTGCTCGTTGAGTCGCACAGAGGACAATCCTGGATAGCTGTCATTTTCCTAGGCGCAAAGGAGTGGTCTGATCAGATTCAGATCGGCTTTAATCTTGTTATTCACACTCGTTACAAAGTTTGCTCTTTACCAGACCGAGTCCCCTATAGATGGCCCATCAGTTCTGTGAAACGCTTCTGAAACACTACACTTGATACCTTCCTGCCAAATTCCTGCTGACTGCACAGGAGCACAAAATGTCAGCTTTTGTTATTCGCAGCACTAATGATGGATTTGAAATATTATTCTAACTTTTATTCCAGCATTCCCTATTATGACTGAACGGGTACAATATCTCAAGTCCTGTTAACAGAAGAATCAGATTTTAATAGGGAGCATGATCAAATCCAAATAGATCAAATTTGGGGGAATTATGTTGAGAAGGGTTTTTTATTTTTCCGATTCTAATCAAATTTAAAAAGTCCTATCTACCTAAAAAATGTTAAATTTTTTAGGGAACAAGGGGGTGCAATCCCACTGGTAAGGAGTATTATTTTTTTTCTCTCTTTTGTGGTCTAAATTTTACTCACTGATATCACGATCAATCATATACTTAATGATAGGTCATTAAAAAGTGTTTAAAGTTCACAACTAAAGAAAATCATTATTTTAAATTGCTCCCACTTTTCAATAAGTAAGAGCCATCTTTATGAGAACTTACGCTGATCAGAAAAGACACTAAAAAAGTAGAAAGGATAATGTCCTAGCTCTCTTCAATGTAGCCATCCATCTGTTTCTCTGAAGTCTGGTTTGAACTCATCTCTGTGCTCACTCTGCCTTGTTAAGTTACACATCTAATTCATTTCTAGGGCAAAGTAAAACTAGAACTGAGAGAGGAAGTAATATCTGTCACTGATCTCAAAACAAAAGCCTATTCTTTGCAACCCCAGCCCAGGCTTAAAAATTCCAGAAAGTGTTTTTTGGAAACTTTGCAAAATCTGACATTGTCCCCCAAAAGACAACAAAGGGGACAGACGCATTGGTGTAATGTTTTCATGCAGGGAAATTGAAAAGGGATGCACTAGTACCTCTCCTCTTACATGAGTTACCCAGTGAGTTGGTTGTTCCACATTTCCACCTGCCATGCTCATAATACTTTTAAAACAAAGACTTTATTTTTGGAGGAGCTTTTAAGTTCATAGCAAAGTTGAGGAAAATGTACTAAGATTTCCCATGTACTCCCTGCCTCCACCCATGCATAGCTTCCCCCAACAACAATGTCTCCCGCTAGAGTGGTACATTTATGGCAATTGATGAACCTATACTAACACATTATAATCACCCAAAGTCTGTAGTTTGCATTAGGGTTCACTCTTGGTTTTGTACATTCTATGGGTTTGGACAAATAAATAATGACATGTGTCTACCACTGTGTAGTGCTTTGCCTATTCATCTCCCCCTGCCATCCCTGGCAACTACTGATCTGTTCACTGTTTCCATAGTTCAGACTTTTCTAGAATGCCATATAATTGGAATTGTGCAGTGAGTAGGCTTTGCAGATCGGCTTTTCATTTAGTAACATGGATTTAAATGTCCTCCATGTCTTTTCATGGTTAGCTCATTTCTTTTTAGTGCTAAATAGTAGTCCACAGTTTGCTTATCCATTCACCTACTGAAGGACATCTTGGTTGCTTCCAAGTTTGGGCAGTTATGAATAAAGCTCTATAAACATCCATGTACAGGTTTTTGTGTAGACCTAAGCTTTCAACTCCTTTGGGTAAATACCAAAGAAGCACAATTGCTGAATCATATGGTACGAGTATGTTTATTTTTGTAAGAAGTCTCCCTATAAATATAAGAAAGCTGAGGTTCAGGGTAGCTAAAGGGCCTTGTCAAAGTCACACAGCTAGAAAATGGTAAAGTCTGAATTCAAATCCATCTTTCCCTGGTTCTCCTTTCCACTTCATTTTACTGTTCAAAGCTAAGTGTTTTACAAGGTAAAACCTTGAAATAGTTGTAATTATAAAAAAAATATGGCTACATTACCCACAAATGCTATAACATATATTATAGAAATGTATGCTTGTAAAATACATGTTTTGATATTTTTATAACTGCAATAATGTCTACAACAGAATATACTCAGACCACATGAAAGAAATCTCTATGTTAAAATGTGAAGAAGGTTTTCGCCCACCGTAAAAGTTGAGTAATAATAAAAGTGTATCACCGTGTTTAGTAGAGAGAGGGGAAGATGTTTTCGGTGGTCATGTTTTCCAACTTTAAGTGTATTTGCCGATCATTTTAATATAAACAGGGTGTATTTATATAGTCTAAAGAAATAGCAACCAGATTCCTTGTTTTCAAGATGCCAAAAAATATATATCTTCAAGGATGATAAGCAATAACAGAGAAGAGTGAATCAAAAATATGGAGCTTCTATCTGATTCCTGACCAAGATTTTAATTTTATTGCATAAATATGCCATAGCGACAGATACATAGGGTGGTGCCACCCACCCAAACCGATGCAGAGACGGGTCTGCCAGCATTCCCATTATAATCCTTGAAGGGGATTCTGATATTTTAAAACACATGAAATTGGCATACAGGTTCTCAGCAAGATGTGTTTTTGTTAAAAAAAAAAAAAAGTTTTAAAAAAGAGACCTAAATAGTGTCAGCTGGCTTTGATTAGAAGGTATAGATTGCCTGGCCGGCTTGTCTTGGTGCTTGAGTATTGACCTATGAACCAGGAGGTCACGGTTCAATTCCTGGTCAGGGCACATGCCCAGGTTGTGGACTTGATCCTCAGTGTGGGGTGTGCAGGAGGTGGCCAATTGGTGATTCTCCCTCATCACTGACGTTACTGTCTCTCTCTCCCTTCCTCTCTGAAATCAGTAAAAATATATTGGGCGGGGAGGGGGAAAGAAGGTGCATAGCACGCAGATTCTGGGGAACCATTGGGTCCCCTGATGTCAGCAGAATGCCTGTTCTGGTCTTGGTGACACTGAGGTGCAACCTGGGGACAACGCCGAAGGAGAGGTGGTTTTATTTACAGGGGCAGCAAGAAAGGTGCAGTATCCAAATGAGTCAGACTACTACAGAAACTACCCACGTAAAAAACGATCACCAAATCTCCCCTTAAGTCACTCTGCTTCTCGTTTTAGAAAGGCCAAAGCTGTCATGGGTGTGAGGGCGGATCGCATGCTGCTGGGAGCAGAGGCTTGGAGCCTTCCTGCCTGGGTTTGAATCCCAACTCCGCCCAATCCTTAGCTTTGTGACCAGGGCAAGTTACTTACCCTCTACTGCCTCGGCTTCCCTCCTTGTGAAATGAGACTAGTGATAATGCCTGTCTTAGAATTTTGAGGATTTAATGAATTACTGCAAGTAAATACTTAGCACAAACTGCAGACACTCATTAAATGTTGAAAACCAAGCAAAAAATCCAGTGTTTACATACATTCTGGATAAGTATACCTGCCCTTAAATTGGGCAGAAAGAAGTATTAAATTCATACGTGTGTGTGTGTGTGTGTGTATGTGTGTGTGTGAGAGAGTATTTGTTTTTATCCCTAAAATACAGATGTTGTAAAAATTTTCATAACTCTAAATGAAAATTTCTTTATAAAGACAGCAATAAAAACTATGCATACATACATTGGTTAGAGTTAGAGTTTTTAATATTGTAGTGAAAGATGCTATGTGTCAGAATGTATGCAACTTCTCAAGGTGGAACTGAGGTCAAGGTAAAAAGTTCCAGCAATGTCACGTACAGGGTTGGGACCCTGTCAACAAATAGACATTATGATCCATTTCTACAGCAATGTTGTCCAGTAAAAATATAATGCAAGTCATATATGTACCATAAATTTCCTAATAGTTATCTTTAAAAAGTTTAAGAAAAACAAGTGGAATTACTTTATACTACTATATTATTATGACAGTGTATCAAGGTATCATTTCAATGGGTAATGAGTATAAAAATAATAGAGAAATTTTACATCCTTTTTGTACTAATTCACTTAAATCTAGTGTATATTTCATACTTACAGCATACTTTAATTCACACCAGCCATATTCCAAGTGCTCAACACCATATGTGGCTAGAGGCTACCATATTGGACAGTATGGGTCTAGAACTACGTAGTTTCATGGGCCTAACATTTTAAAATATATTGTCTCCACAATATTAAAATAATAGCAAAATTAAATTTAATAAAGGTCCCTGCTCCAGATTAGAAATTAGCTGTTTCTAAAGATTAAATTCAGGTCGGAAAAAAATAAGCATCAGAGATAATAATCTAATAACCTAGACACTAAGATAAATTATGGTGAATCATTGCTTTTGGATCACATCAATGGACCAAGAACAGGAAATGGATGCATACCGATGTTTACTACTTAATTCTAACAACAGAGCATTTCTATACTTTTTCATTCTGAAATTATATCTCCATTCCTCTTTCTGTGAAAATCTTATTTTTTGAGAAAATAAAAGTACGTATCTAACAATCTTTAAATGTTTTTTTTCAAAAGAACAATGCCAATAATAATCCAAACAATAACACTACTGCATGAAGTTCAAGGTTTCCTATGTAGCCCTTTCTGTCCTTAAAATGTACCTCGCTAGATAGTGATACCAAGGTGAGGGAGCATCTGACCTATGGGAGGAACAGCTTGTCTTTAACATTGTTAGAACTGCTGGTGCAAAGTAATAAAAAGCAGATCTAGTTTTAGTCACTCTCATGATTGTTTCTACTGTTTTTTGAGGCAATGCACCGTCCTTGCCTGAATGCAGGTTACCTCACTTCCAAAGTCGCCATGCCTCGTCCCCCATTTGTCAAGGTTACCAGGTATATCCTGTCAAATTTCTTTCTTCTTGAGTCATTCATAAATTCTCAATCAGTTTTGCCCTCTAAGAGCTTCCCGGGATAGTTCTTTCAATAGTTTCAGTTCACTGTCAATGGAAAGCCATTGGCATTTGCACAGCTGACAGTTTGGAGTTTTTAGAAGGTGACTGCGTTAAGCTACCGGTCCCCATGGCACAGCTCACCTCACGGAAGAGGGCGGAGTCCTACCCCCATCCCACCTTCAGAAGATGGGAACACTTGAGCAGCTCAGTATCCAACATTTTGTACATTGAGTTTCACTTCACCACCATCTGGCTGATCTACAATGAGATAATGTATATTTATAAGTGCAAGATTTATATATTTCAGTTCTGGCTGGCACACAAAAAGGGGAAAATCTGCTTCTTACTATTTAATTTCTACTGATATTAGAACCTTCATATTTTCATATATTCAAATACATAGCAACTTTTCTAAATCTGGTTCTGATATTAAAGCTTTTGCATTTATCCTGCTTTCTTTTAAAAACCATGAACTCTTTTTTTCACACTATGCAACACTCCGTATCAACACAATATTCATGCTATGCATTGTTATAACAAAGTTCGTGGAAGAAAGATCCAAGTGATTTCATAGTCAGAGTTGGATTAGCAAAGAACTAAGTGTAAATACAGGCTCTTGAGTTTTTATCCAAATCCTCTTTTGACTCTTATGAAAGTAGATATAATTTTAATTTATGTAACATACACACTATATATAAAATTATATAAATATATGTATATATGTGAATCTTTATTTTAATTAAAGATAGCCCTAGCAAAGATTTCAAATTTTTCAGCAGACTTACTATTATGTTTCTTAAATTCATACTTCTAAATTCTAATTTTAAAAAAAGAAAACCTAGAGTCTATCAAGATAAAAATTTACTAGAATTTTATACATATCATATACTTAGTGGTTGCTGCTAAAACTAATTCAGTTTTTCTATTTGGGACATAATTCATTATAATATATTTCAATTGTAAGTCTATATTTTATAAAACATTAATATAGAACCTTAGATATTTAGTTTTGAAATAGAAATTTGTTTCCATCATGGAATCAAAATATGCCTTGCCCAATGGCCCTGCTTCTACTGTTTGTAGTCATTGCATTTAACTCTACAGAGAACAAACAAACAAACCCACAAAACAATATCATTTGAATTCAAGGCAAAGTATTCATTTTTGCAGTTTTAGTGTAGGGTGTATTTTAATCAACTTGTGATATTTAAAAACACAGATGATTCATTAATAAAGAAGGGAGGGATAGATGACTTGACTTCAAACATTCTAGACCTTGGCTTTTGCTCATGCTAAAAATTTAACATTGCCACTTTTTCTTCCTTTCTACCTTAGTCTCCTATTTTTTCCTTAGCCTCGGGACGGTTTCTTTCTTTTCACCCCAAAGTTGTGTATGCTGTTGTTGTTTACTTTAAATCTAGTGGGAGTCAGAAGAAAGATATACTAATTTAAATATAGTTTTTAGCTTTGAACAATACCTATATAATTTCACCTCATTTCTCTGGCTAGAAACACCTTAATACCTGCTGGCAAGATAACCACCCACAAGCTCTTTCCCTTTTATAATGTTACCAACTGAAACTTTAAGATTTCAATTGAGTATTTCCTAACAGTTTCATTATTGACACCCTTTGCTGAAAGGGTATAAAAGAACAGAAGCAGAGGAAAAAAGAGAGAGCAGTGGATCTTGGCGCATTTTACACAATATGAAAGTTGTCCATTATTGGGGAGAGGGGTTGATAGACACCCCCCCCCCGATACACATACACAATGACCTCTCTGCAAATAATAAGACTGCAAAGATAAAATAATGTAAACTTCTCAGAACATCATTGGATTAAAATCCCTCTCACAATACTTTTGATTGTCCCTTTTCAGAGAGTTTGAGAGAAGAAGGATTAAATCCATGAGGCCTTTCACTTTGTGGTTAAAGATGAATAAAACATATCCAATGGATGGTGAAGGCCCTGAGAGAAGGCAGGGAGCAGAAGAGTCCCAGAGGAGACCAGGAAGGAGAAATGATGATAGAAGCAGAAAGTGGGAGAGTTTTCTGATGATTTAGACCTTAAACCAGAGCCAAAGACTTTGTCATCCCCGGACACTGGGGAGAAGGACTGCTTGGAGAACAGGAACTCCAAGATTAGTGGACGTGGGGCCCTGGCAGTTTTGCTGTAGGGCCTCTGATGGAACATTTCCCGTGCAAGGAGTACCTCCCTTTGTACCTTTAGAATCCACTCCTATTTGGCCAATGGCAGAGACCCACGCCAAGAACAAACGCAGAAAGGACTGGAGTTCGTAGCCTGCTCAGGTCTTTCACAAGCAGACAACACCCTTGCTGTCTTTAGGGAAGTGACTCCAGCAGTCCTGTTCCTGCAGAGACGCGGCATCTAGCAACTACTCCAGCTCCCCAGAGACCCACCTCCAACCCCCAGTGGGAGGAGGCAGTGCTGCCCTGGTGGAGACACGTGGATGCACATCTTCAGGCTGGGAGCCGATGTCTAGGAAGGTCTGTGGGTGTCAGCGGGTGAATGGCATGAACAAACATAGGAAATCCTGCAGGACTCCATCATATATCAAGTGGGAGCAAAGGAAGGTGATTGGATTCTATTACTTTGCCATGAGGGGTCTGAAGTTCTTGTACAGCTATGGACTTTTATTGGCCACATGAGGTGTACGTTAGAGAACAGGAGTTCTCAATTTTTTCAGCAAACTTACTTAATGCTTCTTAAATTCATACTTCTAAATTCTAATTAAAACAAAAAAAACCTAGAGTCTATCAAGATAAAATTTTGCTAGAATTTTATACATATCATATACTTAGTGGTTGCTGCTAAAACGAATTCAGTTTTTCTGGACTACTGTGGTAAACGTACAAACATTTTGGTAATCTGACTTTTTGCTGAAAGACTTATAACTTAATGTGAATATTCAGCATTTTTACAAGTTTTTCATGAAATGATTTTGAGCTGTAACATGATAGGTAGTCTATCATATGGACATAAAACAATTCGTTTAATATTCTAGATTTAGAAATTTAAGATTGTTTCTATTTTTTTTCAAATTTAAATGGTGCCACTACAAATATATTTGTAGAGATACCTTTGTGTAAATCCCCAATAATTTGACAG
The DNA here is from genome assembly GCF_028538775.1 of Myotis yumanensis. Lineage (NCBI taxonomy): Eukaryota > Metazoa > Chordata > Mammalia > Chiroptera > Vespertilionidae > Myotis > Myotis yumanensis. The sequence continues at coordinate 7,672,392 of NW_027223759.1, forward strand.
TTTGAATTTTTATAGCATTTTTTTTCATTTTATCGAGTTTCTAAGTTCACAAATCATATTTTAACATCGAACCTTCCTTTTTTTATTTTCTATATTTTAAAAATTCACCTTTTCTTTAGTGAGCAGTATATTTTGCAAAAGTATACAAAGTAAAAAAAAGAGAAAAGAAAAAAATTTACTGACTAACGCTCAGTTGCTTTATTCCATTCATTTCATCTATGATACTAAAATCTATTTTCACATCAACATTTGACACTGATAATTAAACCAATTTTAACAAACTTGAAGAAAATTTTCCCCCTCTGAAGATCGTTCTCATTTTTACTTAACAAAAGATGTCAATCCTTCAAGTATCAAATTTAAACCTCAACTACTCAAATAACATTAACACAGAGAATTTCAAGTCATCTCTTTGTTATTGTGACAATGCTCAGATATTTCAATACATTTATATTCCTATTCACTGCCACAGAGACACATGTATCTACTGTATGAATTGGTAGTCATACCACAATATGAATGTAACTTTTCTACAAAAAGCAGACTTTTTTTTCTAAAGCATTTTGGAAGTAAGTGAAATATTAAAATTCATGCCCAGATTTATTTTTTCTCATAAAGCTGTCAACTTTCCTTACCTTAAAAGTAAACGATGTGAGACACACACACACAAAAAAAAGAACTAGATAAAGAAGCACCCAGCCGAGAATTCTGAATTGGAAGAACACTGAGCTTTTCTATATGGCTGCAAGTTGCCTGGCTGATAGAGTGTTCTACCATGTCCTGGGCTCTTAAAAGACATTAATTAGCTCTACCAGTAGCTTTGTGAGGGAGGCTGTTATTATAGACGAAGAAACTGGGGCTTAGAAATCCTCAGAGCTTTGCCCAGTACCACATAGCATGCAAGTTGCAGACATCTGTAGGGCTACGGAACCAGTGAATGTGCAACCGTGCCCACTGCTTTCCAGCACAAAACTCGTATGAATTCAGGACAATTGGCTTGTGAGAGTAGACTTGCCCGATACACCACATGGCCCAAGGTCTCCTTAGAGAAAGGCCTAAGGGCCTGGGAAGGTAAGTGTAATTATTAGTACACAATTCATACAGTCCCAAGTTAATAATGAAATTAATTAAATTAGAAACTATTGAGCACGTATATGCCTAATATTCTCTTGATTTGCTTTCTAGGTAGAAGCAAATTATATTTATATCACATTTTATTAAAAGACTGCCTTGAATTACATTGCAAAAAACTCCCCTTTAGAATTTAAACTGACTTGATTAGAGGAGGGGTGTATGGCAGGTAGGGCGGGGGAGAGATCCAGAAAGAAAATTTGTGGAGGCATATAGAGGTATGGGCTCCTGCACACTGGTGTTTAAATGTTTTTTAACTTTTCAATTACAGTGGACATTCAATATGATATTATTAATTTCAGGTGCACAACAGAGTGGTTAGACATATAACTTAAGAAGCAGTCCTCCCAATAAGTCTTGCACCCATTTTAAACCAAGTATAGTTACTCCAATATTATTGACTATCTTTTCCATGCTGTACTTTACCTCCCCATGACTATTTTGCAATTTCCAATTTGTACTTTTTAATCCCTTCACCTTAAAACCACACACCAGTAAGTATTTCCCATAAAATAATAGGGGATGACTAGGGTAAGAATATTCCATTTTTCTTAAACAATTGGGTGGATTGACCATAGATTGCCAGTAACATCCTAATTTGCAAGCAGGACTATTCCTCTAAGAATAATTACAGAGGTGAACTTGGCAACCGGAAGCCTTGGGACAGGAGGATCAAGGCAATATGCTTTCATCATCACCTTGCTGTGGGGCATTCCTCTCTAAATAAGTCTACAATAATTTTATAAACCTAGTTCAAATAAAGACATCTTTATAATTTCTATTTCTCATTTTAATAACTTGCAAAAAAATGAAAGCTTGTATATGCCTGGTACTGTGCCTGGGTCGGGGCTCTAAAGATTAATAAGACATGACTCTGACAGAACAGCAAACGGGAACATTAGTAATACCTTAAAGATATTGATTGATGCGACTTCGTTTCCCATACACTCTGGCATCTGATCACCCCCCTCTTCGGTTGGAAGAATCCGTTCCTTTCGGCAGCGTAAGGTTTTAGTGACAAAGAAAAAACAGTCAATGCTCAATTTTTGGCCTCCAAAAGGGGCCTTTGAAACCTGTGTCAGAAAGTCACAGATTTTGTCTGTAGGAGCCGGGCTTATGACAGCAGAAAATGTTGAAAATCAAAAGACAGGGTGAAAAAGGAACAGGTCATAGAGTAGCCAGAGAGGATCACCCAGAAACCAACTCGATCCAGGGAGAGTGGAGAACTTGCGGGGTGAGGAGAGGGGTCATTGAGGCCTCCAGTCCCTGTGATGACCTGAGAGGAAGGAGCAGAGTGAGCAGGAGCGATTTCACGAGGTCTCTGCGTCAACACTGTCCATTGCCAACCAACACTAAGCCACCTCCAGGGTCGTTCATTGTACCGTGGCCACCACCACGCATGCTGAAGTTGGGGAGCTCAGCCTGCTGGCGTTGTTGCTTTCTGAACAGCGCTTGCCAAGATGCTTATAGATTGTCTTCCAGAGTTGGTACTCATCTGTGTTCTAAAATGCAGCCCTTTTTCATCAGCCCACATGGTCGACTATTTTCGAAGGCCTAGGGATTTCCAGTTCCTTGGACAGAACCGGGCCCTGCCGCAGAGAGGGACATGGAGCTCTGGAAGGCAAAGCCCCCGCACACCCTGCTCTGTGGTTACAAGGGCAGCAGAGAGGGCCCTTCTTCCCTGCTTCCATGGCCAGCAAGCTCTCAGGTATTTGTCTGGACACACGGTAGTTCGGTGGTTCAGTGTGGCATGTGGTGTTGTGCTTCCCTGCCTCCCTGCCTCTTTTCCTGAGTTCAACAGCAGCCCTCTTTTCCAAGCACTGGGCTTTTCATGATTTCTTGACTTCATCAGTTCTGTCTCGCTGTCTCCATACACCCGTGGCCAGACGTCTTTTCCAAAGAATCAAATTTTTCTTTGAGAAATCCGTGTTTATGAACTTCTTCCCCAGAAAGTGGCCCAACTTCATCCTTGTTCTAAGTGAACTTGAGTGATGAGATCCTGATTCATTAAACTCAGTACAACAGGTCAGGGGCTGGGGGTAGAGACATGAGCTGCTTATTAGAAAGAAATGTGAATGTATCAAGTTAAAGGGTTACCACTGCATCAATGAAGTTAGTGCACATTACTCCATTACTTAATGGATATAGCAAATTACTTAATTGGTTAAATTAGCAAAGGTCTGCTATAGGTACGCATGCGTAATTCTAACAAGTTTACCTGACATTTTACCTTTTACTAAAGGGATCTGTCTCAAGGAAACAAAATTATGTGGGAAACTGAACTTATAAAGCACGTGCTACTAATAATATCATCTGAACCATATGTGACAGACCTGGCATTTACTGACAGATAAAAATGGGCTTCATTAAGTATTAATAATAATAGATCGAGGCAGGGTTTAGATATGTGGTCTAATGTGACTTTCCTATCAACAGAAATCTGTGATCTTGCTGCCCTCAAAGAAGATAAATATCTATTGCTTAGGACAGGGTAGCAGCTACTTCATAATGAGGCGTACCTGTCACCAGAGAGCGGTACCTTCAGACGTGTGTGCTGGTCATTTACAAAGCTAAGTGGTGGGTCCACACACTGAGCACTGGACTATTCATTTTAAGAATCCAGAAAATACTCACAGAGTTCATAGAGAAACTGAGAAAGACTCTTTAGTTCTGATGGCATAATATTAGGCACTTAAGCAAGCTTGTGCGTCCACAGTATAAGTGCTCTAGATGCAGGGGCCGCAAGCTGGTGGCCTTGCAGGCAAATTCAGTCTTCAGACATGACGACACACGATGTTGGGTCCATAGTCTTTTAAATATAGGAACATTTCACGCCAAAAAAATAAATAATTCTGGATTTCTGATTTCATTGTGGAATATTAGGCAACAGTGGCCATTCCCACACAGCAATGCTGGTTTGATCTGACAGGAGCTGCTCATTTAGGTGCAATATGCACATTCAGGCTCACCATGATCTCTATTCCAGCTACTCCACTCATTTGTACAACCTGCCTGGCCCTGGTAGGTATTTGAGGAGTGTGTGTGTGTGTGTGTGTGTGTGTGTGTGTGTGTAAAATGTCTGTTTTAAACACTCAAAGCAGCCTCAGTTAAAGCAGGAAGGAATGAAGGGTAATGAAGAATAAAGTACTCAAATAATGTTTCATGAATAAAGGGGTTTGATGTGGGAATTTAAAGGTGAATTAGTTAAACGAGGGAAAGGAAGGTTCTTAGTAAGAGGAGAATAGGATGAAGGGGGCCTCAAGGCATGAGTGGTCCTGGTAGCCTGGACTTCAGAGATCTGGGTAGACAAATAATATCGACATTCCACATGAAGGGATTAAAAAGTATTTGTGTTTCATCTAATTTGGTCATAAATGAGGATCCAGTATAGGAATTTTGGGAGGGAAGTAATGTGATCCAATGAAAGTGGTGTTTATAGGTGATAGTAGGCAGAGGAATGTGTTGGAAGAGACTGGACTCAGAGGGACCAGGTGGGAGCGGTGCCATAGTTAGGTGCGAAATAAGGAAGAGCTCCTACATGGAGGTTTGTAGCACTGAGAGAGTTTACAAATGAGACATTGCGTATAACAAAGCAACTAGCCCTGAAGTGCACTTAATTTCTCATAATTGACAAGTTCATAGGTCAATGGTTATCCTGACTTTAAAATACTAGGTATATTTGTGCCATATGTTAATTAGCACTTAATCTATGTTGAGATGAGATCTATTTTATTTCTTTTCATTTTATTCATCTTCATTTCATGGAAGCTATTTCTGAGATCAGTTATTTCTCCATGCCCTTGGCCTTTATCATAACCTTCCCCAACATCGAGAATTATCTGTCCTGTGTCTGGGTCTCTTAGTAACTCATTTATATTGTAATGGGTGATCATTTTAAAACTATAATTTTTCTTTCAGAGATAATGAATATTAAGATAAGACTCAGAAAAATAAAATTTTAGACATTTTGAGTTGTAAATACCTGAGAAATTAACCTAGTCCTCTTACTTTCTAACCTGTTGGTCTGGAAACTGAGGCCCAGTACATGAAAGTGATGGAATGAACCAATAAAATGGCTCTTTTGGAGAAATGCAAAAGCCTCTTGCATCCAATTGAAGGAGTTTGGGTAAATTAGCTCCTATTCAAGACCTGCTCTGATTATATGCAAGCTCATACTACATGTCAACCAAGAATTTCTGAGAATTAGTACCTCTCATGCTGCTTTTATTAGAAGATAAAAAAAATCCACCTCCAGTGTAATGGTGGAGGACATGCTTAGGAAACATCCAAGTAGTTGTTGGGTTACAAGATCATGGGCCTTTCACAGGGCCAGAAGCCAAACGCCTCATGAGCCAATGCCTCTAAGCAAGTCTCAGGTTGAGCCGTCTGAGTCCCAGGACAAGGTCTGCCTCAAGGACCTGCTCCATTTGCAGCCTGGCTACGATGCCTGTAGCTCAGCGGTGGATTTTATCTTCATTAAAATTTAGTGGCATTTTAACCCATATATTAAGTAAAACGACTTCTACCTGAATTGAAATATTGCAGCATCAACTCATTATCTAATAAAATAACTTATATGCGAAGAAGATTTTATTCTCTCATTTTGGAAGATTTGCCTCTACATGTTAGTGCTTTGATTGGGTGTTGGCCAGTGTTTTCTTTGTTCCTGGGTTCCCAATGTCCACAGTGCCTGGCACACAGTAGGTACTCAATAAGTAGACTTTAAATGAATTGGATGAATTACTGAACTCTCAAAGAAAAGTTTACTTCCATATCTAGAACACTGATCCTGCCAATAATTTTCTTCCCCATCAGAGAGGAATGATATATAAGTTGAAAAAAACACACAACAAAAACAAGACAACTTAAGCATTTGCAAAACCAATGCATCACACAATCACCCTCTTGAGATTTATCCCTTGGCATCGAGACTTTCAAGTTGGGGAGAATGAAGTAAAAGAAGTCAATGTAGCCTATAAAAGAATGTGACCAACTAACTCTGTGTATCAGAGGAGCTTAATAATGGCCATCAATCACTTACGATAAATTCAAACAACATTTACTTTTGGCAGGTAACTGTGTGCCAAGAATGTATCCCGCGTGCTCTTTTATTTATGGTAAAACAAAAATGACATTACACTTTGTCATGAAAGAATGCTTTAAGTGATGCTTTAAAAAATATATACTCTGCGCTTGAAACAGCTCCTTCCTGATTTATGATTATAGATGCCACTGCGCACATGCTGTGGAGGTTGATACGAACGGGATGTGGCCAGCCACTGTGTGAGGAAGGATTGATGCCTTTCCCATTAGCTGCGGAGTCTTCCTATCTTACCCGCTCCCAAGTTTTCCTAAGCAAGTACCAATTCTTTTCTTCATCTTTTAAGATATTAGCACTGATGTGCAAATGAAATAAAATTCAGACGCCTCCAGATCTCTGACCTTCACATACTTTACTTAAACGTGCTATACAAAGAGACAGCTCCTTGTGGGAACGTGTAAGGAATTCTGCTTTGTGTCTGGCATTATTTTCCTGCATTTGGAGCCGCATACCTGTAGGCTGACAGTATTTTGACTTTATAGACCATGTGGGCCCTGCACTGCTCATGCGCTAGTGGTATTTCCATCAGAGTGTACTCTGAGCGTGTGCCCCCCACCCTGCGCGTGCACATGTGTGTGCTCACGCATGTTTATAACTTTCGAAGTGATTCTATTGGAAACCACTCATTCTTTTGTTTTTGACATGGAAAACCAGTGCCTCTAATAGGCACAAGAGCAGAAGGAGGGGAAAGAACGAGGAAGTGGATTTCAGGAAGCTTCTGGATTTATGCTGATTCAGACTACAATGCTTACAAATGCTTTCAAAGTGGTCAGTGTGCCTCAGCTTCTAATGCGTTTGATGGGCTCTGACCCTAGAAATGCTGATTTCATCTATTATGAGCTGGGTGAAGACTGGGGGAAAACAGTGCAGCTCTGTCGTGGTTTGCAGATTGCACGTTAGATAAGACCAGATATTGGCTTAGAAGTTTGGTTTTAAAATTAAGTCTGTTTAGCTGGGACGGGCCTCATTATTTTGTGCATGCGTTCCCCTCCAGTTTTTCTAAGTCATAGTGCATGCTCCACCCTCTGGCACCCTCTGGCCCCCCACAATACACACCATTTTGGGGGCTCTGAGGGTAGGATCCTGCCTTAATCCAAGGCTGTGATTAATAATGGCCACACGGCTGGCAGCATTGTTGTTTCTTTTATCAGCTGTGTGACCTCGGACAATGCAGTGATCACTCTGGAAACAGAGGTTTCCTATCTGTAAAATAAGAGAATTGAGCTAGAACGCTGACTGCAAACTATTCTGGAAAATGGGGGGAGAAAAGAAGAGAGGATAGAACTAGCAGACATGACTCTGGTTTTCCTGTTCTCACAGGGAAGATCCCCTTCGATTTGTTTTGCCTATTAAGTTCTTGGATAATGAAAGAATTCCAAAGTAAATATAAACTTAGAAATCCTTGGGCTAGAAGATCATTAAGCTTGTTTTTAGTATTAAGCTATTTTATGATATTATTTTAGAGAGTTTCTTTCTGATCTGTAGATTACACAAGCAGTACAGAAAATAAAGCACTGTGCTGGTGAGATTATACCAGGTTTTAATTATTTTTTTCTGTACTTTCTACAGTATGCATACTCTGTAATTATTATTCAAAAATTAATAGTCATTAGAAAAAAACTAAAATATATACACACAATGTAATAGTTAAGAAAAACCTATTGGTCTTAAGCAAGCTTTTTATTTATATATATATTGAATATATTTATTGATATTGAATATATATGTATATGGAGAGAGAGAGAGGCAAAGAAAGAAAAGTACACAAGTATGGATTTTTTCAAAGCACACATTTTAAAAAACATTTTGTATCACTTAAAACATGAATTATGATATTTTATGTAAACAAAATCAGCCACATTATATTTGTTTCAGGTGCTTTCATTCTTAAAAATTATTTCAGCAGATATAGTTTATATATGTTGAGTACATACATTAAATGCTAAGATTTTGAACACCAACTTATTTTTAGTGGTTGGTCTTTAGAAAACATAGTAAAAGAAAAATTGCCATTGTTATTAATTAGAAAATGAGACATATTATATATAGTTTTAAAAAAAACTATAACTTAAAGTCAAAGAAATTCTCTCCATAGTTCACTTCTCTAACTTCTCCAAAAACAATATAGAATATATTCTTAATTATGTACTCAAGTGCAACCTAATATTTTTTCAATTGCTCTAATAAGCCATTTTCTCAAATCATTCTGGCTTTTAAAGTAATCACTATTCAAGCTCCGATGAGCAGTAGAGCCAAAAACCATTGTTTTAGTTTCTGCTGCTTTTAAAACCAGTTTGTTTTCCTGGAACCAGTCTGCCAAAGTCTTTTTGCAGTTCAGTAGTTAAGTGAGAAACAGATTTGCCATTAAAATGCACAGTCGTGCCATCTGCATAAAGATGTATAGAGCAGTAATGACACATCCATGTTAAATCATTAATAAAAAGAGAAAAGAGGAGCGGGCCCGTGACTGACACTGTTGCTTAATAACTAGAAGGGGAAGGGGAAAGAGACAGCCCTGTGAAGAGGAACAGATTGATGTCTGTCGGAGCCACTGCTTATCTTTTGACAGCATTTGGGCCAGAGCCCACGCTCCCTACCTTCTGTAGGCAAAGCCCGCAGTTCACCAGGCCAAAGCAGTTTGAGAAATTAATGAAAAAACAGCACTTAATTCAGAATTCCCCTTCAGGACATGCAGCCATTAATATTAGGTTGTCATGGAGTGACATATGAAGCCCTGGCAAAGCCCTTAAAGGCTTCTCAGATGTGGAACTTGCGTGTTCCCCTCATCAGCATCTCTGAGCTTCCTAAACACGGATTAGCAGCACTAGCCACTGATGCTAACAGGCTTTGCGGCATGATTTCTCATTTTATTTTATTTGGGGGAGATGGAGTTTCTGAAGATGTGAAAGCCAGTCATAAATTAAATAATTGGTCCAGAATATAAATTTCAAATTTAGGAAATCTCTTTGTGAAGAAAATCTGGAATAAATAAATAAATTCTACTGTGGCAAAGTTATAGCTTTGATCCTCATTTTTTTTTTGTGTGTGTGTGCCAAAGTTAGCGAAGAATATTTACTTCAGTATAAAGTGTGAGGTTACAGAAGAAATTGTAGATATGATCCGCCTGGCCCTTAGGGGGGAAAATTATGTATATATAATATTATTATATACAATAATATATATATTATTATTATTATTTTTATTTCCAGGCATGAAAATATATTTAAAGGGGTTCATAACTGACTTTGGCTGGTCACAGCTTATCTAAATCTATAGGAGTTTTAAATGGCTGGGAGTAAACAGATTCAAGTGGAATTAGTCTGGGAAGATTTTTAAAAAGACACACATTTAGCCCAGCTGGCATGGCTCAGTGGTTGAGCATCGACCTATGAACCAGAAGGTCGTGGTTCAATTCCCGGTAAGGGAACATGCTTGGGTTGTGTGCTTGATCCCTAGTAGGGAGCCAATCAAAGATTCCTTCTCAGCATTGATGTTTCTCTCTCTCTCTCTCTCTCTTTCTCTCTCTCTCTCTCTCTCCCCCCCCCCTCCCTCCCTCCCTCTCCCTTCTTCTCTGAAATCAATAAAAATATATTTTAAAAACAGAAGACATACATTTGGGAAAATGCCAAAGTCTTATTTTGATAATAAACCCACCTTATACTGTGGATATCAGTCATAGGTTGTATAGTTCAACATTCAATGAGATGTGAAGCTGGATAAAATGTACCTCTGGCCTATATCTGCAGACATTTCCTCTGTGACATGAATATACACATGCTATGTGGACGACCACAGGTGTGTGGGTCAAGAAACCTAAGTGCTGTCTCCCTTGGACACTAACTAGTTGAGTGACACTAAGCAACTCAGCTTCCCCTTCCTCAGACTTCCCCCTTGTCAACTTAGATCCCTTTTCGCCCTTTCGTTCTGGAATTCTGTTATGTAATGACCATCTCACAGCTGTGAATGGTGCGCGTGTGTTAAAACCCTTCCCTGACCATCCCAAGAGCTTTGTAAGTGCCTGTTAGTGGGCTCCATGCATGTGCAAAGCACAGGACAGTGAAAGGAAAGAACCAGGCTGGTCTTCCCCCACTGTGTACTCAGAGAGCCCAGTTACGTTCCTGGAACAGTGCTTGGCATGGAGGCACCAAGAGGAGCAAAACCACCCCAGGTCCTGTTTACTGAGCTTTTAGTTTAGTAGAGGACTACAAGTAACTGAGGGATAAGCACATGTACAATTGCTAATGATATGAACTGATTCAGGAAAAGGTACAATGTGCTAGGAGTTATTTACCATGGGCTTGAAGGGAAACTCTTAGGGAGAGTATAATCTATACTAATAAAAGGGTAATATGCTAATTAGACTGGACATCTTCCGGACGTCCTTCTGGACAAAGCCACAGTGGTGGGGCCAAGGCAGAGGCAGTTAGGGGCAATCAGGCCGGTGGGGGAGAGCAGTTAGGGAGTGATCAGGCCAGCAGGGGAGCAGTGTCCCAAATGACAAGACTTCATTTTTTAAGGTTAAATAATATTCCAATAGAATAGTATTCCAAATAATATATTTTCTTTACTTATCCATTCATCAGTTGACAATTAGGGAGTTTCCATATCTTGACTATTGTAAAATATAGTAAAATAAACATGGGGTGATTATATCTTTATGAGTTACTGCTTTCTTTTTCTTTGAATAAATACTCATAAGTAGAATTGCTGGATTATATGGTAATTCTCTGTTTAATTTTTTGAGGAACCTCCATACTATTTTCCATAGTGGCTATGCCAATTTATATTCCCACCAACAGAACGTAAGGGTTCCCTTTTCACTACATCCTCTCCCACACTTGTTTTTTTTTATAATAGCCATTCTAATAAGTATAAGGTGATATCTCATTGTGGTTTTGATTTGTAGTTTCCTGATGATTAGTGATGTTGAGCACCTTTTCATGTACCTCTTGCTCCTCTATATGTCTTCTTTGAAAAAAAATGTTTACTCAGGTTCTCTGAACATTTTTTAATTTACAATTTGTTTTTTCAATATTGAGTTACACATATGAGTCCTTTGAACTGTGATACATAGTATAGTATATGTACGATGTATATTTATATAGTATATAAGTAAGAGTTAATTGGGTGTTTGAATAGGAGTTGGAGAGAGAGACTGCCAAAGTGTGCAAGACAAAGAGAACAGTAAGTGCAAAGGCCCTGTACACACTGGAGAAATTGAGAGGAGGCTGGAGTTACTCCCCAAGGAATAGCAGGAGTTGGAGAGCCAGGTAGGGGCCACATCATGCAAGGGCTTACTGGCTAGACTATAAATACCATTTTGATTAGTTGCTGAGAAAGAGTCCTAAGAAAAATTCCTAGGGATTTATAGAATACCTTTCCACTTCTGCGATGGAAAGAAATAGTGTGCATTATCTTAGACACTGTGCTGGATTCATGCCATGAACACAGTAAATCTTACCAGTTAGGCATGAGAGTCTGAGGCTCAATAATACTTACCTGAAGTTGCCATTTCCAGAAAAAAAAGCGTCCAAATCAATGAAATTGGCGGATCAGAACAATTCTAAATTAAGGAATTGCCTTTCCCTTATTATTTTATTGGATAGAGGATTCAGACCAAAAACAGCCCTGGAACTATCTGCAGGTTACATATTCTGCAAGATGCTAGATCCTTACTATTTAAAGTGTGGTCTGCATGCCAGGGGCATCAGGAGAGCTTGTTAGAAATGCAGAGTCCGGATCCCGCCCCAGACCCACTGAGCTTGCATTTAACAAGCTCTTCAAAGGGATTCTAGGGTACATTAGTGTTAAAGAAGTGCTGCTAGAGGTACTGGGAAAATAAAGTCAAAATAATGTATAAATTAGAACGTTGAGAATAAATTTAAAATTAGCTTTCTTGTAGCTAATTATCGTTTTAATGTAAAATTTTCTTAACACTTTCATAAATTCAAGTTTAATTATTGTTATGGAAAATGTTTTACTAGGAAACAATTACTCTAGGCATGATGCCAACAGTTTTAGGGTTTCAACTTTACTCAAAACACAGCAAAATATTTTGAGTGTAAACATATTTCCCTTGTAGGGCGAAAATAGCCATGCTAAATATCAATGATCAATTACTGAAATTTCCTGTGAGAAATGTTCACAATAGTTCAAGGCAAAGCAACAATTCAATAGTCTGTCCTCTGTACCCAAATCACTGGTAAGTAATTGTTTAGCCCTTCAGACCTTTACAGTCAAAATCCAGAACTATTTATGGGATTCATGTTTGAAATTTCCAAGAGTATTTGGACTTATTTGGAGCTTGAGTTTATATAATAAAAACACATTCTTAACAATTTATTTAACTAAATTTGGAGCTCGAAGCTCTCAATGGATGTATGAATCATGGGAGCCTGGCCAGATGTTTTGGAGTGTGGAATTCAAAACGCATTAGCAGCGTGGCATGTCATGCAGTCTGATGCAAAACATTGCTTCTCGCTTTCCAAAAGCCTTGTTTAGTTTCTATTGTAAGGCATGAACTATGGTGACAGTTCATAGCTCTAGGGAAACATCTAAAATCCATAAGTAGTATCTACCCAGACAGTGGAAATATGAGGCAATTATCTACACAATCAATGTCACAAAAAAGGCTGCCCACTCAGCCATGTACCAAGTCCATGATGCATAGTTACCTGTTAGGTTTATTTCACTCTTTTATGTCTAACATTTTCTAGAGGATCTTTTGTTCTTTGCTCCATTCCCACCCCTGTCAGCAGATGACCTTCTTTATTCTTTATGAAGAAAATACAATGGATTAGAAAAATATTCTGAAAAGTCCCACAATGTCACCAACGCAACGGTCAGAATCTGTATTTCTCTGCAATATTACTATATCATTTATATCTTCTTTTTCTCATCCCATTCCTCTGAATCTTTCTCTTCACTTTTTTCAAATTTGTCCCACTATTTCATATCATCAATTCTGAGACAAGGAGTGGGTTTTCGATGAATGTGTAAGATGAAGGCTTTACTCTCAAACATATAAAGACAAATTAAACACACCCAGTTATCGTTTCTTGACCCTGTTTTTCCTTGATGATATTTGTCTTTTCTTCTTCTCTCACCATCGGGCTTCTTGAAAGTGAAATTAATACTCTTCAACCCTTGTTTGCTCCTGAACCAGCCCTCCCAGCTCAACTGCAAAGGTTGGTGGCAATATCACCAATTACCAACGTCCTGCCAGTTTAAGTTACTTTTGCATTCCTCAGTGTGCCCTTCCACATGGCAGAGACTTTCACCTCCTTGGAATGCTCTGCCTTGTCCTTCTTTCCTTGGGTTCCCAGGTGCCCTCTTCCCAATGTCTCCTTCCAAGTCCTTCAAGTTTCCATTCTGGCCACATCTCTAGAATTGAACTCCTTCCTCAATGTCCCTTCCCACCCACAGACTCAGACCCTAACTCCTTTCCACCTCCTATTGGCTTCCTTGGCACTACATTATGCCCCATCAACCTATTGACCATTTTCACAAATGGCTAGAAGTGTAGTCCTTTAAGATAAGAGATTCCTCTTCTGGTTGGTGCTAGGCTCTCTGCTCTGCCACATTCCAGCACAGAAACCCAAGAAGTCTAAAGATCCTAAAACCTGGCCTTCCAGGTAGTAGAAAAGTAAAATTTTCTAAAGGACAGTAGATATTTTTATTTTGCAGTTGCTTAAACTTGATAGAAAACTCTCAGATATTTAGAACATGCTATATGGGCCTCATGTCTGCTTACGCCATGCTCTGCAATTATTACAAGTGGGCCTTGATGTTGAGTTTCCTTTTTATTCTTCGTTTTTTTGCCATTTAAAGTGACAGAAGACTGAACATTGCAGAGTGTGTGTTTTTTCATGCCTACCACAATATTATGCATTTTAGAACAGTATTTGTTTGTTTAATATTACAAGAATCACCTGGAGCAATGATTTTCAAAGTTTAATGTGTGTTGAATCACCTGGGGATCTTGTTAAAATGCAGGTACTGATTCAGCAGGTTGCAGGTGGCGCTGGAGAGTCTGCATTTCTAACAGGTTCCCAGGTGATGCAGCCGGTCTTTGGACCATATTTTGAGCATGAAGGACTTAGAATACTTGTTTAAATGCAAATTCTTGGGCATCATCCTCAGAAATTCTGACTAAGGAGATCTAAATGGGACCCAGATGGTAAGCAAAACAGGACTTTTGAAGAAGGGACCCAGGTGGGGCTGGGAAGATGGCCTATAGCTCACATTTTAGAGCTAATGCTTCAGAACATGCTTCTCAAACCATCCTGACACGGGGATTCCTGACCCTGTGAAAATGCAGACTCTGAGTTAGCTAGAGGCTGCATTCCTGATAGTGATGCTCAGGCTGTAGGCCCACCAACCACTCTCTGAGTTGCAAGACTTTCATACAAAAAAATAAACTCAAAATGGATGAAATACTTAAACATAAGACGGGAAACCATAAAAATCTTAGAAAAATCCATTGGCAGCAAAATACCTGACATATGTTGTAGCAATACCTTTACTGATATAGCTCCTAGGACAATGGACACCAAGGAGAAAATAAACAAATGGGACTACATCAAAATAAAAGCTTCTGCACAGCAAAAGAAACCATCAACAAAACAACAAGAAAGCCCACTGCATGGGAGAACATATTTGCCAATTTTATCACCGATAAGGGTTTAATCTCCAAAATTTATCGGGAACTCATACATCTTACCAAAAGGGAGATAAACAATCCAATCAAAAAATGGGCAAAGGACCTAAATAGATACTTTTCAAAAGTGGACATACAGAAGGCCAAGAGACATATGAAAACATGCTCAAAGTCACTAATCATCTGAGAGATGCAAATTAAAGTGACATTGAGGTACCATCTTACACCTGTCAGAATGGCTATCATCAACAAATCAAAAAATGACAAGTGCTGGCGAGGATGCGGAGAAAAAGGAACCCTCATGCACTGCTGGTGGGAATGCAGACTGGTCCAGCTACTGTAGAAAACAGTATGGAATTTCCTCAAAAAATTAAAAATGGGACTTCCATTTGACCCAGTGATCCCACTTCTAGGAATATATCCCAAGAAATCAGAAACACCAATCAGAAAGGATATATGCACCCCTATGTTCATAGCAGCACAATTTACAATAGCTAAGATTTGTAAACAGCCTAAGTGCCCATCAGCAGATGAGTGGATTAAAAACCTGTGGTACATCTACACAATACAATACTATGCTGCTTTAAAAAAGAAAGAACTCTTACCATTCACAACAGAATGGACAGAACTGGAGAGAATTATGCTGAGCGAAATAAGCCAGTCAAAGAAAAATAAATATCACATGATCTCACTCATTTGTGGAATATAATGAACAACATAAACTGATGAACAAAAACAGATCCAGAGACAGAGAAGCATCAATCAGACTGTCAAACCTCAGAGGGAAGGTAGGGGAAGGAGGGGGTCAGGGGGAGAGATCAACCAAAGGACTTGTATGCATGCATATAAGCCTAACCAATGGACACAGACACCAGGGGGGTGAGGGCATGAGTGGAGGGCTGGGGGGAGGCAATGGGGGGATAAGGACACATATGTAATACCTTAATCAATAAATAAAAAAGAATAAAAAGTAAATTATTTAAAATCAGAATAAAAATAATTTTTTTAAAAAAAGAAACAACTTTACCCTAAAAACGGGATAAGAAGCAGCCTTCTTCCCATTGTGAGGGTTCTTTGACTCTAGAAGGAGGTTCTGGAATAAGATAAATTATCTAGAAAGTTGGTAAAAAATGAACCAATCAAGAGTGCAAAGATAACATGAGTGGAGAATGTTATAACACCATGTTAGTGCAGCCCATCCACCCAGACACCAGGGGATGGGGAAGGGGACTTGGGGGGTAGGAGTGTAAGTCTGCTATCATGTCTTAACTTTAGGGATGTCTCTTCATCATTTACTCCACACCCTGGGCTGTGAGACATGCAGGGTTCTCCTCTTCAATGACAGAAAACATAACGAATGAAGGTGAGAGAGCTGTTTCACAGCATTAATGATCTCAATCGAACTGTCTGACATTTATTATTTACAGTATTTCTCACATTAATTTTTGGCACAATAGTATGGTAGTAGATTGCAGACCATGGGCCGGAAAGGAGGCTTTTGAATTTAATTTATTTCATGGAAGCTAAAAAGTTCACTCTGATTTATAAATGTACGATGAAATAAGATTCAATGAGCCTTATGAGACAAAGCTGAAGCAATTCAGAATCAGGAGGCTGAAATATTATAGGCAGTTTGTTCATCTCTGAAATCTCACACTGTTATTTAAATTCCTCTAAGTTCATTAATCCCATTTAATAGCAACTGATGCAAATCCACTTGGACTTTGGGGAGGAAAAAAAAATAATGGACCATGATGCCCTCATGCCACAGAAAATAATACAATTATTTTTACTTTGCAAGAGGTTACATTTGAAGAGTTTGAGATTTCGAGCTGCTGTAACTACAAATTTAGCAAAAAGTAGGCATTTAATGATAGAGTTCACTTTAGTGGTTTAGGTTTTATTTTGAATGTTTGTTTTGTCTTAAAAACACTAATGCTGAAATGTTGTCTCAAATCTTTATTTTCAAATCACTTATTATATTACCATAAATTACAGGGTGCAGTAAAGGCCAGATTTAAAAGAAAGCACACTTTACTGTCTCATTTTTCTATAAATAACATGACACTTTATGAAATAAGAATTATCATAAAAGTTTCTCTCTTTTTTCCTTTCTATAACTCCGGTTTAAGCACTGAGCTAATGGCCTTCCTCCAACCAGCTCAGTGGACTGTTCCAAATATAGGAGCATAATGGGTAGAGGTTAGCTGTAGGAAGTCTGAGAAAAACGGCAATCTATAATTTCACCACAATTATAATGTTTCCCTTAAATAATAGTTACGTCCATGGGGTGAGTGCTAACAAATACCTTTTAAAGGTGCTCTTATTACTTTCATTGTTTTGATACTTTGGCTCCCTCCATACCTGCCATTAGAAGCAGTAAAAGACCTGGGAGGTTTGGAGGTTGTGGTTAACAATCAAGCCAAGGTCCTCAGCCTGGAGGGTGGAGCACATTGTTATGCCAGGTGGGCCACACTTACAGGAAGAAACCCAGCTAAGTTGAGAGACCCCTTGTCAGGATAAACCAGAACTCCATCTAAGCCCCTTAGAGGAAATTAATGTTTGACTCAATTGAGATAAGTCAGAGAAAACCAGTCTTTTTTTTTTCCAATAAAGAGACCAGATAGCGACTCAATGGTTGGGCGTCAACTTATGAACCAGGAGGTTACAGTTCGATTCTCGGTCAGGGCACCTGCCCAGGTTGCAGGCTCGGTCCCCAGTGCGGGTCATGCAGCGGGCAGCTGATCGATGATTCTCTCTCATCATTGATGTTTCTATCTTTCCCTCCCTCTCCCTTCCTCTCTTCTGCAATCAATTATATATATATATTTAAATAGAGAGACCAGATAGCTAGTTAGTGGGTTTAGGTGTAAATCTCATTTTGTTTGTTTTATACTCTGCCTTTCAGAAAGGAAATTGACAAGTAAAACTATCTCTTGGGTCAAGAACCCACTGGGTGATGCAGACAGCTGTGTGGGACTATCCTGGATGGAATATGCTCCGGGTACCAAGAATCGAAGCAGGGCATGGGAGCTGCACAGTGCAAAGCAGTGCTGGGCAGTGAGGGTGGTGTGCCTCTCCGTCATCAGACCTGGAATCTCACAGATGCCTTGTCGGCAGGCCTAGGTGCTCTGTTTATCTAATATCTTGGGGACAAAGAAAGGTCTGTTGGGAGGAAAATCTCTCCGTGGGATCCGTGGGCAGAGGGAACAGTGAAACCCAGACAACTGTCCTGGGTAGATTTATTGGTATTTCGGGAGAGTCCTTCTTCTGTCCCCACTGTCACACACTGTACTATTATGGATTGTGATTAGGGATGGGATCATGCGTTGTGCCAAGTTTAAAACCCACACAAAATTGTAGGGTTAGAGTCTGGAACAAAACTCCAACCTCTTGGTGTAGAGTTTTTCTACTTATGGCAAAATGTGGCTTCCGGGAGGGTGAGCTAGGATGCCTCAAAGGGAAAAAATTCCTCCAAGGGAACATTTTGATAATTCAAGTGTAAATAAATACAAATCCAAAACACATTTTTAATTAAAGGGAAATTGCTTAGAAAAACACATGTATATTCTCCCCCCTTCCGCACACACTCACTCGCAATCCCCTCCAAATAAAGTTCAAAAGGGGTAGCTTTGGAGAGGGGCTTATGAACCCACCCCGGATTGCCTCGCTCAGATCAAGTCTCAGAAACAGGCTTTTTAAAAATACACATAAGTCTTATTCCAGTAATACTACAAAGCGTGGTTCCACATCACAAGAAATCACGTTAAATACAAGTAACTGGGTTTGAAACTTACCGTTGTCATATTCCCCACACTACACACAACTTCCGTTTTTGCACTTTTATCTTGAGAACCTGATCTCCCCACAATCAGGTTTTCTACTCACAGGCAGTCTCTGCACCTCGAAGGCTGCGGCCCTCTGCACTTTCACCTGTTTCTCTGACCCTCCCACCATCCCCAGGCGCCTAAATTACTGGGTGTGAAAGAGGCAGATTTCCTTTTAGCTTTGTTCTTTCTTTTAGGCTCTTTTTCTCTTGTGGCTTTTGTGGCATCTTATAATTATGTTTCACAAAATGCTTTCAGGCCTATCTTGTCCATATATAGAGATATAAAAATATGTAATAAGCAACTATTCAGAGGGAAAGAAGACAGGAACAATGGGAAAGGGAGGAGATGAAAAGCAGTATTCAGTTTCCCTCAAACATTTGTGCTGTCTATGGTCTTGTGTTTTTTTTTCTTTAAACCTGGCCTCCAAAGGAAACCTAGACACTGATACATAACCTTTTGAGGAGCTCTCACCAGCTGCCTACAAGGACAAGCAGAATTTAGCATTTGTTTCACTATTTATACAAGAAAGGCCAAAGGAAGTTGTGCTTGTGGAAACGAAGTAATTAAAAGAGCACATAGAAGTTAGCCTTGAATTTTTAGTCTCGAGTATGTGTTTTTTTTACAGTGACCTTCTCCTACTCCCGCACAGATATCTGTCTCCCCCACTAGACTGAACTTGAGTGAAGGGGTGTGTCTGACTCATTTTGACATCCTCACTGTCCACCACTGGACCTGGAGCTTACGGGAGGTGCCCAATAAATGTATTTGAAAAAAGCAACTGTACCTAAATGTGTCTGGGCTTGCATGTTCCTCCTCCTAGTTTAAATGAGACAAACACTTTTCTTTTCTTTTTTTTTGGTTGAAACCATGTGTGATACAAAGACAAAATCAATAAACATATCTGATTTATTTATCTGGGCCTTGGTTATATGAATTCCATTTCTATTTAATTACCAAGAAACTCAGGATAGAAGTTTCTGGGGTCTCAACACTGTATTACCTTTTGTCAAAACAATTTAGAAATAAAAAGATTATAAGAAATCAGAATTAAATCTTTGCTCTTAATTATAAATTTTAATTTGCCCTTTAGTTGGAGTACAGGGAACTTTTCCTGTAATTGTAAATAAATATTTGGTATTTGACATCAATTTGCAGAGATGATCTTAGGCTTCTACTTTTCAGGAAAAAAGGAAAGTTACTTAATTTTCTCTGCCATTCTTTGCTTACCCTCATACTAAAGGAGAGACAATTTAGCAATAGCTATGAAGACGTATGATTTCTTTTTTTCTCTAACTGAATTTCTTCTTTTTAAGTTAATAATTAAACACATTGAGTTGCATAATTGGGGGAAAATGAGATTTCCCAGGCAATCAATGGCTTTCGATAGGTTACAAATTTATTTGGAACAGATAAGCTACTGTATTTTCAATTGGACAATCAAAATGCCATTTCACTTCAAAGGAAAGGGAGCAATAATTGAACACCTTGACTCACTTCATATTTATGGCTATTTTCCCATTATAGAATACAATTGGACATAGTTTTATATCCTTATAAGCTGAACACATTTCTTTAGCACATGGAACTCACTGCATAAAAAAGGGTATTGTAGAATTGACAAAATCAGAGACCTATAAAAATCAGGTCAATGGCAATAAACCATTCTTGCTAAGTATTCAGTTGCCTTCTCAACAGAACAAGGTGTATCTTGGCTTATCTTTTCTCAGAATCTCCTCCTTTGCCCCTATAGTTTAGATAGGCACACATTTGTATTTAAAGGCATCTTATTTTTCTTTAAAGAGTCCGAGTGATGTGGGAATATAAATACTCACCACACCAATTTTAAAGATGTGACTAACAACCCAAGTTTGTGCAAAAACAAACTTAAAATATTACTTGGAAATTAAGAACTTATGAAACAAATGAAATGCCAGTCAAATGTGCTACATTATTGATTGCAGACCTTTGGGAGGAACTTGGAGGGCCCTGGAGAAACCATGCAATCCTGAGAAAGAGCCAGACCCTTAGGCGCTGGAGTCATCCTCACGCCAAGAGCAGCGAGGACACACCAACACATGCAGTGTAGACACAGGGAGTTAATTTCTCCACTTAGCACAGGCATTGCTTATAAAAGGCTTTGATTATCCTCCTTGATACCATTACTTATCAAATGCCAATGATGCCCTTTGCGATGATTAAACCATCAACTGGTCTTGAAAAATCCTGCATGTAGCTTTTGTGTAAGAGGGAAACCCAGAACTCTAACACTGGGGAAAGAACCAAGTTGATATTACTTTTCAGATAAAATACAAGAGGTCCTTGCTTGGAGTTCTCCTCAAATCTACTATTAAATAAGGCAAATTGCACTCCTGCCAAATCATATGGTGTGTAATTCAGGTACCATAACTTCCTTCGGCTTGTTCCAATTTTGTTGTTAAGACCTAAGGCTCAAGAAGCCTTACCTTGGGGGAACAGGTTAGTGTTAAACCAAAGGAACAAAAAAATTAGAAACTACAAATATTCATATTCACTTTGTTGTACAAAAGGCAGATCTAGAAGAGCTTCCTGGAAACCATTCTTTCATGTTCTATTGATTGAGATTCCACTCGAAGCGATGAACAAGACATTATTCTTGGCCTCGAAAACTCACAAGCTATTTGGGGGATACCAAGGATACAAATCTGGAAAAGAGAACTGGACTGCAAGTTCATAAGGATAGGAAATTGCCCCATCGGGTACCCCTAGCAGTTGAAGTGAAGTGGGAATCAAGACAGGAAATGCCTCCTCAAGGAGGAGGGTGGTTGAGCTGAGTCTTAAAGGGCTACATGGAGATTAGCCTGTCTGAGGACTGCAGGGAGTGTGTGCAAAGAGGAGGAAATGACATAAAAGTTAATTAACAGAGGCAAAGGAGAGCTTGGGGCACCAAGGGAACTTGCCCATGCGTGCGGGGGGGGGGGGGGGGGGGGGTGTGTGGCTGGGGCATGCAGGGGCGTGGTCCGGGTGAGGCCGGAGCAATGAGGGCCATTCCACCTCACGGGACTTTGCAGGGTGCTTTGGGATTTACACTGAAACTGCTAACGAGGTGAGCGGTGAGCGTCATGGTCAGTTTTACATTAAGAAAAACGTTACTGGCACCTGTAGAGGACTCCTGGAGGAGATGAGTGGAATGACTGAAGGTGAATGATTGATGTTTTACCTTATTTGCGATATCACTGTGCTTTATTTCTTTGGGTCTAATTCCTAAACATAGTAGCACTATTAAGGTGTTTGAGAGGACACAGACTATGCCTATGCCTCATTGGGGGTGCTTCCTCCCTCCACTAGTGGGCCTACAGGAAAGGCACTAGACCGGTGACCAGTCCAGATGGTCACAACAGAGCAGAGGGTGCTTTTTCCTTCAGTGAACGGCCCCCTCATATGCTATTTGGCAAGCCCCTGTGCTCCCCATTTCATCATAAAAATCATTGCCACAGCATCACTGTCGCAACGGATTCAATCTTGCATCGTTGCTGTCACATATCAGTGATCCTGGTCCTTCTTCAACAGTCTCATTGTGATCAGCAGCTATTAGTCATTTATTTTGTTTCTCACATGCCAAGCTCTGTGACAACCCTATGCATGCAGGATGGGGCTAAATCCTCCAATCCCCTCTGAGGCAGGTGTGTTATCATCCTTATCATGATTATGTACCCATTTTGCATATGAAGAAACTGAGGCTTAGAGACTTGCCCACAGGCAACACCACAGGATGGAGACGAACCCAGAGCTTTTTACCCCAAAGCCTCTGCCCTGCATTATTCCTCCATTCTGCCCATTGGAACCAGTTCCCACTAGAATGTTTCAGCTTTTAACTCTTGTTCCTAAAATATTTCTTTTTAATAGATGATATACTCTGCTTCAAATGAAACTACGTCAGCCTCTTCTTACCATTTTTGAAACGAACTCTTCATAGTTGGGCTTATTTGTGTCATTCTGCCTTGTAAAAGTCCCCGTTTTTGTTGTTGAAACTTTGGTTTTATTTATATTTTAAATCAAGATCTTTCTTCCTGTGGAGTCCACCCAGCCTACTCTTGGGACAGCCTTATCCTGCAGGAGAGGCTAAAAATGGAAAATGCAGGGTCCCGACTGGATTCGGGCTCTGTAATTGCCTCTGCGGTGCTCTCACCACACACCCAGATGTGCAGGGACAGAGGGGGAGAGAGGGAAGTGAGATGTTAAAATAGGGCTAAGCAAACAGTTTGCCCAGCAGATGTTAACCCAATTCATAATTTAAAAGTTCCTATTTTTGTTCACCACTTAGACAATGGGCATTTTAATTTCTTCTCCAAACACTGCCTGTGAATCAGGTTCAGAAAGTTAAAGACCGCAGTATTCCCATCAAACTTTTTTCCTAGTCGTAGGTCAAAGGAACAAAAGAAGTATGTGTGGGTTTGTTTTTTTATTTGAAACATAGCATTTTTATGAAGCCTTATTAGGACTGCTTAAATATTTCTTCTTACTTCATATGGTTACCAGGACTAGATTTAATCAATGTTGAATAACTTATTGTTATAGCACAAATCCCATTGGAAAAGCAATACCCAAGAGTTACATTTACATCATTTTAAATAGAATCATTAAAATCAACTATCACCAAGTCATCTTTATAGTAATGTTTGTCCTTAGAATTTAGAAGGTGTTCAAGAAACCTAGTGAATTGAGCAAACATGTATTATCACCCTATTGAGGTATGTTAGCAGAATTCAATAATCACTCAGTATCCTTAGGTACACCAGAGATACTGAGTGAATAATAACACAGTTGGGTGAAGAGAGGGAAAAAAAAATATTTGCATGAATTCTAAAACTATATGAAATAATTCTTTTTAAATCTGGCAAAATCAAGTTTTAAAAAGTGAGTTTCCTAATTACTAGTCTTGTGCTCAAACCACAGTCAAGTTGCACCCAGCACGTTTCCCCACATGTTGGATCTGAAGTACCTCCTGCACCACGAGTCCCCCTCCTCCCCCCCCCCCCTGCCGTCCTTCCCCCCAGGACCACCTCATGGCACAGAAGATAAAGCTGACAGCAGTGCTGGGAGGAATGTTGGTGGTAAACATTCAATGTGCATTGGAAGAGCTAACATAATGGCAAGCCCAGCCTTTATGCTATAAACAGGCAGTACATTGAGACAAAGGCATATGCAAAAGAACAAAGGAAAAATAAAGGCCCTGAGAAAATCTAAATAATTGAATGTTAGGTGAAAGCTCAGGATAAGAGAGTACATTCTTTCAAAGAGAGAAATGTATTTTTTCTAACATGGTATTTGTATTTGTAAACCTTCATATTTTATCTTTCCTTTATTTTGTGTAGCATCTTAATCATTTTCTAAAGGTCAAAGGTAGACATTTAAACACTCCTGGGCTTTCTACTTGACAGAGGACTGACCCAGAAGAAGGGCAATGCCAGAGCAAGGAACAAGTATCCTGGTTATAATCATGGGTGGAGGAACAACACAAAGGCAGCAGGATGGAGGCCAGGATATAAAGACACTTCATGGAATTATAGGATCAGAGACTTGGACATGACCTTAGAGACTAAATCCTCGAAGACTTAAATGGTGATGGAAAAATTATAAATAAATAAAGAGAAAAAAAATAAAATAAAAACAAGCTTGAAAGGGAAGAAAAAGGAAAACCAGATATTCTAACTGGACTACTGTAGGTTACCTATTTCAGTTCTTGACTCCTGGCCCTTACAGTTATGTGGTCACCCTACTGGTAGCTACACCAGAGATAGATACTGAGTGAATACTGACACAGTTGGGGCAGCACACAGGGTGGGCCAACTCGGGTTCAGAGTTGCCTTGTGGCATTCTTTTGATTAATAGAGCTGTTGTAATCATCATACCCTGCATGTCTTTATCCATGTGAACAACTGTAAGCCTGCTTTCCCCCACCCCTGTATAATTTTAGAAAAATTGCACTGAAAAACTCAGCAAGTTTAAAATGTTTCTCTCAACAATATCAACTTTACATTTCTATTCTTTCTCCCTGAGAAAATTGTCTCTGCTTTCCCAATGGCATTAGCTTCACGTTGGAATAATTTTCCTCTTGTCCATGTTATAATCTTGGTTTCCTTATAAGTTTGTGAGTCTAAATGTAATTTTCCCCATCCCATTTTAAACTTTTCATGAAAAACTGTAATTGCAAAGATATATATGAGGAGTTTGGGGAGTTTCTAGGAAGCTATGGGCATAAGTGACTTTTTATTAAAGCAATAAGAATAGGAATTTTACTAACATTACTTTGTTACCACAAAAATTGTACAGGGGTATTTTAACATTGACGTCCACCTGCAATAGTTGTGGACTTAATTATCCATGAAAATGAAACCAAGAAAGTAATCAATTTTGTTGTATATATATTTTCATTATGTAACATAAAATACATTATATTATGAATATGTATTGAATATACTCAGAATAAAGCAATAGAGATTTTTCTTCTCTTACTCTGATCATTTTAAGCTTTAAGACTAATCTCATTATGATGATTTTTGAATCTTATATTAAAAGATACATTTCTAAAACCCAGTGATTTTTTAAAATATCCTCACAATAGATATTCTAGCTTTATAGCATTTTAAAAGTGATACCAATTGAGAAAAAGGTCAGACCCATACAACCAAACTGATGGAGAGATTTTCCGTATCAAATCCACCTGCCTCCTCACTGGAGTCCTGGGCTAAGGGGAAAAAAAAGTCCTACTTTGGCTCTCTTTTGAATGAGGAACCCCAGGACAAACTTTCTTCTTTCCCCTGCCCCCCCCAAAGAGTGACATGTCCCCCAAACTAAGAACAAATACATAAACAAAAAGGTTCAGAAGAGGAAAAAGTGGGAAGCTCAGAGCAAGACAGGGGCACCCACACTCAACAATAAGCCACACGGTTAGAGACCTTGTTACTCGTTACGATTAAACTGAAAAATAAGCCATTTCCTTTCACTGGAGGAGCATGTGTCTAAAGGACAAAGTCTGTCCTGAATGATGGTCTTTTCAGATTGTTATTAACTTAGCAACACAGACTTTCTGAGACAATAAGACCTATATTCACAATGAAAGTGAAATGGTTATAAAGTTTATAAAAATCACTTTGGAAAATCCTACTTCCCGTGCCTGTTTGTGAAACTGTTGGGTAGGAGCAGAAATGTGAGGGAAAGAACAAAGAAAAAAAAAGTGTTTAGAGCATCAGACCTTTCATGATCCCAGGCACCGACAAGAAACAATGGGGCAGAGAATTAGGTTGACATTCAGAGTTTCTTTGTAGTAAATATATCTAACCTTATACAAATCTGATTTTTAGCTGAATATCCGAATTTCTAAAGAATGAATTCTCTACATATCTGGGGGTCTAAGAGCAACTCACAGGTAAGTGGGCAAAGAGAAAGTAAAAGGACTATCGCTTTGTATACATGTATGCATATATATACACATATGTCTTTATGTATTCATACATCCATGTCTTTAACTTCTACACAGTATTGGTTTCTAAGAATTCTTCAGGTAGCACATGAAAAGGTATTGTTGATTCAGTAGATGGCACTCTTCCCACTAAGCCAATAAAAACTATGGTGGAAATCACATTTTAAGAGAAGGTAAAACGTTTTTGAAGTTAAGATACAGCTTTTCTGACACTAATTATTAAAGATTGCATTTTATTTTTAAAATCCAGAGTCCTTATGTTGATTTAAGCACTTTAAATCAGTTATCCCTAATATCAAATCTGTGGGACAAGCCTGAGCTATTCCTCTAATTATTAAAACAGAAATGACAAGAAAGACAGGATGTCCAGCCCCAACCCCCGTATCTCTGAGTACTCACATGGTAGGTGAAAAATTAGAGTGATAAATTTAGGACATCGGACCCAAAGTCTCATCACTTCTCTGACCTTCTATCCTCCCACCAAACAAAGAAACATGTAAACAAAGCAAAAACCTTCCCTTGCGTGTTGTGAAGCCCGACCAGAGTTGTAGAGGGTGGAAGACTTTGGGAGACACTCCGGAGGGGGCTTCTTTGTTCTGCCACTAACCTTACAATCCTGGGCAAGTCTCTCCAACTCTCAAGATGCCAGCCCTCCCTCTGTAAAGGCAGGGATAATAAAACCACCGTCACAGGATTGCCATGAGGATAAAAGAACAAACGTATACCAGCCATGCAAGAGGCATTTGTTTCATTTCCTTTATGTTTGCCTTCTTCCTAAAAACAATCTTGAGAAGATGCATATGGAGGTGCTCAAATGGTGAATTTTTAATAGATTATTAAAGTAAAATAAAAGTAATTTCAGTCCGATAATTTTAAGCTTCATATGTGAATATTGGCACTACTCTTTACAAATGTGGGCACAAGAATCCACAATCGGGGGTCTCACCACTATTTTAAATTAGATCTTTCTTTACTTTGCCTATTCACAATGTATTGATTATTAATTGTGATTGGTACTATGTAGGAGCTTGTGCAACAGATTTAATCTTAGATGAAAATGATATTTTACTTCTATTATGAACATGTTATTAGACATTTAGTATTTGAAATAAAAGTAAAATTAGATCTACTAAGCAATACTTTGGGAGTGATTATAAAAAAGAAAATTCTAAATATGTCTACCTTACTTTACTGTTTTATTCATCCAAGTATAGAGCCAGGGTTTATTATTATGCTCCAGCAAATGAGGATTTTTATAAAGCAATAGACTTCCATTATTCCTAGGTCTACTAATATTTCACTGAATAGTCTTAATTCACTATCCAATTGACTTTTTATTATATATGAAGAGTAATAAATACTTTATATTTAATAGTCCACTTTTCCTAATACATTTGGAATAATTTAAAAAATTCCTCATCCAGTCAATGGCACAGACTACTCCACTGCATCCGCCTCTTCAGTGGCCTGTCCTTGATGTCTTAATTATGTTGAGCACATGAACTTCACATGAATAACATCCTTAGAAAGCTGACATAGGAAGCTCTTGAGTTCTGATCTGTTCTCCGTGACAAAGAAGACACCGATTTACACTTCTGAAGAATGATTCCTCTACTCTCTAAATACTAGACAGTTAATGAAAAGGCAGATGTGTGCTCTGTTACTCTGAGAGTAAAGCATTTGTGACGGCCAATCTCAATGGGAAGGGCTGGGGAGAAGGATTGTGTTTTCACGCTGATGCTGCCCTGGCTGCGTGAACTCTGCTCAGGGGCCGCCTGGCACAGGCGTGTTACGGAGGACAACCAGCCGCTTCCTCTGCTGTTAGGGCCTCCACCCACCCTGCGTTGTGGGTCAGAAACCTCCCTGCTGTAGGGAAGGTGGCCATGATGTTTTGTTTGGGGGTTTTGTTTTGTTTTGTCAAGGTAACGTCGAGAAGAGTCATTGCCACTAATACATTTTTCAAATTTCATTTCTTAAAAGCTTTTCATGTCACTTCTGTTACTCCTTCAGCACCATGGCTTTCAAAGGAAAAATAGGCATATTTTTAAAAGCGATAAAAAAAGGTGGGACTAGGGGAACCTGGAATGCAGCTATGAGAGAACCTGGAGTATTTCTCCAGGCCTTTCCAAAGGGGGTGGGGAGAACTGTGTAAACGAAGGAGTAGTTATTTCATGAGACAGGTGAAGCCTGTTGGAGGGCGCATTTCCCCCTATGTTTTTAATTCACTGTGGTGTATGTATGCACCCCTGACCCATTTCTTATAAGAATAAAGATACTTCAAATGTATGATACTTTTTTCACAATATTCAAGATATGGGTCACTGTGAAAAATTGTGAGTTTCTTGAATGTGAGGATGCCATCTCATTTTTCTTTGAATTCTCTACCCTAAGCAGAATGCTGTATACATCACAGGCTTTCCAAAAAGTGGCTGCTGAATAAATAAATGCATGAATGCATGCATGAATGAATGGTCTTTCAACACAAATTTATCAAGATTAAAATGAGCTCAGAGTAGAGATAGCCAATCTAAAGAATGAAATCCTGGTATGTATCTGTAATGTGAGATGTTCAACAATCTTACAAATACTATCCCCAGCTATGACACGCAATAATTTTTATTCACTTATTTCTAAAACTTACTGTGGTTTGAATGAACTAACCTATATAAACCCTATCTCCACTTAAAGTTTGGCAGCACCCACTAAAATAAATTTATCATAGTTCTTAAGCCATTCAAACACTGGGGACGCATTTCCAGCATTTAGATGTATTGGCAAATAGATCCAAAATTCTAGGGCTTTTGCCAAAAGTTGAGAAAATATTCTATTGTGTGCTCGTCTTAGTCTCCAGATAATAAGAGTTTGGTTGATGATATATTGATACACGGCATTTCTAAGCTCCAAGATAGATGCTCTCACCTCATTGCTAATTAGGGTCAAAGCCTTCTGTTTCATAAGCTGAATTTCTCAGTGTGGCTATTAGAGCTATAACAATGATCGATAACCGGATGTGACTTAAGTGCATACTCTTAAACAAATACCGGAACAGAGAAACACACCTAAGTGTGCACAGAGAGATAATTAGTGCAACAAAGACACCTGGGTCACTTCTGAGCCAATCAAAATGGACTTGTGGTTAGTGACATAATCATGTGACTCTTCTGTCTAGATCAGTGGTGTGAACTTTTAATTTCTCCTCCTTTGGTTCTGAATTAGACTACTTCTACAAAAATGCTTACTTTTTAAAATCCATTCAATAAATATTAGTTTTGTTTTTATAAAACATGTACATATATTATTCTTAGACACAAACTATCCTTGATAAAAATTCTACCTTCAATGCCATGGCTCCTGAGATAGCACTATGGGCCCAGAGAAGCAGCAAAAGTGTCCAACGTGTTGGGAAATGGTAGCTCACCCTTTCCCCAATTTCCCATTCCAACAATGTTGGAATGGTACTTTTCACTCCCTATTAGGTTACCAAGAAGATTGTTCTTTAAATTTAAAAATTAAGGATCTTCTCACAAAAAGAAAGTATATCTAGTATTTCTTATGCTTGACATGCAATTTTATGCACATTAATAACCAAGAGTGCAAAAAAGGGAGAGATATTTCAATAAACAGCCTTGACTGGATGAGAATAACACAAAATATGTTGTTTTGAGATTAGAAGATTATTTAGCAGAAGGGGGTTAAAGAGAGCCAGGTGGAGAGAAAGAAAACCTCCATTTAGCTGAGATCATACTGAGCACACTTTTCTGTGGATTTTTCTGCTCAGCATCAGAACAACATGATATATGTTATCTATGGGTTAAGTCAAGATAAAATGCCCAATATCCACCTTTTAGGATATCAAAAGCATTCAGCTTACCATGGTTTGAATGAACTAACCTATATAAACCCTATCTCCACTTAAAGTTTGGCAGCACCCATTAAAATAGAACCTGAGCTTTTACTGTGGGCTGAGAAGCAAAAGCAGGTGGATAGAAGTAAAGATATTGTCTTTACTTTGGATCTTCCCCAAATTAGAATCCCCTTAACAGTCTCCAGAGCTTGAGCTCTGGTTTCCTGTGTTGTAAAGTTGTACAGCTATCTGAAACGTCACAAATGGCTCCGAAGGACCAGCTTAAATGATTCCGGCTGCAGATTCTGTTAAAGCCAACAGATTACCTGGTATCTCTATGGAGCTTGCCCTGGCTAAGAAGAGCCGAAATGCATTTTCCACTCAGATCTCTTTTAAAAATTCGCCTTAGACACTAAATGATGCCCACGTTGAGTATGAGTCATATTACCCTCATGAGAACTGTGGTATGGAAATACATCATGAAGATTACTCACGGGTAACTCCTAACAGAAATTTGACTCTCCTCTGGTTCTTTTTGCAAATGGTACATTGACATGACTTCACTCACCTAAGTGTGAAAGCAGGTTCTCCCCTACCAGCCTCATCATCAAGAATACACGTTAAGCACCTATAAGCCTAATGAAGTACTTCCTGACTATTAAAATTTGAATGATAAATAACTCATAATAGGAATTTAGTTAAATAAAGCTTGCTTAACATTTTGGTCTCAATCCTTTCATCACCTGATAACTAGCCCCTCTGAACTACTCATTAAGTTAGTCAAGTAACACTAAGAAATGAAGATACCTGATTATTAGGAGTCACGGATTTTTACAAACATAAAAAGGAATTTATGCAAAATAGGGCATCAAAAGAATCTCCTTACTGCCCATGATGCATGCTCAGTCTTCACAACGGAGCAAGTACTGAAAAGGGTAGACAAGGAATCGGCAACCTTCGTCAAGCTCTTTCTTATTTGATTTCAGTTGTTAAATATCTTTAAAAACACTGGCTCGAACTTAAAATGTATTGTTCCCCCGACACTGTTAAAAATACATTTTCATATCACTTCCCTATTTGCTTTGTCACCATTTTTTAAAGGAAAAGTTGAAGATTAAAATTTTATATGCTTTTATTACCAAGTTTCCAATACAG
The DNA here is from genome assembly GCF_028538775.1 of Myotis yumanensis. Taxonomy (NCBI): domain Eukaryota; kingdom Metazoa; phylum Chordata; class Mammalia; order Chiroptera; family Vespertilionidae; genus Myotis; species Myotis yumanensis. The sequence goes on from NW_027223759.1 coordinate 7,703,571, forward strand.
GTGGCATCTTATAAAACCTATTATAGGAGCCCCACCCGAGGCTTTTTTTTCTGGTTCCAGATCAGCTCAGCTACTGTTAGGGAGGCAACACCAGCTTCAAGGAGCACTGGCGTTCCCTTTACAGGCCATTTCACATGCTGAATGGGCGGTGTTTATGGCATATAGCAAGGCAGCTTGAAGTGATCTCAAGTTTACTAGGTCACAGCCCTCTATCCCTATTTTCATGAATAACTCGGGTAACTATCTCAGACTGGTTTCTGCTGGAAAACAACATTTATTACAATATTTTATAGGTGTGGACTTTTCCCAATTGCTACACCCTTCAATACATGTTTTCCTCGGGATTCTTACCTATTTCACAAAATAAAAAAAAAAAAATGTTTGCTACTCCAATAAAGGTGTAAGTAGTTGGTGGATGGGACTCTTTTATGAGGTTATTTAAAGTCTGAGCTAAATCGGGTAATCAGCTCCCAGGACTTCCAGGAGAACAGAGCCAAGTAATATAATACTTGCTGGCAGCACTCATTTATTTTTATGAAGTTTTCTTCCTATATCTTTCTCACCCTGTTCACTTTAATTCACCAGGGTATAGCATATTGTCCTTATCTTGAAGAAGATTTGTTAGTAAGATAACTATTTTGAATTGAGTTGGAAACAAGAGAAATTATAGATTTTTACATGCTCCTATACAAATAGATAAAAAAATATTTCAAATATACAGTGTAAACTCAATAATTTCTAAGTCGTTCATAAAACTGGAAACAAACAAACAAATAAGAGTTTCCTGAAGGCAAGAAGTTGAGTGTCCTACTTGTTTTGATTTTCAGCTCCTAGCTCAGAGCTTCACTTCTGGAAATCCTCATTAAATGTGGTTTGTTGAGTGAATGTTTTCGCACCAAATATCAAAATGGTATGTAATATTCTCCTAGCTGGGTCCCTTGTAGTATTGTATCCTCTTCAGATAGAGTCAGGATGGGAAAATTATCACTGTAGTTAAGTGTTTCTCTCCCATCTTATGTGGCAAGTTTCTAACCTTAGGACTTTATTTTGTATTGCACTTGTTTTTCCTTTTGCAGAGAACACTGGTGACACAGTCAGTGGCCAGAGTTTGAATCCCAGCTCAACCCCTCACTGGATGGGTGGAGCACAATTCAGACACCTCAGGGACTCAGGCACACCACTGTGGGAACGAGCGGGCCCGGCTGAGGCGATGGGGCCCAGGAAGGGGCAGTATTTGGCAGAAGTAGCAGCAATGTCCAGGAAAGGCACATGGGTGGGTCACCTGAGCCCTGTCAGCAGTGGTAAGGCAGCCTCACACGGATTCCTGCTCCAGATTCCTCAGCTGGGGCGCTAAGGCATTGCTCCTCTATGTGAGCTGCACATAGAAATGACCCGGGGACTCTTGAGAAATATTTATTCATGCCTGTGGTCTCACCAGATCAGTTAACACAGAAGAGTCCCCAGTGTGGGTACTATTTTTCAAAGTCACTAGGTGGCTGTAATGTTCCGCTGGGGTTGGGAGCTAGACACCTCAGGGTGCTGGAGCCAAAGAGATATGGTTCCGGGTCCATTTCCGACCAGACTTCTTTGTGAGCACATGTGAGATGACCCTCCCTGGGATACCCAGGACCTGGGAGGGAGGCGGTGGGCCCTGGGGTGGAGGAGCTGGCAAAAGGGGCTGTAAACTCTGCAATAGCAAGTTACCAATTTAGATAGCATTGTTTTTTAAATGTATCTTTATTGTTGAAAGTATTATAGATGTCCCCATTTCCCCCCCTCATTGGCCTCCTCCGTCCCACTCCTGTCCCCTCCCCAGGCCTTCGCTGCACTCTTGTCTGTCCATGGGCAATGCATAGATGCACATCAGTTCATCTGTTAATCTCTTCCTGCTCCACTCCCCTCTGAAATACATTAGTCTGTTGAATGCTTCAGGGTCTCTGGATCTTTTTTGTTTATCAGTTTATTTTGTTCATTAGATTCCACATATATATGAGATCATGTGATACTTGTCTTTCTCTGACTGCCTTATTTCACTTAGCATAATGCTCTCTAGGTCCCTCCATATTGTCTCAAAGGGTAAGCAATCCTTCTTTTTTATAGTTACATAGTATTCCATGGTATAAATGTACCACAGTGTTTTAATCTATTCATCTGCTGATGGGCACTTGGGCTGTTTCCAGATCTTAGCTATTGTAATTAATGCTGCTATGAATAGAGGGGTACATACATTCTTTCTGATTGATGTTTCTGGCTTCTTAGGCTATATTAATTTTTAAAACACAATTTATCAGGTGGGTTACAAATGTCAAACTTTAACTCATGCTAATATGTGGAATGCTGAGAAAATGTAGATCCTTCCTTAAATCTGGAAGTAAACTGGTGACCCTCCTGAGCCCACATCTGCTGGACTAAAGAAAAAAATGCTATTCTCAAGATCAATACCTAGGAATTCCCAAACATATAATAGGCCCTCAGATTGGATAAACAGGCTTGTCTCTGATGGCCTCCTATCTCTCTTGATTCTTTCCCTAAAAGGTGAAGACCAGTGGGTGGGTGGAATGCTGTCCAACTGTCTGCCCTTCTGGCCTTTCTCATGCTTAAATCTCTGGTGAGCTTGGGATCCATTCTTTTGTGCATGGGCCATCTCCTGTGCTCTGGGATAGTTTCCCATCAACTCACCTGGCTAAAGACCGCAAGTCTCCATGTCTCTCCTCTAACTCCCTGGACTCAGTGGTCACCTCCTTTAGTTCCGTCTGACCCACCCCACTTTTCTCTCTTCCTAGTGGACCTTTCCCAGGGTGGCACGGCCCTCTCCTGCCACAGTCCTATGTGGAAGACCGTTATGTGGCCCATCCAAGCTCTAGCTATCTAACCCCACCACAGAGGGGCGAAATAGAGAGAAAGCAAATCAGAACAAATATCTGACTGCTTTCTCTCTTCTCTTTCACAAACATACCCAGTGCTTTCTTTCCTGCCTTGTATCACCCCCTATCAAAGAGCAGTAATAGATATTTTTTTGCACTGCTAGAAAACAGAAATCTTCATTGAGTTGCAAAAAAAAAAATGAGATCAACAAACAAAATTCTTCTTTACAACATCAGGTTTTAAAGCTATTGTCTTACTATGTGATATCTTAAATGTCAGCAACTAGAGTTTTTCTTTCTTTTGCATTGTCTGAGATGAATATATCTTCCTCTTTCTTCTACCCTTTCTAGGCCAGTGGAGGTCTCAGGCCAGTGAGGAAGAAAGGACTGTACTTGGTTGGGAAAGGAGAAAGAAAAAAAAAAATCAAATCAATTAACTACAAACTGTTGCTCTTATTACAAAAGTAGCCATCCTGAAAAAGCATTCTTTTTCTTTCTTTCTTTTTTTTTTTTCTGGGAAGAAAGGAATTTCAGGGGAAGAGAGAGCTTCCTTGTGGCCCTGCCACACATGCACTGCTATTTATTAGGTGCCTACTGTGTGCCTAACACTGCCAATATCTCAGTCTCACCAGTCTGGCGACAATAATGCCCACTTTCTTGGTTGTCCTAAAGATTAAATAATTGAGCTGTTATGTAATAAAAACCAGTTTTCTGGTAGAATAAAATCATACCCATTTTTTTCCAACCTTGCCTTTTTTGGTCTGTTTATAACTGTGTTTGTTGTCGTTTGCTAGTTAGGGCTATTCAGCCCTAGGTCAAGTCTAAAATTTAGTAAAAGCTGGTCTACCTGATAGTCCATCAACGCGATATCTTTACTGCCTGGTCTGTTTATACATCCACCAGATGACTCATCAGTATCACTTTGGACCACCAAGATCCTGAGAGGCCTTTGGAATCTAAGAAAAACTGAATTCTGCCCAGTCTCATTTTAGTGATAAGTATATTTTGACTCTATCTCCGTTCTCTGAAAATCAGTAATTGTCACCATGATTAGACCAACCAGAAAACTCCCTGACCACAGTAGCTAATTTAGAATTTGCTCCACCGAACACTATACTTTATTCATTTCAAATGGTTCCCATGGGGCAAGATCCCTCTATTTAAGAAAATAAAGAAAGTTGTGACTCAGGAGCTGACTAAAGAAACTGGTGGGATACAGAGCACTTGCCCCCTGAGTCATCAGTTCAAATGTGACCCCAAATTGCTAACATCTGAGTGTCATTTGCTAGCCTCAGCGCGATCCCCGAAGGGAAGGGAAGCCGCATCATATGCACACCAAATACCACCACAATCGCCTGTGGTTCTCAGTAGAGAAGCAAGTTCAAATGACCCCCAGAACTTACCTTTCCCTCCTCCCACATCTCCACTGCATTGTCCTACTACAAACCAACGTCGGAGATTTATTTTCCAATGGAATCATTGGCTTTTCAATTTTTATTTTTTATTTTTGGACATGAGTTTCAACTGACACTCGAGACACAGATACTTTTGTTTCATCAAAGTGTCATTGGCCAGGGAGGATGGGGTAATGAGTCCACTCATTGCTCCAATATTGTAAATATGAAGATGATAATAACTGTTATTTATTACTTACTGAGCACCTATGATGTGTCAGGGACTGTGCTAGCATCTTATATGGATTCCATGAGCTAAACTTCAAAACAATACTGAAAATTAGCTCATGTGAGCTTCATTTTAGATGTGGAACTGAGACGCAGGTAGGTTCAGTATTGTGCCCAAGAGTGTAGCTAGTTAGGTGCAAAGTCGGGATTTTTTGGCTCCAAAGCCACGCATGTATTTTCCACATTTTGCTTCCCATGGCTGTTTCTTGTCCACTGTTTTCTGTGTGTTTAGATGTGTTATTAGATGTGTTATTTTCTGTGTGTTTAGACGTGTTATTTTCTGTGTGTTTAGATGTGTTATTTTGCCTAAGGAAGAGCATTAGGCTGATCCTTGGAGTGGATTAGCAACACAAATCTAGTTATGTTGGAAATTATTCTAAAAATGTGAAGACTTAAATCTCTTAAAGCTAGTCTTTATCAAAGTTTTCCAAGAGGATTTTCTACTTTTACTAGTCATTTCAAAGTAAATAATTTGTGGATAGAAGTATAATTGTTTTAAAGTGAGAAATTAGGTAACAGAAAACTTGAACCACATGTTCAGAATCATCCATAAAGAAATTAAAAGCAAATTTCATGATTAACTTTTACCTCTGAGTTATCAAAAGATGGTTTAACTTTCTCTTAATCCAAGTACTTTTATGCTATTCTTTGAATGTATGACACTAAATATTTTTTTTTAAAATATCAACGATAAATTTTCTCATTGAGAGAAGAGTTATTTTGTTTAAAGCAAAATCTACTGGAAGTAACCTGTATATCAATATCTGATTAGCTGAATTAAAAAAACACTTGCTCTTTTGCTCATCAGAGCCTTAAAAAATAAATAATAGGTGGATTCAAAAATGAAGTTCCCTTTGTATTCCTAAGTATTTTTGTCATGGTTGGAGCCATGGAATGCTTTCTTGTGCCCATGGCATGTCCTAAAACAGAATGGACGCGTGTCTCAGCTGGTGTTACAATCATTGATTCCAAGATTTTTATTCTGGGACTAATAGTCTGAGAAGTGACCATAACAAAAAAAATATATTCAATGTATCTCTTGGGGCAAATGAAGACTGTTCTGTCTCTGGGTTCTGAGTGGTCATGCAACTGAGGCCAAAAGCAAACCCCTTGGGGTTAAATGCAAGGTCTGGTGAAAGCCTTCCCATGTCATTCAAGTGTGGCCTAACAATGAAATTTGATGGAACAGCATATCTTAGCGAGAGAAATCAGCGCAAACAGCACGGCACATACGCATTTAGAACAACAGCAACAACCACCACCAAAAGAATACCACCAGGTTTATGAGTCACAGGGCATAAAATTTACTGTTACAAACCATGATTAAATTATAAACATATTCTCATTACCCAGTAACGGCGCAGAGCCATGCTTGTTAGGTTTTGCTGCAGGCGTGACACCTGGAAGTGGGGTCAGCAGGACCTGAACTCTTGCTGACAGTGCCAGGGAGAAACGCTGGGCTCGGCCACGCTTCCCTCTCAGAACCCTAAGCACAGTGTGGGCACGCTGCGAGCAGAATCCAAGTTTCTGGCCTATGTGACTGCACACAGAAAATCACTTTGGTTTATAAATTCCCCCGAGGAAAATACCTAATAGGATTTTAAAAACTGATTTATTTTCCTAGATGTTTGGGCAAAATTTTGAGCAAGACTTTTAGACTTGAATAGCCTAAAGGAACATTTCTGAACACTTTGATTTCTAAAGAGCAACTTGTTCTATTTGCTGAATTAAGTCTAAAATCATAGTTTGAAATCCGGTGATCTGTAGCCTGGATCTGGCTAACAGATACAGTATTTTTGGTTTGGTCCCCTTCTCTTGTATATGTTTCCTGCCTGAGTAAAATAGATGGTCCACACACACACATAAATCTCATTCTATTCCTTAATGTCCTTCACTACCCTGTGGCCTCAAAGTCTTATTTGCAGCCCTGCCAGCACATCTGCTCTCCTGGTCCCCACTTCCTACCTCTCCGAAAACATTAAATCTTGTAGAAACTAACAGGGAAGTAGTGGCCCAAAGTTATCCTTGGAAAAATACGTTATCATGAAACCAGATAAATTACCAAGGTATAGCACTTGAACCTTATGGTTCAAAGTTACTATTTTTTAAAGTTCTTAGTTTATTAATCCTCTCATGAAAAATGCACACAATCCCACAGATCAGTCACTGAAGAATCTTTACTCCTTCCGTTGTCCAGTCGCCAGCTCCCTTTTTGCCAGCGCCATCACTGCCCTTTGCAGGCCCCCTCACTTTCTTCATTCTGTTCTTGTGTCCCTGTTGCTGTTTTCTTGGGGTCTTCTTCTCATATAGGCCAGGTCTTGCAGGTCTATGTCTGGGTTCATTTTTCTTTGTGTATTCCAAGGAATCATCATGCCAAAGCCAACTGTGTTGCCACCACCAAAATGGGGTCTGAATCCAAACACAAAGATGGTATCTGGTGTGGTCTTATACATTTGGCAAGTTTTTCCTGAGTTTCTATCTTAGGTGCTACTGCCTTCCCAGGGCGAAGGACGCCGGTGAGCATTTGTTTCCGCTGAAGTAGTCTGTTGGTCATGAACTTCCTGGTCCGGATAGTTACTGTGTCGTTCATGATGGCAGCTGATCCTCAAGCAGCCAGGGAGGGAAAGAGTCAAGGTCACTTTATGATTCACCTGCTCTTGCCAACAAACCAGCAAGAATTATTGCAACCACAGCCCTGATGGTTGGTGGGTCAGCTTCTTCCCAATGCCAAGGAGCTTTTACTCAAAGAAAATAATTAGTTCCAGTATTTAAAAAAAAATCTTTGTGTGAAAATAATATTTCTTAAACAATAATATGACTCATTATAAGAAGCGAATTTGGTTGTATCTCAGAATGCCGTATCTTTCTGATACTGGATTGAGTATCACTGCCTGCAGAACCTTTGTGGGTGAAAATGAGTTATGGGTGCTCACTTCTTCTACCTCTGTGACTTTTTAGTAAACATCCTCTTTTTAAAAAAAAGACCTTATTTAAAAATGATCACAGGGCCATTGCATGCTGTTGTGGAGGTTGCATAATACACAAACTTGCATTGCCAGGCAGCCTTTCTAATTGGTCCGTCCAGAAGAAGTGCCTTTTCTAATTTGTATAAAGACCTTTTACAGGCTAGTGGCAGCTCTGGGTGTTCACATACATAATTCCAAATGAAGCAGAAAATTGTTCTGATGTAGTCGTAATAAGGCGAGCACCCTTGACCTTTTTCAAATGAACCTCTTGGAATAAGGTTTGCTTCGTCCCAGAATGGTAAGAGCTGCCACTGCTGAGATGAACAAATGCGTGTGTGTCTCAATTGTCATGTGGTAACATGTACAATATGTTGCTCAGAGCAACTGATGACTTCGGGATCTTTTTCCATAGCACTCAAAATGCAAATTTTCTTCTGGTTTCTGTTAATATAACAAATAAGGGCTCTTATGGAGGGAAGTATTTTTATGCAAAACACCGACTGTCAATTTCCCAGCAGGAAAGTCTTGAAGTTCTTTCCTCGTGCATGGATCCCACCCGCGCATCCCATGGGCCACACACGTAGAGTCTGTTTCAGGGGAGCTAGGAAATCTGGTCTTCCTTGTGCTCAGGAGGTTGTGATCGCCCAGTGCTGTCTCTGCTGTCCTTATACAGAGAAAAAGTACACTGTGCAGTTTTATCAACCTGGCTTCATATCCTTGGACATTACTAACTATGAAATCTTTTACTGTTTAAGTTTTCTCACATAAAATGGTAGGCCTTGTGATCTTTGCATTATTTTTGTCACTTTCATTCTGACTAAATTTTCACCTTTATCTTCAAGTTTAATGTTTAATTTTCAAACATTTTATTGCAATATTTAAAATTATTACTGATGGTAATTAAGCTCAAAATTTTTTATGCAGGACCATCTGGGTTCTAGGCATCTATGCAAGGAAACGGATGTTCATACAATGAGAACAGAATGAAAAAATAACTTAGTTAAGACACTACCTTGAATCAACTTGAATTCACTAAAAGAGATAAGAACCGAAGTTTTCCCTTTACCCTGGCTTATGACACATGCCAGATTGTGCATAGATAAAGCAGATTGAATTTGAGCAGAGAATTAGTTTTTTTCTAATAGCAGATACTGTATAAAAATAACAGGCACCTCCATCCACAGAACTCAGCAGAGCATCTTATATGATGCTCAATATTTTTTTGAATTTATAAGTATATATGATTCCAAAGGAATAATACTAATGATATATGTGCACACATATGTATATCCATATAATATTGTATATACACACACACAAATATAAATATGTATGTACCTAGATATAAATGTATATAACAGCTAAAAGTCCTGGAGTGAATTTTATGGTGGCTAAAAACCCCTTCCATATCTAAGATTCTTCAAAATTATTTTTTTCTATAACATTTGTTCTCAAAATTTTTTCTGCTTCAATAGTAAGGTAAAAATGATTTACCATTCTGCATCAGTTACAATAAAACTTAGTAGAAGGTATTAGTCTCTATCAGAATGTCCAGGAAGTGGTGTTAGCATATAACATTTAAAAATACTCGCTGATCCCTGATTTTGCAGCTATTTTGATGTCATATGTAAACTGTGACATACAAATCGTTCAATGGTACTATTCCATACTGAGTAGGATTGCAATTGTTAGTCCCTTGTGGTTGGCTGGGTCACATGACTAGCGGCCATAAGCTGTGAGAAGGAGTGATGCATGTCAGGTTGAGTGTGAAGCCATAGTCCCAATCTGTGTAGTCAAACTTCTACAATAGGTGGCTGCATGTGCAAAGGTGCCATAGAGTTAGGGGTGGCATATGGTGAGCAAAAGTGAGTCCCAGGGTCGTATCAGTATGATTTACATCGTAAGAGCAGCCAAATGAATTAGCCTCTCTTTCACTTTTATAAAGAACAAATTGCAACTTGGAACACACATTTGTAATTTAGGCTAAAGAAGTTCTGTGCTCTGAGTGGCTGGAAACACCTCAAATAATGTGGATCTCTCAAATACTAGAGACAAGTGAGCAGCAAGCATATTAGTACATCTATCCTTTCCCTAAAACATCATTAAAAGCAGACTTTGATAACATCTACAACATTCCAACAGAGCTGGAGAGTCTCAGGTACGAATATTGGTATGCAACCAAAAAGCATCTAATATTTGAGAAAAAAAAACACCACAAAAATTAATATCTAATTTAAAAAATAGAAGATATAATTAATAACTGATGAATTTAACAGACAAATGGATGGGGTTTAAATAATTATAACAAATGTAATTATAAAATTCAACAGGGTATAGCAACAATGAAAGATTCAGCTAGAAACTTTGGAAATTAATAACAATAACAACAGTGAAATTAAACCAATAAAACCTCACTACATGACAGCACTGATACAATCAAAAAGTAATTTGTGGAGCTAAAAGATTAATCTGATGAATTCTCCAAGATTATACCAAAAAATGGGCAAAGAAATTGCTTGTATAAAAGAAAGTTGTAAAGTTCAGAAGATAAACCCAGAAGTACTAATGTCCTTTGATTGGGAGTTCCAGGGGTGGGGAAAAAGAGCAAAAGAGAAAGACAGGGAGGGAGAAAGAGACAGAGAAATGGAGTGGAGGAAGTACCAACAACATTTAGATAACTGCCCAGCCAGTGTGGCTCAGTAGTTGAGCATCTGCCCATGAACCAAAAGGTCGCTGGTTCGATTCCTGGTCAGGGTACATGCCTGGGTTTTGGGCTTGATCCCTAGTAGGGGGCATTCAGGAGGTAGCTGATCAATAATGTTTCTCTCTCATTGATGTTTTATCTCTCTATCCCTCTCTCTTCCTCTCTCTCTAAAAATCAATAAAAAACATTTTAAAAATTTTAGATTACTAAATGTTTGACCTACATAAATATATGTCTTCAAATTACACTAGTCTAACAAATGCTAACCTGAGGGACTGGAAAAGGTCCACTCCTAGACATATACATAATGCAATTTCAAAGCAGCAAGAATACAAAGCATTGAAAGATTCTTGAAAAAAAATTATCTGCAGAGAAAATGACAATGAAATTGGAAACAGAATTTCTAACACATATAACAGAACATATTAAATTATTATTGATATAGAATCAAAGTTCTAAGGAAAAAATGTCTTTGAACCTGTAATTCAATACATAGCCAAGCAATCATTCAAATATGAGGGAAAAATAAAATGTTTGCATGCTGTCATAGCATTTATCACTCAAGAAATTATTTTGAAAGAATTACTTGAGCATATACTACAACACAGTAAAAATGAACCCAAGAGAAAACTTTGGATTACAGAAACAAAGGAAACAGTAATGTATAATTTAAATTCATTTCAGCCCATTCATTTCAGTCATACATCTGAAATAGTAATATGTAATTAAAATCTTAGACTATATCAATTCAGCGGGTAGACAGCTTGGGTGGGGTAGGGTAGATTATGAGAAGGAAGGAGGTAATAAGCACATGCTAAGTCTCTGGTTTTGTTTAGTAAAATGATTTGAAGTCACATTGATTCCAGATATCAATAAAATAAAATTTAACTAAGTGTTTTGAAATCCTAAGGATAACCACTATAATATAATTAATATAATATAATATAATATATATGAAAACAAAATTCTGAAAATGCATGGGAGGTGGGAGGACATCAAATGTTTATAAAATTTTAACGTTTTATCATTGGTTCCTTCTGTCCATGTTTTTTGCTCTCTTGCTCATTTGGAATTTGACTTAACCGATCAAGAAATTCACATCTGTAACCCAGACCAGGTGCTCATGTCCATGTTCTTGTGGCTCTTCCTACTTTAGTTTTTCTGCTTCTTCTTTTAGGTCTAGAAAGGACTGTCCAGCCTGTGTCACCAAATCTTATCCCTGGTCTTTGAGTGAAATCCAATTCTTTTCTGTGTTCCCCTGGAAACTTTTGTCAGAAGCCAGGCAGCCCAGGCTGGTCTGGAAAGTTTTGCTTCTATTTTTACATTTTCTTGAATGCTTGGGTTACTGGGTCTCTTTTCTTAGACTTTTGATATCGCTGCTTTTGAAAACCACCAAGGCTGCCCTTCCTGAAAATTTGATTTTTAAGTGTTGAGGTTACATGCTTAACAAAACAATACTTACCAAATGAATCAGCAAACATCAAATTATTAGACAAGTAGTTGGAATGATAAAATTACAGATTTTTAAGTCGCAGTTATTCTACAACCTGATAGGAATGTAAGGAAAGAAACCTTCGGGAATCAGTCCTAACGCAGTGATCCGAAGGGCGATCACTTTGCTCTTCCGATGAGCGCCTCTTCATTATCAACCCAAGGGAGGTGTACATCTTTATTTCTCAATGTAAAATGTTTCATTGGCAGTGCTCTTTTGATTTTTTGTTCTCAATCTGAAGCCTGATTTAAAAAATTAATTTATACATGAGCAACAACACAGGGCTTCTTCACCAGTACTGAGCAATTTGCAGAACCTGTGGCTTTTCCTGACTGGTTTGTGGAGGTATCTGTGCTAAGTTGGGGGCATGTGAATAGGAGAAAGGCAATAGTGGGATTCGTGAGAGTTACTCATATGGCCACAGCTCCTACTGTGTGCCAGACTCCAGCCTGAAACTAACAGGCTGCACGCGGCTGTCACTATTAACACATAATGAGACAAAAAAAATAGTGACAACCTAAATAGTATCAACTCCAAATAAAAATAAATGGATTTTGAAAATTGTAAATATATAAGGAAATTATGCTAGATATTTGGAGTCTGTAGTAATACAAAATAGATTACACAAAGGTTATATTCAAACTTAGCTGATGAGATAGAAGTACACATAATCAGCCTGACATACCAGCTACGCAACCCCCGTTGCCCACATCTACCTACACGCAAAGGATCAAGACAAGCAATTTTCTAGGTGAATCTACCCTAACATTTTAAGAAACAGAAAATGTAATACTACTTAAGTTGTTCTAGAGCCTAGAAAAATAAAAATAAAGGATGCCAATTTTTAAATAAAGTTCATGTAAAAGTGTGAATACTGAAAAATTTAACACAAAAATCATATGCTAATTTCATTTATGAATTTTGATACAAAATACTAAATAAAATATTAGCAAATATACTCCAACTGAATATTAAAATAATACATCATTATCAAATGGATACATGTTAGGAAAATTATCAACATAATTATCTATATTAAGAGCTCAAAGGGGACATTGATAATTATCTACATAGATACTAAAAAAGCAATTTAAGAAATTTAATGGTCAAATCCTCAAAAAAATACCAGCAAACTGAATCCAGCAACTTGTAAAAAATGATTATACATCTTGACCAAATATGATTTATTTGAAGAATGCAAAGTCAATTTAATATCTGAAAAGTAATTTACATAATCGACTATATCAATAGGATGAAGGAAAAAACACGTGGTCATCTCAATAACTGCAGAAAAAGCATTTGACACCATCATGATAAAAGCACCCAACAATCTGGGAATAGAGGGGAACCTCCTGAATCTGACAAAGGGCATTTGTGAAAAACTCACAGCTAATATCATACGTAATGGTGAATGATTGACCACTTCCCCCGAGATCATAAACAAGACGAGGATGTCGACTCTTACCACGTCTATAACATTTTAATGGAGATTCTAACCAGGATAATTAGGCAGGAAAGTAAAATAGAAGGCATGAAGATCAGAAAGGAAGAAGTAAAACTACCTCTATGCAAAGATGAAATGACCTTACACAGGCTGGGGCAAAAGTACATTTACAGTTGTGAGTACACTAAACAGTTTATTCTCGTATTATTACTTCTTGTTGTATTATTTTCCATATGAACAAGTGTAAACCTACTTTTGCCCCATGCCATAAACAGAAAGTCCTAAGTAATGCTGTGTAACCATCGCTACTATTTGTACACAAAACTCTTTACTTACCAGCTATGTTACCCCTGTGACCCCCAAGAAAATCTCTGTACCCATTAAACAATAACCATCCCCAGTCTTAAGCCCCTGGTATCCTCTATTCTTTCACTGATGCCAGCTTTACAATTTTGGGCGCTGGTGCTTTTTGCTATTCACCTGTCAGTGGTCAATGGCATCCACTCCACTGCTGTCCCCTGGCCAGGAGTGACTGTCAGACACAAGTTATGTGTCTGTTTCAGACACATTCATATTGGAAAATGGAGGCATCTTGGAACTAATAAACCACAGCACATGTCTGCTGCTCACTTGTTTATTGTCTCTCTTCCTGGCTAGAGTGTCTGGTTTTTGAGGGTAAAAACCTTTATGGGGTGTAACTAGAGCAGTATGTATATGACAGATATTATCATTCCATTATATACCACTTACACCAAAGAATTAATGAAAATTGTCCCAATGCAAACAACCCCCAAGACCAGAAAATGGCAATAAAAATGTAGCCATGAAGAAAGCAAAACTTTTTAAAAAAATATATTTTATTGATTTTTTACAGAGAGGAAGGGAGAGGGAGAGGGATAGAGAGTTAGGAACATTGATGAGAGAGAAACATCGATTCAGCTGCCTCCTGCACACCCCCTACTGGGGATGTGCCCGCAACCAAGGTACATGCCCTTGACGGGATTTGAACCTGGGATGCTTCAGTCTACAGGCCGACGTTCTATCCACTGAGCCAAACCGGTTAGGGCAAAAGCAAAACATTTTGCAGCTCACAGTCTGGGAAGATAAACCTGAAGCCAGTCAAATTTATTATTGATGGGATCTCCTTACAATTGGTTTTTCATAATAGAAGAAAAATTGGAGTCCAAATAAGGAGAAAAGCAGAACACTTTTGTGATACAAAAGAATATTTTTGTAAATGAACACGTATATTTCAGATTGATAGAAATATTAACCAGATAATTTCTAGACTATACATCGTATGTTTTCAATGCTCCGTTCACTCTTTGTTCTTCTGACGTTATCCTAGGAATGAAGATGGCCTTTAAATGCCTAACTCACGTCAGTAAGGAGAACTTGAGCATACCCTAAAGGGGGCTACTGCATGGTTATAAAGATTTATAAAGAAGCTGTCCTAGATACAAAGGAGCCAGGAATCCATGTGCTAGATAAAAGAGACCAGATGCCGAGAAAAGTAGCCCTATTTTCCAGAAAGGCCCTGCTTGGAGAGACACTGGTGGGCAAACATCACGGTGCTCTGCGAGCCCTATTTTCAATCACTTCCTGGCAAATTGGGAAAAATCAAATGCACCGCACACTTGTTTTGGTGTTGGCATTACGGAAGGTCTCCATAATTTAGATTTCAATCTATCCATGAATAAATGAGAACGCCCTGATATTTTTAATAACAAAACATCCTGCTTAAGTCCAGAACTCTTCTTTCGAAGATGGGAAAGTAGTTCAGTCGAGGTGTAGAAGTACACACTCACAGGAAGAAAACATTGGAAAAATAAATCTCTGTGAAAATCCAGTTCAAGTGACATGTCATGAATCACATTACCAAACTTTTTTTCGTTTCCTGATGATACTCAGTCTCTTGGTTATGAGGGACCCGGAGCCCTAGCTTGGAAATAGAAACTTAAATCAGTGACTTTATTTTTATTGCCAAACAGAAAACTGAATTCAGATAATAAGAGAGCGGTGGAGATGAGATATGACAGAATTCATTAATGTGCCAAGGATGTGGCCAACTTGTCTACAACTAGTTAAAAGGCAAATACACAGATTGATCATTTTTCTTTCCAGGGCCGTACGTCACAATACACATGGCCTGTTTCCTAAAACCTTCTGTCTAATGTTTAATAGATTGAAGGAACTTCAAAAACAGCCCCCCCCCTTCAATCCTGCTAGACAAGAGGGCACATGCAGATGCTCCAGGTTAGAAGAGACACTGTTTGCCATCTGAGCGGGGGGAGATCAGCCTCTACTTCACACGTCCCCCTTCAACGAAAAATTCCCTTCGCTTCCGAAGGGCTATGGCTTGACTCTAGCAAAGCATTTTAACTTGGTTTGTACTTAAAAAAAAAAAGTTTATCTTCAGCTTTCAACATGAAACGTCATTTCTAGATTTATCACGATGGGCTTCCGTGTCCAAGATGCAAAGGTCAGCTTTAAATTTGCCTTTTCTTAAAGTGGCAGCATGAAATGGTTGTCAGGAGTCAGGATTCCCGCGCTCCCACACCTGCTGCCTCTGTGACAGCAGGCCAAATGCACAAGCTCTCTGAGTCCCAGCGTCCGTTACCATGGTGAGACCCGCCTTGACTGTATCCCAGGTTTACCTTGAAGAGAAGATGAGATTGATGGAGGGTAAACCTCTGCTGTAAGAGTTCTTCGAAGGCAGAATGTCATCTTTAAAGCTTAAGTTTCATTTTGAGGGGACTTCATAGCACATCTTTTTTTAAAAAAAAATAAATGCATTATTCATTAGACTGAGTCCTTAACTGTCCAACTGTCTCTAGATGTAGGTCTTTCATTGTCCCACTTTCCATCCTTGGTCAAATCAGATCATCTTACCTGCTTTATATTTGTGCACTCCATCGCCTCCTGTTTTGAGAATTTTAAATATTCTATCTGGCAAAAACAAAGAAATTATCTAAATTCGCTGCTTCTTGAAGATCCACATTAAGAATAATCAGATGCACTGCTGAGAACAAATTTCGTCCCTTTGTTTTCACAGAATCCGGCGTGGGCCTGGAGGATTCCTATCAGACTCCTCAGACTGGATAGTAGCCTCTTGCCATCGGGCTAAACTGCAGGTGTCACACAGGCTGGATATCTGAACTTTGGGAGAGCCACCCAGAGAGCGCCGTTCTGCTGTCTGCTGACCGAGTTTGACTTGACTTGTGTAGCAGCCAGCCAACATTTTTAGGGCCAGCAAAGACTAACTGTTGTGTCACGTATCATTTCCCCGAACGGCTTACATTGTAGAGTTTACTGTGCTTTCAACTCTGCATTCTTCAATACACACTACTACAGATCTTCAGTGATGTGCATTATAATACGTTCCATAATTTGCAAAGTGATTTTTAAGTACATTGCCTTCTTTGATTTCTGTGACAGCTCTCTAAGGCAGGGAGCCCACAATGGTTCCCGTTACAGACACAGAGAACTGGGGCCACAGAGAGGCTGCAGGACATGCGCAAGGTCACAAGGGGCCACAACAAGGACAGGCTGACTCTAGGTTAGTGCTCCATCAATTGTAAGCCTCCCATCCTCCCCCTCTGTCCGACCCTCCCCATTCAGTCCGTCAGTCCCTGCAGCAGATCCGGTGGCAGCAAAGTGGAAAATGCTGCCCGAGTTTCAGTTCCTGGTGAGGTCACAGTAGCAATCTGTGCCTCAGTTTCTTCATGTATAAACGTAAATGGTTTGAGCGAGATGACTTCCAAATCAAACCCATGTGTAGCGTGATATAGTGGAAACAGCACAGGCCATGTGCTCAACAGTTCAAGATTTGCATCTTGGTCCTCCAGGTTCCTGGCTTTGTGGTTTGAGGATGATTTTGTTACCTCTCTGGTTATTAGTTTTCTCAGAGGTAAAGCCAGAGATGCTAATGTTAACTTTAAAACAATCTTGTGAAAAAGAGGTAAAAAAAATATGTAATTTTCCAAATGACAAGCACTCAACAAATATTAATGATTCCTTTTAGGGTTAACACTGGACAGATTCTAAAGGCATATACATTGCTTTTTAATAGCAGTTTATAAACATCTAGAAAAAGCATTGCTGGCTTTACTAACCTCAAAGGGAAAGTATTAAATATGATAAACATTTATATGATCAAAATTGGCTTTATGAAACTATTTTTGTAAAGCAGTTAATCTGTAGGATGTTAGCATTGATGATTTTTCTCAAGGTTTAACTCAGAAGAAAACTGAGATTCAATAATCAGAAATGTGAGCGTATTTTAATTGACTCTCATCTTTGTTTCTATTAGGAATATGAAAATTAAGTAGATGAATTCTACATTACCGAGCAGATGGAATCTTGTTGCATAGGCTTATCCATTTAAACCAGTAAATGATAAGAAGCAGGTCCATGTGGTCTTAAAAAAATAGAGCATAGGTAGTGGGTGTAAATAATTCTGCTTGCCCAAATGTTTCATTAAAATTGGGAAGCAAGAATATATAATTTATTTTTTTAAAAAATTATTTAGGCCTCTTAGTAAACAGTATCACCTTTGGAAAATTAAATCACAATTGTTACCAGAGAAAGGCGTAGGAAACCACAATAGCTACCTCCCCAAAAAGACCAGCTCCCCCGTTACAATGAATGTCAAGGCTTCAACGGGGTGCTGGCAGGGCCAGTCAGAACACAGAGGAAACTCATCCAGGCACAGAAGGAACTTCCTCTTTTTGTCTCTCTTGTTATACGGTAAAAAGCATTTGGTTAACTTTTTAAATTTAAAATTTTTATTTTTAACATACATTAATTTGAAGCATCACTCCAAGTCCAGGTGCTATGTGGAAAGTAATTAGATTCCAGGGAAGGAAAAAGGGTGAATCCTGGGAGACATCCAAGTTATAAACATTTAAAATTCTTAGGAAAATACACATTTCCTCTAAGAATAGATCCGCACAAAGAGTCTGATTTTATTTTTGTTTGTTTGTTGCTTCATACATCCAAAGTAATATCATAAGCAGTTTTCAAATAAACATAATTAATCTTTGACCCTATCAAAATAGCTAACCATTTAGTTTTTCCATATATATTTTTTTTACTAAAAATATCAAAGCCATGTTTTAATGTATGCGGTTCAATACCATTTATATTTTAAATATGTCCTACTTCAATATAAAAGTAGTGTTTAAATTTAAATTTTGTTTTAGCTTATAAAAAGTTAATTGAAATATTTTACTTTAGAAAATATTAGAAAGTATGTTTTGAAGGGAGTAAAATTGAGTTTTTATAAAGTTCACCTTTTGTTTTCAAAAGTTAGTGTATATGTCTTGGTAGACAGACTTGAAAAGAGTAGCTGAGCTCTGTATTATACAATCTAATAAAATGAAACTACTTAACCAATAGATATGACTACTGATGTCAAGTTAATCATTGGGCTTCATATTTAGAAGAAAAATTTAAAGCCAGCATTCTAATACCACGTTTTGAGTGATCAGATAGAATACAGATTCACTGAGAAAACTCATTGTCAAGATACTTCATTCCTTCCTGTTTTACATCCTCTATATTTTTCACATAACGTTTATACTTAAAAAAAAAGTGGTCAGCCTTATCAAAATCTGTTATAAATCCCCAATAGTAAATGCTGCAGTTTTGGAAGGTACTATGTGTCTAGTTTAAGGCAAAGGATGTGCCTCTTTAAATATATTCCATTTTAGGAAAAGGTTGAGATAACCTCCACTTTTGGACCTGAGGTTGCTAAACTTTATAGTAATGATAATAACAACATCAACTCACAGAGTTTCAGTGAAGAAAAAAACAATAACAGCACCAGAAACACCTAACTCCTATGCAGAATCCTGTGTAGTTTGGTTTTTCTCCCTAAAGTAATTTCTCACCAGATAAGCCCAGGAACTCATTAGGCTTCATGTTCAGGGACTTGAGAGGCATGAAAAATAACAAAAACCCAGCTATTTGAAACAGAAACTTAAAATATCTAAATAAGCCTTATAAACTTTACTTATAGTATCTAAAGTCAGAAATAAGGACAAAGGTGTGAGTAGATGGTGGCAATCTAACTCCTTAAAACTTTCAGAAATAGTCTTGATCTTCAATTATCTCCATCAAGATAGGCAATATTATGGTCATGTCAGTACTTAAAGGAGAAAAAGTTATGTAAGTCATAAACATATAGATTTCATGATTTCTTCATTGTCCATTTATTGTTGGTTCAAGTTCAAACAACCTACAGAAGAGTAGCTCAGCTGATGAGGGAATGGTGCCAATGAGGTAAGAAAATAATTTTGGACTTTGGAGATCCAAGTGAGCTGTATTCTGTGCTTTACTCTAGCACAGAGTAAAGTTCATCATACAGTCTACAAGGATATGCCATTAGCTCCAAGGGAAGAAAGTCAAAACAACATAGATTGATTATCATTAATGTATCACACTGAGAGAAAAATAATTCCCATGCCTTCATAGTACGGGTCAGTGGTATAGTCTTTGGCATAATTCAGTACAAATTTGGCATTTATAGGTGTTGAGCAGTTGCAAATCTAAATTTAAAATGTAGCCTTGTATTATGTTTATTTTTTCTTTATCTAGCTCTTTTATGTCAATTTGATATTATATTTGTTTTTAGCTAGCATCAATTGTGTTTCAGCCTATTTTGTTTTTTAAAAAATATCACTATATGTAAATTACTGTCTGTCTTACATAGTATCCTATATGGGCATTTTTCATTGCCAGCACTCATAATTAACTGATAACCAAAGCTTATAGTACTATTAAATGATTCAAAGAGCTCTAGAAAAAATTTTATTGTTAAATGTTAACAATTATAATCATTTAAAATAATTTCAATTTTCTTTCATTGATTTATTCATTCATTTGTTCGTTAACTATTCACTGAGTGCCTACTCTGTGCCAGGCTCCGTCCGACACAGGGCTGAACAGACAGATGAAGTTCTGACACTCACAGTAGACTTTTCCTACCCACCTTAAACGACAACGTTGTTATGTGACGAATCACAAATGGAGAAAAAATTTCCTTGAGCCTAACTGTGCCTCTAGCAAGCTATATTATGTTATTTTAGGAAAGTGATTGAACCTTACACATTGCACCCCAGAGCTGACAACAGCTGTTAAAAAGAAAAAGTCTCTAGTTACACAGCTCTGGCTGCTGTTCATTTTGTGATTGTTATTATAAGTCAAAAGTCTATAGCAATAAAAATGACATCAACAGGAACAACAGTAACTGTAATATGCACCAAATATTGTCCTACAGCTATATTCACAGCGCACGTCCACTGCAGGGGAGTGGGTGGGAAGTCTTGGGGATTACCTGACCCAATAAAAGGCCAATAAGGAACAAATCATAGTAGCCTTTCACCGTCCATCAGGTCACAACTCAGTAGAAATTAAAATCTGGTTTATAACTGGAGAAATGAACTTGAAGTCATGGTAAGAAAATCAGTCAACACCACGTTTTAAAAAAATACTTTTAAAAAACATTTTAGGCCTTAAAGAGAAATGGCACCTTATTATTGCAAACAAAAAGAGAATCCAACTTTTGCTAAAGTAGGCAGTGTGTTAGGCCAATAAAGAAAGACAAAAGGCAAGTCTGTGTGCTGGCCAGCAAACATTTTCTTGTTTTTATGGAAGGGAATGACATTAAAAACAATACATAGAAAAGTGGGAAAATGTGGAAACTTTAATTTAATATTCAAAAGAACTCTTAGATCAATCATCCTTAAATCTCCTTACCCTGTATTCTGGGCATTCCACTTTTGTGACTACTTTGTAGGAATAAAACGTGGCTAATGACAAAGTCAGAAGAAATAGCAACTTAGCATGTATCACTCATGAGCATCTTCCATAAAATGGTGTTGTTGTAAGCCCATAGATATAGGATAGCATTATAAGCATATGAATAAAAAGACTCATGTGTATTAATAAAAGCATATTAACTCTGTAAGGTCCTAAGACTCATTGAAGATCAGACAGGCTTAGCCTTAAACAAGATCAAGAGCATAATATGTATGTTCTCAAGTAATAATAATACTAATAATGCAGAAAATTCGAACTTAGAAATCTCAACACTCTAAACATCTCATTTGTCACTTGATTGTCAAGGTAGTGAAACCTTGCTAATGTAAAATCTTAACACTTAAATTCTGAACTTGTAAGCATCTACTGTCCTTACTTTTTCTTCTTACACAATATAAACAGAGATTATATGGAGGGTTGCTTTCAATAATTAAATGAGCAGATTATCCTTCAGCACTTGAAAACCCCTCATTTCTATAATGAAACATATTTACTAATTAAACAGACTTATCTATTGATGCAAGCAACAACCAAGCAAGATCTTTCTAGCCTGATTTGAGCTATTTTATGTATCTGAAAAAAATAAAATTTCATCTGTTTAAAATAATCTTTCATTGATTTTGCTCACCAATTCTTACCCAGCATTTTCCTTTTTTCTGTTTTTACTTAGTGAGGTTTCTCTTATTCAAAGTGTCACAAGGCATGCATTGTGATACTACCCTGCATATTTCCGCCACTAATGACTTATTTATTTATAAAGTATTTGGCTATGGGAGGATGTATAGGCTTTAATGGACACATTTTCTATATTGACTGAATTATTAGAAGAAAAGCATATCCTAAAACCACTGTATAAATAAACGCTTTTGTTATATCAGGATTTTACAAATGAATAAAATAGAAATGATATTGTCACATTTCTCATGAAACTGAGGTTCATCAACTTTTTAATGAAACCTAGAGAAGAAAGCATATAGGAAAGAGATTGTACATTTTACAATTATAAATACTTGATCTAAAAAAAAAAATGTCGTATGGCCTAAGATTAATGCAAAAATATTATGGACTGAGATTTAAACCAAATTGGTTGTGTATGCATTTACTTATCACCCAGTAGGCATGGCAGAACTCCATCTTATTATGTTTAAAAGTATAAATCTCAAATTTGTACGTCATATGGATGGAATGCATCCAGCAATAAATATGCAGTTTAGAGGAACCTTTGCAATGCTGTAGAATAATTTGGACAGCTGGTGTTATTGGTTGATCTACAAGGTTTTTGGTGTTCTTATCAATCTGCTCTTTTACACTTAATTTAAATTTAGTATAAATATTCACTGTCAAAAAATTAAATTGGGGGAGAATGATCTCACATTTTAACTTAGGATATAAAACCAAAATATTAGCAGATGAAGTACATGGATAGGTGAGTTTTTGTGGTTCAAATGGCATGGAGACAAAAAAAAAGTGGTAATTTGTTTTTGTTTATGCAGACTTAGATGAAGTTCTGAAATGAAAAAAAAAGAAGAATTCTGGTTGCCAGTTCTGTGGTATACATGCTCTTTTTATTAGAAAATCTTGTTAAATTACTAATAACACATAGAATTTGTTGAGTACTTTCTCAAAGCATTTTCACATATGTTATCTCACAACGTTTTTTTTGAGCGATTAAAAGCAATCCAATATAGCAAAAGGCAATTATGGTAGGAAATGTGGAGTGTGAAAACTAGTCTTGGATTTACGCAGGTAGAGGAAGAAAGTCTATATGCACTCTTGGCCGCCTACTAGTATCTGTAGCTTGGGAGGCACTTATTCAATGAGTACTAAGTGTTTTGTTCCTTTTGCATTCATTGGACATGTATTGTCATTATTTAGGCAGAGTTACACGGATGTGGTTTCGGCAGCCCTAGAGGACTCTTTCCATGAAACCATAATCATATGGTTTTTATTTCTTCCACTCAACACAACACTGTCCACCTATGTGGTTATGGTCATGTTAGACTTAGCCATACATGAGACTCGAACTTAATTGTATTTCATTTCTTCTTCAAATAAGACAGCATTTCTAAAGTGCTTTTAAAGTGATTGCAAGATTCACAAAGGAAGACAAAACCAGGCCTGAGCATGTTTTGCATGGATTCTGTCAAGCTCAAAGAAGGATCATATTTGGCCACTTGGAACATAGAGACACATAATACATGAATGCATCTAAGTATAAAAAGGCCATACAACAACAACAACAACAAAGTCTAAATATTATCTATTGAAGAGCACACGGCAAGTCAGCTATCAGCAAACATTGGGCAGGTGGGCCATGGAAGGTTCCAATGGGTTTTAGGAGAACCAGGTACACACACAACTAGAAAGCATGAAAAGCTTTGGTTTCATAAAAGATAAAAGAAATTTCAAGTTATCAAATGACCAATTATCAAACCCAAGAAAGAGAGAAGAGATTGTGGCAATAGAATACCAGTTCTATGAATTCTGACAAAATAAAGTGATATTGATCCAGACACTAAATAATGTAAAGCTGAACAGGAACTGAGAAAGGCCAATGACTATCTGGTAGCAACATGGCCTAGATAACCATAAAACCCACATGATCCTTACAGAAGGATGGATCATTCTGGGAAATAAACATGATTTAAAGTGTTATTAAAGATCTCAGCCCTTCTTGGAAAAATACTATTATCAATAAATAAATGCATATATATATATGCATATATATCCTATCTAATAATAGACAAACAGGGTTATTGACCGTACCTTTGCTACACCTCCCATTGGCTAATCAGCATGATATGCAAATTTGCATATGTAGGCTCCAAGCAGTGGAGTGAAGACTGAAGGCGAGCAGGAGCAGCAAAGACGGAAGATGGAAGGCGGCTCCAGCCAGAGTGAAGGCTGGGTCCCGGGTGCCGGAGGAAAACCGGTGCCCACAGCCAGGAGAAGGGAAGGCCTATTGCATGAATCTCTTCGTGCAACAGGCCTCTAGTTTTATACAATATTTTTATTCCATCATCCAATTCTCATTTCTTGCTTTGTCTAACCTATCTCTTGCCTGACCAGATGGCAGTGAATCAGCCAATAATCACGGAAGGCACGTCGTAATATATTAACATCCTAATGAATTATTGCAGATCTGTTTCCAAAAGTCAAAACCAATAATAAAAATACAGAGTCGACCTAGAAACAAGATTTCAAGATCTGAAAACATCCTGGTACAGGATTCTTTTTTTTTTTTTTTTTTTTAGATATATTTTATTGATTTTTTACAGAGCGGAAGGGAGAGAGATAGAGAGTTAGGAACATCGATGAGAGAGAAACATCGACCAGCTGCCTCCTGCACACCTCCTACTGGGGATGTGCCCGTAACCCAGGTACATGCCCTTGACCGGAATCGAACCTGGGACCTTTCAGTCCGCAGGCTGACGCTCTATCCACTGAGCCAAACCGGTTTCAGCCCTGGTACAGCATTCTTATTGTCCATCTGTAATGAACACTCCCTTGGCTTACCCCATTTCCATTACCAAGGTCTCCCTAATAGAACTTCAGATCTGTTCAGGTAATCACCTCTTCCCCACTTAGCCCACGTGCTTCCTGGGGAGCTGCCCCTCCCTCCACTCCAGAAGTAGGACTGGTTGTTTCAATAGTAATCACATTGCCCGTCATTAGTTCAGAAATGAGCAGATGACTCATTTTTGATCAATGAGACACAGGAGAGATTTGCTGGCAACTTCAGAGAAAGTTCTTCCTTGTTATGCTGACGAGAGCAATGGGATATCTATCTCTCCTTTCCTGTTAAAGGTGAACAACACAAAGGAGCCATCCAATCTGCAGGCAGTTAACCAGCCTAAGAATTAAACCAAAGCAGAACACACAGATAGAAATGTGCCTCGATGGCAATACCCACAATCTGAACTTCCTGTTACCTGTGCTAATGGTTTCTTATAAGCCCCTCTTAATCGGGGCTTCTATTACATGCATCTAACAGAATCCTAACTAAATTCACTGATATTTCTTAGAATCATTAAAAGTTGCAAACTCAAAAATAACTCATTTTTTATCTATTCTCTCTCATTTTACATAATTCCAGAATTTGAGGCTGAAATAAATCACAAAAAATACTAGCCCCACCGTGTGTGTGTGTGAATGCATGGACACATATACACACGGTGTTACAAATGTATGTGTGTGTGTTCTGTGTGGGGGTGTGTATTGTAAGGCGGAAGAGCATCCAGAATTGAGTGGGGGTATTCTGGAGCTTATATGGCAACCAGGGAAGGCATAATGAATGACGAAGTAATTGTCAGGCAGGCAAAAAGGACAGTGGAGAGAGAAGTTATCTTATAAAGGTTTGTAAATAGAACCTTAGTTACATTATAAGGCACACTATTACTATTTTGACATATTAGTATGTCTACTCAGTGTGAGGTTTCAAACACTTTATAAATTAAAAGCATGAAAATTCACACTCTAGTTTTTCATTTTTAGGTTTTAAGTTTATTTTCTAAGATAGAAACTTCAAATAGTTTTTAAAATCAGGTAATTCTATAAGATTTGTTATGAGCAATTATAGTTTTCCTTCCCATTTTTTTCCTTCCCATTTTTCTTTAGAGGCAGCCACTTTGGTTACTTCTTGCTGGTTCTTTTCTCTAAATAATTCAAATTCTTTAGTGTTCCATTTTAGACATTATCTATTGAATTCCCAAGTGAATCCATGTGACAATACTATGTGAGAAATTAAAGATTTAGCTTTCCCCACTCCCTTGATCCTGCTATACATGTATGCCCTCTCACCCCTCCACCCCATCCTCTCAATAAAGATATATTATAATTTTGATTAGATTAATATTGAGTATTTACACTGTAGTGATTATATAAAATCAACTAAGACTTGAGTCATATATTAGTGGTGTGTTGGTAAACTGGCTCTCTGTAAAGAAAAAAAGAAATCCTGGTTTATACATTTTGCCAATTCCCACAGTATAAATGATCCCATTTGGGCTGATTTTAAATTACTGACCTGAAGGCAGTAAATGACAATTTAAAAGAGATGGGAACATTCGGTTCTCAAGGGCTTCTTTCCCGTCAGTTAATCATTGTCATACTTCTATGTGCTTGCCACGTTTTCTAAGTACCACTAAATTAAGAAATAGCAAACTTCCCTAATCATGTAACTAACTTCTTAAGATGTCCATATATATCAGCTATTCTACTGATTTTATGTCTTTGAGAGTCTCTCCTGGGCCCTCCTGTTCTGCTTGCCTTCTATGCCTGATATCCCATCATTCTAGGACCTTCCTTTCCTATCGTCCTGAGGATTCTCTCTGCTATCCTGCATCCCCTGTTTTCTGGATCCCATGTATTATTAACTGGATGTTTGTGTCTCCCCAAAAGTCACTGTTGAAACCCCATCCCCAATGTTGTAAGATTAGGAGGTGGGGGACTTTGGAAAGTGATTAGGTCATAAGGGTGGGGCTCTCATGACTGGGATTAGTGACCTCCTAAAGGAGAACACAGACAGCTCCCTTACCCCTTCCACCAGACGAGGATTCAATGAAAAGGATTCATCAAACCAGGAGGGAGGCCCTCCCCAGAACAAAATCTGCCAGCACTTTGATCTTAGACTTCCCAGCCCCCAGAGCTGTGAGAAATAAGCTTGTGGTTTAACTCACCCCATCGATGGTACTTTGTTACAGCAGACAGAGCCAAGACTCCATGCCTTCCCTTTCTTGGTTTACTGCCTCATTTTGATGAGACACTTTCTCCTGTAGTTTCTTACAAAAATGTTTGAGACTTTGCATATCTAAAATCATCTTTATTCTTCCTGCACACCTGATGGATAGTGGGAGTGACTGAGAGATTCCGGTCTGGAAGTGACATTCTTCAGTGTTGAAGGCTATGATTCATTTTGCCTTAGCTTTCAATGGGGGTGTTGACAACTCATGATTCCTGATCCTTCGCACATGATTTGTTTTTCCTCTGTTGAAAGCTCTAAGAACTTTGTCTAAAATATATATCTTTTTAAATTAAATTATATTCAGGTACCACTCTAGTGTCATTAGTTTCATTTGTATTCCAAAATGTTTCATGGGTATGAAGAAAAAGTATGGGATACCGCATACCCTAGAACAGTGGTTGGCAAACCGCAGCTCGCGAGCCACATGCGGCTCTTTGGCCCCTTGAGTGTGGCTCTTCCACAAAATACCACATGCAGGCACGCACAGACAGTGTGAAGTTGACTTAAAACTTTAAGTAAAGTTTATTAAGTTAATTTTAGGGAATGTTGTGGAGTGAAAGAAGATGTAGTATTGAGGATTGAGAAAGGTATGTTGAGATGGTTTGGACATACAGAGAGGATGAACGAAAGGGGATAGACGAAACAAGTATACAAGACGAGTGTGGATGGGAGAGTTGGAAGGGGTCGACCTCAGCGAACGTACCTCAATCAAATTGAGGACGTTTTTAGCAAATGCCAATTTAGGAGTACCCTAATTAAGTTAATAACAATGTACCTACCTATATAGTTTAAGTTTAAAAAATTTGGCTCTCAAAAGAAA
This sequence comes from Myotis yumanensis, assembly GCF_028538775.1. Lineage (NCBI taxonomy): Eukaryota > Metazoa > Chordata > Mammalia > Chiroptera > Vespertilionidae > Myotis > Myotis yumanensis. The sequence continues at coordinate 7,731,110 of NW_027223759.1, forward strand.
TTTCAATCGTTGTACTGTTGATATTTGGCTCTGTTGACTAATGTGTTTGCCGACCACTGCCCTAGACACAATGACATCTTGAATGTGCCCACAAGAGTACAAGGTATATAAATATATATATATGGTAAAGTGGGGGGAAAAATCTCCTAAAAGAGATTTATCAGGAGCTTTGATGAATTCATATTGTGTGTGTGTGGTGGGGGGGATGGAGGGGGTAGTGGGAGACTAAAGGAGGGAAGAACAAAATAGTTTGAAATAAAACAGGGAAAAATTACTTTTCTGTTTTGACCTTGAAGAATGGGTAGTTTAAAAGATACTATGAATGGATTTACATTACAGAAAAGGACAAATAGAAACAAAGTGATAAATTTATCACACAGTTTTCTTGATATTTTAAATAATGCTGCTAATAAAGTAGTGCATGAACAAGGATAGCAAATCCAGTGGTCATAAAGGGATACTGTGAAAGTAAAATTCTTCCCCAATCTGCTGACCCACATTTCATAGGTTTTAATTTATCCTTCTAGAAGAAAGTTAATAGTATATTAAAAATGCAAAAAAATGCCTAACTTACCATGCCATGATAATGTTCTGCCCTTCCTTTAATAAATAATAATGTATTCCATATTGGTTTACAGAGGCCTATTTCATTCTCTCTCTCTTTTAAAAGCCTCACCTGAAGCTATTTTTTCCATTGCTTTTTCAGAGAAAGTGGAAGGGAGGGGGGAGGGATGGGAAGGAAGAGAGAGAAAGAGAGAGAGAGAGAGAGAGAATATTGATGTGAGAGAGACACATTGACTGGTTGCCTCCTGCTTGAGCCTCAACTGGGGGGCAGGGATTGAACCTACAACCCAGGTAGGTGCCCTTGACTAGGAATCAAACCCGCAATTCTTTGGTGCACAGGTTCTGCTCTACCTACTTAGCACATCAGCCAGGGCTATTTCATTCTCTTTAGTGAATGCCTGGTATTCCATTATAATGACAAGGGCTCAGCAACCTATGGCCTTCAGGACAAATCTGACCTGTTGCATGTTTTATACAGTCCATGAACTAAAAATAGTTTTTACCTTCTTAAATGATAAAGGAAAATAAAAAAGAATACTATTTCTGTGACATGAGAAAATTCTATGAAATTCAAATTTCATTGTCTTTTTAATCAGGTTTTATTGGGACACAGCCTATTATCTGTGGTTGCTCTTTTTTAAAAATATATTTTTATTGATTTCAGAGAGGAAGGGAGAGGAAAAGAGAAATATCAATAATGAGAACCATTGATGGGCTGCCTCTTGCATGCCCCCTACTGGGGATGAAGCCTGCAACCTGGTCATGTGCCCTTGATCTGAACCGAACCCAGGACCCTTTACTCTGTAGGCAATGCTCTATCCAGTGAGCCAAACTAGCTAGGGCTGTGGTTGCTCTTGTACCACAGCAGGGTAAAATGCTTGTGACAGAGACTGTGCAGTCTCAAAACCTAAAGTAGTTAGCAGTTGGCCCTTTGCAGGATGGGTTTGCTGCCCTCTGCTATAGGCCATTGAATTTATTTAAGTCAACATTAAGAATTCTTAGAATTTTTCATTCTGTGAGTGATGGGGGTAAAAGTGGCAGCATGAGCAGAAGTAAAGAAGATGCAAATACACTGAATATTCAACTAGGTGTTCAGCATGGATTTTGGAAGGAAAGTGATGAGACAGAGCAAGGACGATAGAGTATGGCCCTACCATACCACCAGAACTCCAGGCTGAGGAATAGGCCATTCCATCTGAAAGGAAATCAGGAACTAATGAGGATTTTTAGCAAGGAGGGGAGTGGCACAGACAGGGCCTATTTTAGAAGATTAACCTTGCTGTGCATGGTGGAATTCATGTAAAGTGTATTGCTATTAGCTCAGAAAACCACTTATAGAATTATGTTAGTAACCCACAATAGAGGCAGTGAAGTCACCTGAAGATTTAAGTCCTAAAGGACAAACATACTATTGAAATAATTTCTATAGTTCTGAAAATCAAACAAAGTTGTTTATAAATCACTTAGAACTATTTCTTTTTATTAGTATTATTTTTAAGTATATCTTACTTCTGAAGTTTTTGTCCACTCTCTTTCAGCAAACTCAGCTACAATTTTAAAAAGTATTTTCTACATAACAACCCAAGACACTAATTGAGGCATACACTAGTTGCTGAATTAAGTTGGTGTATGGTTTCTGATGTTTTGATTATTTCTTAATGTATTACTTATAAGCTTAAGGCTCAAAATGTGGCAGTGGAAGACATACAGGACTGTCATTTCAAAGGCATAATATGAAGTGCTCATTGTAATCTGGTTAAAAATCCTAAATAGCAAGAATGCTGGTCTCCTAGACGGAGTAATTCTAATTAACCTTATAAAAATAAGATTTGTACAGTATGTGGAAAATTAAGGATATAAACAACCATCAAAGGAAAAGACTAATCACATTATAATAATTATGTTCAACTGACACAATGGGCAATATTCATATAGCAGTACCATATCTTAAATGCCACCATAAATAATATAAAATGGTAATGTTATATTGCGCTATTATTCAAAATAATATTTTAAATTATTCTCTTAAACATCCAAATAAGTTGTTCTATTAACATAAGGATTTAAATTTGTACTCTGTGGTTACTTTTTTTTTTAAAGAAGAGTAGGCTGGATATTAAGCTAAATTATATTAGGAAATGAACAAATAAAGTAAAAGTATGTTAATATAATAGTAGGAATTTACATACATCAATATGTTTTAGGGTTGGGAAAATAACAGAAGAGAAGAAAGGAAATTTGGTTCACTTCTGCTTAGAAGAATTTTGTCTTAATTTTCATCATAGTTCATAATTGGCCATTCTAGTGATAAAAATCAACGTTGTGGTTTAGAACTTGGATCCCAGCAACAAGAAGAATTGAATTCTGAAATGCATGACTTGAACAAGTTCCTTAACCACTTCGAGCTTCAGGTTCCTCATCTATCATAATGATGCCCCTATCCTGAGCCAAAAGGATTGTTGGTGGATGTACATGTGCTTATGAATTTAGCATTTGCCATTATAAACATACTAAGTATTAAATAAGTGATAGCAATTATTTTTATCATTATTACTTCCCATCTTATATTTTATCCTTTTGTGAAAGATGGAAGAGATAGAATTGAAAATAAAATTACTACTTCCCCTCACCTACCTACTGGAGCATTGGCTTAGGAGAAAGGTTATCATCAGTTAATGATTACTTTGGTCAGAGCCTTCATGGGCACACAAAGGACATGCTATGCAGGCTGTTATCAGGATACAAAACCAGAAAGTCCTCAGGGTCTCTGTCTAGGAGGTGCCTCTGAACTCCAATCTCAACTACTGGACTTTGAGTCTCCGCCTTCCTGCTTACCAGAAACCCCTGTGAGTGTGACCTTGTCAGAAGCATCTTACTTATTTCTCTTAGGCATCCTTCCCAATATGGTGCTATAGTAAGTGGCCTATTTCCAAACTTAAGGACCTATATTTGCTAAAACCCAAGGTTTCCATAAATATGTAATAGAGGAAGAAATAATTGTGCAAACCTGAGAGGAAATTGAACAACAGCAGTCCTACTTAACTTGTTCTGGATAATTGTTTTACATAAATGGTGTTTCCTGGAAAACTTCATTAATCAGCATATACTATTCCTTACCTCAAAGATGTGATTTTTATTTTATGTGATTACAGTACGGTAATACCCTTCATACGTGTGGGGTTTTTTTCTGAGAATATATTTTTATTGATTTCAGAGAGAAAAGGAGAGGGAAAGATGAGAAGGAATCATTGACTGGCTGCCTCCTACACACCCTTCCTTGATTGGGGATCGAGCCTGCAATCTGGGCATGCACCCTGATTGGGAATCAAACCGTGAATTCCTGGTTTATAGGTTAGCACTCAATCGCAGAGCCACGCAGGCTAGCAAATCTCAGATAGCACTTTTTAATCATTGTCGCACCTAAAGAAAACTGCCTCATACTTTATACAAGGTCATACCCCTTTCCAGAGGTACTCAAATCAAATAAAGGTCCTGCTCCCTTACCCAACTTTGGGGCAATTCTGAAGGGCATCCCAGCTTCATCCTGGGATTGTCTGAGGATGGGTTTGAGACTGCTTTCCTCCCTTCCCTTCCCCAGGTGGGGCTCTCAAGAGCAGTCCCAGGCAAACCTCCTGCATGGTCTCAGGAGTCTGTTTCTTGGAAGGCCGGCCTGTGACAGGCAGTATATTCTAGCAAACCTGTCCCTAGTCTCCATTCATATGAAGTGGAGATAGGGTGTGGACAATTGGCCTTTAATCTCCTCCTCCTCCTCCTCCTCCTCCTCCTCCTCCTCCTCCTCCTCCTCCTCCTCCTCTTCCTCCTCCTCCTTTTTGAAATATGTGGTTTTTGTCTTTAATTTGAAATGAATTAGGTGGTTGGTAGAAAAATTTCCAAGTCAGGTAAAGGATGTGCAGAACAAATGAGCACATGACCAATTAAAATAAATGTCCCAGTTGTTAAAATATTTGGTTAGCAATCATAGAACCTCTCCCACTATACAGTGATAATTTCTTTGCCTTCAATGAAATATGCTTCACTGATTGGTATATAGGTGTGAGAAACTTAACTAGCGAGTAAGCCTAGCAGCTACCTCGCCTCCATATCTCAATGTGGCCTTGTCTGTCTGCTCTGACATGAGTATGGTAGAGATTGTCATGAATTGGTAAAATTATGTTTCTTTTAACAAAGTTACCTGATTGCCCAAGTTTTTAGCGCTAGAGACAGAAGTGAAGAAAAACCAAAGTTTTGTTGACCGGTGTGTTTTTAAGAAATGAAAACTGAACTCACAAATTAATTAAAGAACAGAATGCTGAATTCCATGACAACTTGGAGAACATGACCAAAATACATATACAAAAGGAATGACTGAATCAGGAGTCTGTTTAATCAGTACAAACATCTTATAAAAAAGGAATAACAATCAAGGTGAAATTTCAGTTGGTTGTGTTTTGAGTATACTGGTATGTACATCATGATTAAAATTCTTTATAAATATGTGATTATAAAAAAAACAACACAGGCACCTGTAAACTGAAGCAATAAGAGATGAAGTCAATAGTCTACAAAATTAATTTTTACCACAAGTAAAATTTGGTTGATAAACTTTGAGGAGTTTGTTGTTTGTTTATCATTTATTTTCATAAATGTGGAATTAATGAGAGAAGGGGCATAGCTATGTGAGATTTTTCTTGTGACCTAAAGGTCACAAAAGAGAAAAGTTAAAAAAAGAAAAATGTTTTGAAAGCAGACAAAGCTGACCTATATTATAAGAAAACAACTTCAAGAAGATCATATCCAAGAATCAGAAGCAAGGGTAAGATTCCAGGTAGCACTGGGCAGACCTGTGTGTATTGGATGACAAGGAAGCAAGCTTTAAGGTTAGGTTATGTTTATTCTACTTAAAATCTTCAGGACATTTCCTCAGTTTTATACACTCGATCAAATAAAAATTCAGGCACAGAGCAAGACTGGCTGCACTGTTTCTCACACTGTAATGGTGGTGCCATAATGGTATTCATAAATTTGCAATGTTTGAAAGTCTCAGTACATATAGCCTTTGCAAAGTAAAGGGTCTACTGTATTTACCTTCAAATATATTTGTCATATTGTAGTAATTTTTTTTTTAAAAAAGGCTTGCTTTCAGATGGTGCATAGCTTACATTTAATTGATTTCATTCTTAAGTTTTAAAAATATTTAGATAAGGCTGCTTTTTGCTCCTATTTGAACCCGATATATTAAGGATAGTTTTCTGAAGTAGATACCCATTAACTTCAGGTCAAATTGCAATTTAAATTAGAAACATACAATGTTCCCACTGATGCCATGATCGAGATCAGTTGCAACAGGTAAAAATGTATTTTCAGGGACATGTTTTAAAACCTACCTAATATTTATATACTAAAAAAAGTGCACAGAATTATTCAAGGTGGCCACATTTCCCTCCCGTATTGATATCTACCTACATTGTTATTAAATACCAGAATGTAATGGCATGAGAAGGACAGCCTGAGGTCACAGTGGACGGTCATAGGATAGATCTACAGATTCAATTGCATAAGGGACATTTACTCTACATAGTGTGTTGCTAACGTTTCATATTAATAAAGAGGAATCATATGAAATGGGATATATATCTTGACAACCTGGAGTGTTTTTCATCAATATTTTCAAAAAGTTGCATCTTCTCATAGAGTTTTAGTAGCAAATAAATTGACAATGGTTTTTCAAGTTCTTCCCAAATGGTACAAACAATTAATATATTTTTTAATAAAAACTTAGTTTCCACTGTAACATGCTAAGATGCCATTCTTTGTGTATAATTTGTTCCAGCAGATATTGATGTAGACTATTAAACTGAGTAGTGGAAGACTACTTGTAATAAGTGAGGGATAACAGAAGCATGTTAAGCGTAAAGTAACCGATCTGAAAGAATGATTCTGGACACTTCTCCTTAGCTCCATTGCCTGCTGAGACATTGCCTTGAAACTGAGAGGGCAAACTGAAATACAAGCCTGGTTGTACTTTCTTGGCAAACATTACTGAATTTTATTTTTGTTCCTTTCTCCTCTATGGTTCTGTTTATTGGGATAGATAATTACAAGGATGTTAAATGTCAACTAAGATTTGTTTTGTTTTTTTGTGTGTGTATATATCATTGTTGGAAAGTATTGATTTCATCCAATGACTAACTAGGACATTCAAGGTAAAACTATATTCATCTCTGAAATAATGATTTACCTCTGGAAAACCATCCAAATGATTGGTTTAGTATATTGATGAATATGCTTTGGCAGCTTTTAAGATGTTACTTCATTTTAATCTGTGCTTCTAGGAATACTGTTTTCCTTTTGAGTATTTGAAGATGATGTCATTTAGGTTCATTTTCATCTTTCAGTGCATGACTAAAATGAGTATGCACACTTGTCCCACTTCGTTGTTGTAGCTCCAGGGTCTGAAACAGTGCCTGGCACATGGGAAGGCATTTGACTAAATGACAGTTGCTTTTAAGCTATATAACCATTATAGATGTAGAGTCTTTGATATGCTATTTATTGGCCAAACTGCAAAATCTTTTATAAATGTCTATGAAAATCTTCTATTAGAGTTTGTACATGCTCTTAGAGTCATATCAAGAGTTATACTCTAGCCCTAGTCACTTTTTCTCAGTGGTTAGAGCATCAGCCCATGAACTGAAGGGTCATGGGTTCAATTCTGGTTTAGGGCATGTACCTGGGGTGCAGGCTCCATCCCCAGCCCACAATCAGGGCACATGCAGGAGGCAACCAATCCATGTGTGTCTCTCACATGGATGTTTCTCTTTGTCTCTCCCCCTACCTACCACTTTCTCTAAAAATCAATGGGGGGAAAATATATTCGGGTAAAGGTTACTAAAAAAGAAAAGAGTTACACTCTGGGTTCTACTTTTATCATTGTTCTGAAATAGTTCTTACCATAGTGACAAATTAATACTAGATCCTTTGGCATAAATTTGGTCCTCATTTTAATTGAACTCATTTTACCTATTGACAGTCTAGGTCAGTGGTCGGCAAACTCATTAGTCAACAGTGCCAAATATCAACAGTACAACGATTAAAATTTCTTTTGAGAGTCAAAAATTTTAAACTTAAACTATATAGGTAGGTACATTGTTATTAACTTAATTAGGGTACTCCAAAGGCTTAGGACGAGCCACACTCAAGGGGCCAAAGAGCCGCATGTGGCTCACGAGCCGCAGTTTGCCGACCACTGGTTTAGGTCATCCTTTCCATCTCAAAACACTCTCCATTTTTTTTTTCTCCTGGTGGTTCTGCTTTTGTAGCTTCTTGGCTGACCCCTTCTCCTCTGTAGGTCTTTGTAGGGGTAATTTCTAGATTCTTACTCTTTTCTTTACTGTCCTCTATTCTTACAAACTTTATTATTAAGTCCCATGCTTTCAATGGTGATCTCTGTGTTCATGTTTCTTTAATCTATATACTTCAACTCATGTCTTTCTTAAGATACAGAACCATACTTTTATGCTAATGTTCTGTAGGTACCTCAAACTTGTAAGTTCACAATAAACTCATTCTCTTCATCCCCAAATATGTTCTCACTCCTTTATATCTTATTTCATTTATTTTATCATTGATTTCAGAGAGGAAGGGAGGAGGAGAGAGAGACAGAAACATCAATGATGAGAGAGGATCATTGATCGGCTGCCTCCTGCATGCCGCACACTGGATATCGAGCCCGGAACCCAGGCATGTGCCCTGACCAGGAATCAAACCCTGACCTCCTGGTTCATAGATCGATGCTCAACCCCTGAGCCATGCTGGCTGGGCTATATCTGATTTTAGTTGTTTGTAAATGAGTTGAATGTTGAGTAGAAACTCTTTTGGTGTGTTAGGCTAGATGACAGAAAGGGGATACATCTGATGTTCATTGAATACTAAGAAAATAAAATCTTTCCCAGTGAATATAAAATTTACTTTTTCTTTAATTTTTAAAATTGGAAAATTTGAACTCTTTTTATGTTAGTATCAGGGTATGTGGGATAAGAGGCAGAGTGACGCTGCTCAGAGGATGTGACTTTTGAGCACAAACTCAATTAAAGGAAGGACATAAACAAAATAACAAAGTTTGGCAGCACTCAAACAACCCAAGTAGCACATGTGACAAGAACAGCATGCCGGTAGTAAAGAGGAGACCTATAGGAGTTGAGATAACTGGGTTTTGTCAAGAGTAACCCCTAAATTAAAAAAAAAAATGTTCATTACCCATTCACACAGTCTGTTAAAAATTGGCTGATTCTCCAGGGCCCCTTTTCTCTACAGGTCGTCTACATTCCAGGCTGCGCTGATCCTGGGAACCTACATGTCAGCAGTGCTTTCTCAATTGCCGCAGCAAGAGAAGGGCCAGGATCATTGGGCACTAGTATGTAAATGCTTCTACCCAGAAGTGACACCCATTATTTCTGCTCACGTTTTGTTGGTCAAATTAAAGTGTATGGTCCTAACTACAAAGAAATGGGAAATGCAATCCACCCATGTGCTCAGAAGTAGAGAAGAACTAGATGTAGTAAACATTAGTAATGTGGGCCATAATAAATTTCCAATTAAAAAAAGCACAATCTTACTTCTACTTTTCCAGAAACATTCAAGAGAGAAAAGGAAGCATTTGGAGGGAGAAAGGAGAAGGGAAAATACCGAGTTCAGCAAATGCTCAGTAACGTTCTCAGAATACAAAGTCTGGGATGGATGTCTCAACTTCCACCATGTTGAGTAAATAAATGAGGACAAAATACCATGAAAAATATGTAGGATATTATCCAGAGTGATAGGGGATAGGGAAGGGAGAAACTTATCTTCTACGGCCAGTTTACCCTTCCCTCCTGATGTATACTCTCACTGCCCACCCTACTAACACAACTTACTTTCCTATGTAAACTACCCTTAATAGCTTTAAAGTGTCTGCCTTCCCAGAAATATTTAACACAATTCCAAGGCTATAGGTAAAGGAAGACTGTTTCCAGTAGACAAGATTTTTAAATGTTTTTGTTTTTACAATTAAATCCGATATGTCTGGAGACTATTCCATTTGTGACCAGGCTAAGGTTAAGGGAAATGTGAAGAAATTTCAAATTTTCCAGACTGTGCCAAATATTCCAAATAAAAGACTATGCATAAGAAGAATTCCCCGTGATTGAGAAATACACACAAGGAGTGACTGTAACAAGAGCTCATAAGAAGTTGTCCTGGGAATGAGGAGTAGCAAGTTCTAGAAGCAACCAGCTGTAAATCTTCAGCAAATCCAGGTATCTCTCAGCACCTCTGATCTTCTGAGGCCTCGACCCCTGGAACAGGGAATCCCAGAACATAGGGGACCCCAGGACACAGGGAACCCTGGGATACAGGGAATCCGGAGTCTATACACTGGAAGGTTGGAGCCATAGGTCAGAGTTATTGTAGGGAAGGGACTCTTACTAGAAATTTGAATTATTGCTTGGAAGAAATAAATAATTGAATCAATAGTCCCTTTAGAGTAATAATAATAAAATGTTGTGATGTACTATTATGCTATATTAACAATATGACCAACCAGTAATGAAACTAATAGGAGTTGTACAAAAGTAGGGAACGAGGACAATTTTTTCCACTGCCCAAATACTTCTCCAAATAAAGTGCATTTGTTTAATCCAGTGACTACTCGACACTTAATATCTTACTGTTGAACATTCAGTTAGGCTTAATTTTTAGCTTACAGACCTCCTTACTCTCCTAATTTAAAAGTTCACTTCAGATTCATCTAAACTGCACCAACATTTCAGGAGGAATCGCTGCCTCACCTCTTGGGGACAGAGTCAGTAAGTGTTCCACGAGGCAACCATCTCAAGGCCAAGTCACTACAGAGCGATCATCTATCTGAGTCATGTCTGCTGGAATCTGTGATTCAGCTCTGGTTAAGGGAAGCTGAGCGGTCAACCAACATTCTTACCCCCATTAAGTCTTTGAAACAGCATGTTGATTTATTATATAAATTTGCTTAAGAAGTTAGACAAATCATGAGTAAGTTGAATGCTTTCATTTGAAATACTTAGCAACCTCATTCAGCAATAATTTATTATACATTTTTAACTAACCATAATATAAACATGAAGGAAAGTAATTCTCTTATACCTTTGGCTTGTTAGAAAGTCATTCAATTTTCTGCTCTGTCCCAAACTTGCTATATTCAATTGATTTATGGAACGTAATCTTTAGGGTGAAAGAAAATAAAAAGAAATAGAACACCCGAAGAGGATATGCTAGTGGGATTAAGGAACTTCCTTTTTCTCCAAAAAAGAATTTTTGCTGAAAGCTGGTCTAATGTGATGATTAATTTTACAGAGCTATCCCTGACCAATGTCACCATAGCAATGACAATAAACTAGAAGACTAGAATTCAGCCGGAGGGGAAAAGTTCATTAAGAAATAAAAGTAGAAACAAAATTGCTCATTAAAGTGGCTAACCAGGGTTGTTTTATGAGAAGATGGGTTTAAAAAAATAGAGGGTTGCAATGTATTTTAAAGAGATGAATTCAAATTGTGACTCACAGATTCCGGTTTCAATAAAACTCTGTGGAATATAACAGTTGAGCTCCATGGAAAAAAAGGGATAGTTAGCGGACCCTATTATAATATTTGAAGTATTCTAACATGGAACCTAACTTGCCCACAACTGCAAGAAGTATTACCATTAACTGCAGAATTAGAAAAACAAAAAAGAAGAGAGCATAATCATTTTTAGAGCCTTGGGTCTTGTCCAAGGAGAAGAAATCCCCACTCAAGATGTTTCTATATAAATCTGAATGCAATTTTTTTTTCAGGAAATTGGAAATTATTGTTAGTAGTTTCTAGCCCTTTAATGAGCTTCTGAAGGGATTGCTTAGAAAACGATTTGGTCCATTGGAAACTAGCTGACACACAAGAATAGTGAGCTTCCCTTAGCTGCCAGGATGAAGTCATTCTAAAGTTTATCCTTAAATATAGTGCCATATCTTCCTATGGTTTTACATTAAGTAATTAATTAACTCAACCAGTTAGAGAGATTCTAGATTTTTTTTTAAAAAGTATATTTTATTGATTTTTTACAGAGAGGAAGGGAGAGAGATAGAGAGTTAGAAACATCAATGAGAAACATCGATCAGCTGCCTCCTGCATATCTCCCACTGGGGATGTGCCCGCAACCCAGGTACATGCCCTTGACCGGAATCAAACCCGGGACCTTTCAGTCCGCAGGCCGATGCTCTATCCACTGAGCCAAACCAGTTTTGGCAAGAGATTCTAAATTTTGAAGGCTAAATAGATATCTAAAGTATGTACATGTTTGCCAACATTTCCATTATTTTTCTTCTATGATACTGCTTAGACCATTTCAAAATGTGAGTCGAAGCTTTGCATCACAGTATGATGTCTTTTATCAAAGACAATAAGTGTGAGTACAGCTACTTTCTTCCAAAATGCAATCTGATGTCTGAAAACGTTTTGGATGAAGCAGCCAAGAGTCGGAGGAATCTGGTCTCTACAATAATGGCCCAAATTCGCCAATCCAGCCAGTGTAGAAATGTATCAGTTACTCACTCAACGACTGCCCTTTGCCTCTCCTGAGTCCAGTGTTGTGCTAACTTATAGGGAACTTTCTGTCCCTGAGCATAGATATAGGAGAGGGAAGAACTCCCCACTAAACAATGGGCAAATGACACAATCACATGTTACTTTTGCAGCACAGACAGTGAATTTGTGAAGGAATTTTGTTGTTTCTTAGGACATTTTGGAAGACCGCATGTATAAAGTAAGACTGAAAAGGGACTTTTAATGTTAGCTGAGCTACAGGGGGCAAGAGAAAATTTCAGAAAGCTTCTGGCAAGTCCTGCTCTATCGCACAAGCTATGTTTGTTGAACAAACGTTCTATGTTTAGTGAGCCACCTCAGCATACATACAAGCAGATTAGAGAGAATAGTCTAAGTAAACAGAATCAGATACACACAATTAATGGGATAAAAGTGTCAGCAATTAATGATAAATCCATAGTAGCTGCCACTTATTAAGTGGTTATTATGTGCTGAACATCATATTACAAATATCATGAGCACCGCATCACTTGATTTTCACAAAAATTCTGTGAAGTGAATATTATGATCCATTTTAGAGATGACAATATAGAAACTTAGGAAAACTAAGAAACTTACCTGAGAACACAACTTGAAAGTGACTGAGCCACAGTTCAAGAGTAGGATAATCTGGATTCATTAATATTAGTGGGACTGTCATCTAGAGTATAAGACAGAGGTCAGAATAACATAGGACATGTGGCTGGAAAAAAAAAAGACTAAAATCAGTCTGGGTGAAAAGTAAAGAGGTTAAACATGATATGCTTTGGGTAGTAGCAGGAGTTGGGGGGGTGTAGAGGGTGGAGGGAGGCAGTGAGGACAAGATCCAATTCCCTTAGTAATAGAAGAACCTAGGACAAAATTTATTTTGTCAGTTAGCCCATTTTATCTCACTACCCTACTTTTGAACTATTTTCTTTTTATGTTTTCTTTGAGTTATCCTGCAAATTAATTATGTTTATTTTTTCTCACTGGAGCAGCATGATGGATCGGAATCAGAAGCCCTGGTTGGAAGCTCTGTTGGCCACCGGCTGCTGGGGTAGGTTTATCTTGGGCACAACTGCCTTGCTGAGACGTCCTCCAGCTCACTACATTATTATTACCTTCTCTGCCAACCACAGTTGCCTAATATTAACTGATTGTGCCACTTTTGAATTACTGCTTGGGAAGCTGGACAGACTGGTTTTATTTCTTTTATTACCCGTGACCCCACATAAAGGCAGATTGGCTAGGAAAAATAAATAAATAATGTGGGCTAGTAAATGTTTCTGGCGCTCGTGTTCCCTCCCTCTTCTGCTCACCCCACTTTATCCCCACAGTCTCAAGCCCAATTCCCATCCATTTTGGTTTCAGCTGATTATATTGTTCTTTTATTTAATTTTTCCCTTGCATTTTCCATTCACTTAGAACAGGATCCCACATTAAATGAGGCTCCAGGCTCACTTAAGGATGCATTTTACAAACCAAATAAAGTAAAATCATCAGTAAATTCCAAATGCTTTATTATGCTCCTCTACACATGTACAAATTCCAGTAAGGCCTTCGTTATGAAAACAACTCGAAGACAAGAATTCCAGATGCAATTAATAGTTCGTTTTCTAACCATGCCATTTATTTTAAGAGTATTAACAGGATATAATATATTCAGCTCCTGGGGAAAAAACAATATTTTGAGAGAACTTGGACAGATGGAAGCCAAACCAGAATTTGTCATAAATTGCTTAGCATATAAGAAATACAAGAATAAGGGAAAACCACGATTTAGAGATAAAATGAAGGCAAGTGGCAAGATCGCTTTGTAACTCTCGAAGTCACCTGATCCAACGTTCTGTCATCAAAAATTAGACTATAGGAAAGAGATCGCAGCAGTTATGCTGTCAAGTCCCTTTATTTTGGAAGTGAGAAAACTCAGGCTCAGGGACATGAACCAGCTGGTTAACAGCAGAAACTGTAACCCAGAGATTGAGATTTTCATTGAGGCTCATCTGTAACATTTCACACTGAGTTACTTTTTCAATTCAACAACAAGGCAATACAGTCAGGAATTCTTGGTCTTTTTTTCTTTTCATCCATTACCATTTATATTCAATATTATTTTGTATTAGTTTCAGGTGTGCAGCCTAGTGGTCAGACAATCATATAATTTACAAAGTGTTCCCCCAGATATTTCCAGTACCCACCTGGCACCATACGTAGTTATTAAAATATTACTGACTAGCCCTAGCCGGTTTGGCTCAGTGGCTAGAGCATCAGCCTGCAGACTGAAGGGTCCAGGTTTTATTCTGGTCAAGGGCACATGCCTGGGTTGTAGGCTCAATCCCCAGTAGGGGGCATGCAGGAGGCAGCCAATCAATGATTCGCTCTCGTCATTCATGTGTGTGTATGAAACAATTTTTCTCTCTGAAATCAATTTTTAAAATATTAACTATATTTCCCATGTTGTACGTTACATTCCCATGGTCATTTTGTAACTTCAAATCTGTACTTCTCAATCCTTTCACTTTTTTCACCCAGTCCCCCAACTCCTCTCCACTCTGGCAACCATCAGTCTCTTCTCTGTATCTATGAGTCTGTTTCTGTTTTGTTTGATTGTTTATATTGTTTGTTTAGATTCCACATATCAGTGAAATCATATGGTATTTGTCTTTTTCTGACTAACTTCTTTCACTTAGCATAATACCCTCTAGGTCCATCCATGCCAACACAAGTAAGATTTTGTCCTTTTTTATGGCCTAGTAGTATTCCATTGTGTACTAGTAAACGTACCACAGCTATTTTATTCATTCGTCTATTGATGAGCACTTGGACTGCTTCTCTATCTTGACTATTGTAAGTAATGATGCAATGAACATAGGGGTGTATATATTCTTTTGAATTAGTGTTTTGGATTTTATTGGATATATACCCAGAAGTGGAGTCACTGGGTCAAAAGGCAGTTCCATTTTCAATTTTTTTGGCAGCCTTTATGCTGTATTCCACCAATCTGCATACCCACCAACAGTGCACCAAGGTTCCCTTTTCTCCACAAGCTCACCAACATTTGTTGTTCGTTGATTTATTGATGATAGTCATTCTGAAATGTGATATCTCATTGCAGTTTTAATTTGCATTTATCTGATGTCTTGATCTTTTTCTTAAGTTTTTGATATATTAGACTCAACTCCATTGGTCATTGTTGCCTTCTATGTTTTTAAACTAATATTATGTCTTATTTCAAGCATTCACGGCATTCTGGACACACTCTGAGAAAGTGGAGTAGGGCAAGATACTAAACTTAGGGAAGGCTCCACTGCAAATGTCTCTCTGCTTTGGGGCAGTTCCCCTGGGACTCCCAGGAAGATGCTCCTTGTTCTGCATAATGGTCAGGATGGCAAGAGCCAAAGGGACTGGGGTCCTTGGCTCCTGCCACCCCTTGGTGAGAAGATTGCTTCCAGAACGCCATCTATGGAGATGTGATTCTCTCTCTAAGCTGCCAGCATCTGTCTTCAGGCCAAGGGAATATTTCTGGATTCTCACAGGAATATATAATGTGCATATTGGTATGTATGTATGTGTGTATACATATGTGTGTATACATATGTGTGTATATATATGTGTGTGTGTATGAAATAATTTTTTAAATACTGGATTATTTTTTCTTCTCTTTATTTTCATGCCCCAAAGTATGAAAATAAAAACAGATCTTAACTCTTGGAAGAAAATAAATGTTTTAACCAAGATATACACACACTAGATATTCACTAAAGCTGTGTTCACTATCTACTATTAGATTCCATCTTATATCCATTAGTGTATAAAACTCTCCTCTCCAAATCTATCTCCTTCTCTTTCTGTACCATTCTTTGTCTTTATCTCTAACACACACACACACACACACACACACACACACACAATTATGTCTAGTTCAGTCCCCATAAGATTAATTCCACCCCCATCAGTTTATGGTGGACAAAGAACTGATGGCCTATAATATTCAACTCTTATACCTAGGTGCCTCAAATTTTCAGCGTAACTTTGTGGAATGTCTTATAAACATTTCACAATGTTTTGATAAGTTCTGGAGATGGAGATGTGATCAGAAGGGCAGATCTGATTGAGAAGACATGTTCTAAGTATGAGACTTAGGTGTGTCTGGGAGAAGAGATTTCTAAAATTGAGGAAGTGGCAGACATATGTCCAATCAAATTCATTCACTACACAATTTTTTCTTGAAGAGGTGGTAGATGTATATCCAAGCAAAATGTATGCTTTTCATCATTTTTCTTTAATTGGGTCTAACTATAAGTACTAAAAGAAGCATTTGTGATTAATATCTTTGAGGAATGTGTTAAGTGACTCACTGTATAAAATGTACACTATCCTACATCAGCATTCATGAACATGAACATAGACAGTTAACAGTCCTGACTACCTCAAATTAAAGTTTGAGTAGATCTAAGCATCTAAACACAGAATCTACAGATCTTTCTACATTAATTATGACTTTCTATATAGTTGTATTTCACCATGGTGATAGGCTTCTTTTCAAAATTGTGCTCATGATCTTAATCTCAACAGAATCTTTACAAATGACATGATTTCAAAACATATCACACAGTACCGCTGTTATATTTTCATTATCTATTTCATCAAACTTGTAATTTTATTTTTTAACTAAATTTTATATTTCTAAAAATGTAAAATATTCTCTTGAGCATCAGCTGTATGCCATTGACCAACTAATGTGAGGTACTAAGTGATATTACTTCAAATTTATGAATTTCTCACATTCATGCTTTGATCTACTCTGAGAGATTTGGCAGTTTCTATTGCCTGGTATATGTCAGAGAATCTTCTATTTATGCTATTCATTTAGATATCATGAAAAAGTATAACTGCATGGTAACAATGATTACTAACTAGACTTAGTGTGGTGATCATATTGTAAGGTATATAAATGTTGGATCACTATCTTGCACACATGAAACTAATATATCAATTATACCAAAATAAGAAGTAATAAATAAAAGACCTATTAATTCATTACTGGGGATTCATATTTAATTCCATGTGAGTTTGAAATAATTCATAGGGCAACTGAAGAAACATAATTTCTACACACAGCTAAACTTTCACATAACAAAAATAGCAGCAGTATCAAAGCTAACATTTTTTGGGGGGGATTAGCAAATTTCTTTTGGCATTGATTGTAAATTATATTTCAATTTTAGAAACATTACAATGTTGAAACTGTACATCTTAGTTTCAATAAAATATAGTATAGATAACCTACCCTCTTTCATTTTTACAAGGTAAAATACCTCTCTGGTTTTGACCTTTTGTCATCCTTTACTTTTATATGTCCTCAATCTCAACTTCTCTGCTTGCTTCCACACTCCAATACATCCAATATATCTCTATGTTTGTTGACCTTCCCTTCAGTAGCCCTCCATGTCCAATCACGTCTGTTTTATTACCATTTCCCATAAAAATATTCAGATACTGAATCTCATTACTCCTTTAAGCTGCTTGTCATAGTTCTCCATCTTTTCATTGATAGAGTTCTCTCTTTGTCTCTACTTCCTAACTACCCACAAACTATTCAAATACTTGCTGAGTGGTTTTGGGCCCCACCATTCCACCGATATCACTTTCTTTTAGGTTTAGTTGAATTTTTAACTGTCAAAATCTACTGAGTTTCTTCACCAGATCCTAAGAAAACCTCATGCATTTGGTCTCTTTGTTTGTTATTAATAACCTTATACCC
The DNA here is from genome assembly GCF_028538775.1 of Myotis yumanensis. Taxonomy (NCBI): domain Eukaryota; kingdom Metazoa; phylum Chordata; class Mammalia; order Chiroptera; family Vespertilionidae; genus Myotis; species Myotis yumanensis. The sequence goes on from NW_027223759.1 coordinate 7,749,048, forward strand.
TTTCTTTCTTGGCTTCCAAGCCTCTATATTCACTTGGTTTCCTTTTCTCTTCTAATACCTTCTTCCCTTAATCTTTTATGTATTTTTTCTTCTGCCCATTCCCCTTCTCATAATATTTGAAACTGTTCATCACTCTACTCTATTGAAACTCTCTCCTCCCTTATAGGTGACACTTCCCTACCCCTCAGACCATTTCTATTTTGTCTTCCTTGAAGGCTCCTACTTTTCCATTTCTTATCTCAATGGTTATATTCTCTGCCTTCCTCTCTTCATTTTTTCTCTAGGTGATTTCATCCACAGCTTCAACTTCCATCTTTTTACTAATGACTCACACATCTATATTTCAGCTCAGAACTCTGTCTTGGGCACCAGAACTATAAATATACTTGCCCCATAGTAATTACACTTGTCATCTCCAACTCAACCTCATAAAAGGCTCATTTTGCTTGTTCACTCCCTTAATTCCCAACCACCACTGAACCAAACTTGTTCATCCTATTATTTTCTATCTGGATGCATAGCCCAACCATACACAGAGTCATCCAAGCCAGAAGTATCAAGTGAAGGTTTATTATGTTAGTTCTATCACCTATAAAGCCTGTCAATTCAAATTTATCTGGATTACTACTGCAATTCCCCAGTGACTTTGCCTCCAGTATTATTAGACCTTCATACTTGGATCTATATGATCTTTCCAGAGTGACATTTCTAACATACAGATCTCACTATGTAACTTTCTACCTTAAAGTCATTTACATAAGTTCTCATTGCCTTCAAGATAAACCCAAACTGTCTGACTCCAAATCCCACATTCATGGAGATTCTTAATGAAGTAACTAGACATCCAGGGTCAGAGACCATGACACGGAACAAGGAAAATGGTCTCAAGACAGCAATACACGTCTTACCAGCCATATCAACCTCTCCTCAGTCCTTCTCCCTCACCTACAGAACACTACACATTCTTTAATGTTATTGCAATGATAATATAATAGAGCTCATTATATTTTTAAAAGCATTTCATACTCATTGCCTAATTTAATCTTCACTATACTCTGTGAAGTATACATGCTTACATATAGATTTTACCGATGAGAAAACAGCAGCTACATGATTTCAAGTAAGACACCAGGACCACCCAGCTAGTGAGGGCTAGAACTAGATCTTAAAGGCCCGTGTTGTGTTCTTGGACTCTGTATGCTCTTTCTACTCTTTTCCTGTGACACTTCTCATTCCACCTCCGTAGATCACAGCCAGATTGAGGTATTATAAGCACCTGGGAAGCTTTTAAGATTAATGATGCCTGAGCTCCACCCACAGAAATTCACATTTGGTTGCCCTGAAAGAGGATCGGACTGTCTGTATTATGCAAAAGCTTCTCAGGTGATTATTATGTCCTGCCAGGATAGTTTTATGGTTTTAAATAGACACATATTTGTCTTGGATGTTCCTTGATGTTGGGTTCATCTCCAAAACCCCCAGTCTATTTCTTCATATCTTGGCCATAGTCCGCATGCAAAAAGTTTGTGAGTTAAAATATATAACATAGTTTAACTCCATGTTCTATCCAGAACAATAATCAAGCCAAATCCAAACCACGTTCATGAGAACAAAGTTAATGGCACAATTTAGATGACTAAGCCTAAAAAAAAAAAACCCTAAGAAAAATGTTTGTCCACAGTCTGGGTTTGAAATGTGGCCCTAGGAAAATAAACAGTTCTCGTGTTCTGGTGGAAGCAGTTTGCGGGATGCTGTCCTAATCAATTCTCCAGTGAACCAGCTTCACTCACTTTCTAATCTAAACGCTGCCCAAATTGTGTTTTTATAACAACTTGCATAATCTCCCATTTTGCATCTTCCTTCTTTTTCTATGATATAACTGATCTTAGAGGATATTGACAGTGCAAAACTAAATATGAAAAAAAAAATTCCCCTTTCAGCCCAGCGGGGAAAGATGTTCTTACACTCTGTCTTTTTTTAAAGCCCACAAATATCCATTTTTTAAAAGAACAAGAGGGGAAATTGGTTAATAAAGTACAACTTTATTAAGTTCTGCTCCATGGTACTGAGAAATACGAGGATAATGACATTTATTAGCCATATTCAAGAAGTTAAAAAAGAAAAGCTTGTCATCCAAATCAGCCAAAGAACTCATCCTCTGCCCCTCCTTGGCCATGAGTATTTTTCAAGAAAAGGAAGTGTCTGTTGATATTCTGGATGCCTCTGAGCAAAACAGACCTCCCCATCAATAATATGTGCAGAAACCCAGCAATCTGCACCAGGAGATCTGCCTCCAGGCTACAGATGGGCTTGGGGACCTGACTAAGATGGCTTGTACGGGGTGTACCAGATGTTTCCAAGGAAGTCTGGGAAGGAGAATTTAGCATTGATTCAGAACAGCACCTTTCAAATTGTCTGCCTGGGATGGTAAGACATGTATTTTACATAGTGACCCAGTATATGCAGAAATGTATGTGGGTGTGGGTGTGGGTATATTTGAAAATACATTCACAACTTGCAATCCATTAGTCAGTCATGAAATCAATTTTGCATGCGTCAACCAGCATTTGAAAAGAAATAGAAAGTAGTTTGCCTTTTACATGTTTAAAATAACTAGTGTTTTGTGACTTTAGTTGCATACACAAATTTCTAAAAGGTGTAAACTCACAAGAGTTAACTAAATCTAGCGAAACCAAGTTAAGGTAGAAATATCCACGGGAGGAGACGGACAAAGCTTTTGTCCACCAGTGAATCTCGCATCAACAAATATAGGCTAAACAAGGAGTATATTCCAGGCACCTTGCTAAGCAAAGGGGAAGAGACAGTTCCCTGTTCTTGAACAGTTCTGCCCACTGGTGATGCCAACCTTAGCCTTCCTTGTGCTAAGAACCACCCCCAGTGCCATTGTTGACGGAGAAGAATAAGCAAAGTTTGAAGGGAAGGTAGACATAACCAGAAAAACACAGTATTGCTGTCTTATTTCTACTTTTCTTGTCCTGTTTTGGTGTCTGTGACCCTGAATGCCCAGGACATGGATTATGAATATGCACTGCTTGGGGTCTTCATATTTGGTCCTCAGCCAATCTCACTGCTCTTGAGCAGTTCTTCCTCTTCTGCCCCATCAAAATTTACTTCTCTGTAGGCTATTTTTTATCTCAGAGATGAGTTAAGAGCTTCTGATATGGCATTAATGATAACAGTGTCTAAATATGACATCTTCCCAGACAGTATCATCCTTCTGACAGAAGCATCCCAATAGCATGCATATTATAACTAATTTAGGTTAAGTCAATAAATCATGTCAATCAAAGGGATACTGAAGTTGGCCGGAAAGATACTGTTCCTGCCCTAGTGAAGCTTTGAGTCTGGCCATAAGGACAAACACTGAACAATGAGCACAACATGAACTTATAATTTAAAAGTAAGGGAGCTATAAAAAATGTATAACAAGTAATTTAACCAAGTCCGGTGAGTCAGGCAAGTCCTCTGTGGCAATGGCACTCAAATTGAGGCTTGTGGAGAAGGAGGCGTTAGCTCGGTGAGGGAGGCGGGCCAGGGCATGAGTCTTTATAGACAGACAGACTGCCTTTGTATACCACTGGGAAAATAAAACTTAACTCTTCTAAGCCTCAGTTTTCATGTGTAAAAATCAAGGCTATAAACCAGCCTCAGAGGACTGTGCATAAAGCACTTAGCACAGGACCAGTACCTAGTGCTCAAGATGTAACCACCGATAATGAAAGTGGCCGTGGTACTCATACTGGCAGTGATGGCAGCAGTACTCAGCCAATAGAATGCTGATCCCTAGAAGAAAGATGAGAGGTGTGTGAATCTTCCCAGGTTGAGATTTATGGGGGGAACTTCGCATTCACGAGCCTATTCCACCTGAACATTTGATGAGCAACTAATGGATCTGCGAGGCCCCCAAATGGCAGGTAAACACCCTCAGAGTACAGGGACTGAGCAGTCTGGTGACTACTCCAGCCAACCCCGAGGGTGCTAGTAACTGAGATTAAGAACCTTCATTTAGCAGCAGAAGTCCAGAAAGTCCTGTGGTTAGAGAAGGCATTTCCTCAGAGCAGGGATGTGGGACTCCTAATTTCATTAATTCATTAGACTCCATGTTCATGACACTGAAGCTTCCTTTCTTAATTCCAAGAGAATCTAAACATGTTTTTAAAATTGGAGTTCAAGAAGGCTAATGAGAACACTTGGTTGATGGTCATTTTCAGTTCTCAGGTCACATACTTAGTTTGACCAAACAGTACAAATAAACCATTTTGAAAAATGCAATTAATTGTTGCATTGTACTGGTCCAGTACAAAATGCAAGATCCAATGATAATAGAAAATATATATGCAAATGAATGTTTCTTAACATCATTGGAAACCCTCTATTCAACTTGTTACCAAAAAAAAAAAAAGAGAAAAGTATTCTTTTGATCATCGTTTCTTAGCAATGACTAAAAAATAATCCTTCATAAACTCTTTCAATTAAAAGTGGCCTGGCTTAAATAAACACTGTTGAGAGAATAGCAGTGTCCCAGAAATCCACCAAAGCAAACGAACACAATTATACCCAAACCCTATTCAAAAATCCTTCACTGGCTCTGTGGATCCCCGAGTCTTATGGAAGTCTTCAACTTGGCATATGGCCCTCTGACTCCAACACATTTTACTAAATTCATTTATATATGATTCCCAGACACTCCAGCTGAACTAGATTACTCATGGTTTCCCACACACAACCCTCAATTTCCTGGCTCCCTGCCTTTGTTTATGACATCGCTTCTCTCTATCACAATCTCCTCTACTCTACCATCCACCAGATCCACCCCAAATGCCATCTTCCTGTCACGATCACCAAGTCTTCTTGGTCTGTGAAATTGGATGGGACTTCCTTTTCTGTAAGGAAGTAACATTCCCCCAAATATTCTAGGTGAAATAATGGTGGAATTATAGGTAAAGGTATGTGTATGTGTTTGTGTGGATGTGTGTAGGCACATACATGTATGTTATACTCCAGATATGACCTAGTAATGGTACATGTGTAAACTTGTATGACAGATATTTGGTGGCCAGCAAACTGTTGTTTACCTATGCAATAGAAATTTACCCACTGGCAGCAATGTTCCCAGTCCTAGAAAATAAGGGAAATGAATTATTATTAGGCTAGTATAATCATCCTATTCCCCTTTATTATTGGTTTAAAGGTTGTCATGAGACCCAATTCTAGCAAAGAACTCAAAAAAATTTAACTGAGAGACCCTGTGAAACATTTTCTCCCTAAAAATGGAGAAACTCTTAGGAGGAGAATCTTTTTCTCTCCTCCCTTCCTAATTCAGGGATATGAGTCTGGACTGGTGGCAGCCACTTTGAAATAATGAGATGGCAATACTAAGAACAAAACAAAGTGTTATCTATCGTTGATGACTTTATTGACCCACTAGAACTTCTAGCTTATAACTATTTTATTAATGTAGCAATAACTATTTCTAAAACCTTAAACACACTGCAGTTGGGTTTTCTCATATTGGCATTTGAAAGCACCTAAATTACTATTTCTTTCCATCTTGTTCATGATTATATATCAAACTTCTTTTGGGGAGAACACGAACACACAAATCACAGATCCTTTGGGAATGTCAGGCCAGAGCCCTCCTTGACCTGCCCACTGATAAACTTTCTCTTCCCGTAGAGAACATGAAAGATCAGACCAGGAACCCTCAGCCTCCAGGCCAGTGTTTTCCTGGCCATCGTTGATGCTCTGTGGAACCACCACAAGACTGCCTGGTCTTTCTGTCACTCGAAGAACCAAGAACCTTGTATCATATCCACCCTTCCCCCAAAACAACATTAGTTCAATGATAAAAGTCAACCCCATCAAGGCAATAAGTTTTAGGTGCAAATAGGTGATGCTGAGGATAATTTGCAGATCAGCAGAGGAAATTCAATGAAAGCAGAGTAACTTTCCCTTCTCAACTGAATATGCAATAAAGATAAATGACAATGAAGCACTTCAGAGGTGCCTAGAATTATGCTCATTTTGTGACTCCTTTCTTCCCAGGATCTCAGGACGAGTATGTAGAGAATGGTCATCTTCATATCAGACTCAGGTATTATACATGTGAACCAGAAAGAGAGAAGCTCATTCACTGCCCGGCTCTCCATTCACTCTGTGTGGTGTGTGGGTGTACTTAAACAGTATGCCTATTTATATTCCGTCACATATGGGCGCTATATATGAATTAGGTATCTATAGTGCAGATATTTTAAATATTTATTTACCACCAACTGCTTAACTAGGATTTCTATGAATAGAATAGAAGATGTATGCGCTAAATTTATGAATATATATATATATATATATATATATATATATATACACAGTATATGAGTATCTAATATAATTTACTATTATTTCTTTTAAGGGTCAAACAGGAAAAAAAGAAAACCAATATCCATTTTTATTTCCCCCACCATGAAATGACATGCTTATAACAATATTGTTTTTAAGGGAGAAGAAGTAGAAGAAATTATCCAGAAAAAAAGAAAAAAGAAACCCCAAGTTTTTAAAACATTGTCACAGTGGCAAATTGTTGTTCATTCTTTTTGTAGGAAATATCTGCATGTTTATTTTAAGTCCAATACAAATGTAAATATTTTAAATAAACAAAAACATGTCAGGGATAACAATAGGCTATTTCTGAGTTGGGGAGAAGAAGCTTGCGAGGAGTAGGCTTGGATATTTTTAAGCATACTGCTTCAAAAAGCAGGATGTCGGATGTTGCATCTTTAATTTTTCTGTTAATTATGGATTGAGCATTGTTGTGAATCTTGTCCTCAAAACCGAGCTCAGAAAATAAGAGCAGATGCTCATCCCCAGGTTTGGCTCATATGGGAATTGAACGGAACATATTGGTTTATAATTAATGTAATTTGTTGGATTATCTTTTGTGAAGGAGCGAAGGTAAACAACCTTGCAGCATTGTGGTAATATCTTTGGAGCTTGGAGCCTCTATAGTTATGGAAGAAAAAAAGAAGAATGGAAAAGAAAAAATCGCTTCCTGCCGGATTACAGGGAATTTTAAAATGTCTGTCACACTCAAACGTACTTGAATTAATTCAAAGAAAAGAATTAGGTGAGAGAACCTAAGGCCAATTACAAATAGTGTGTAAAATGGGAGCCTGGGTTTCCCAATGGAGACTTTTGAACAGCTGAATTCTCTTTTCTACTTTCCTCAATTTTATTGTGCAGTCGGGATATGGAAGAAAAACATTTTTCTTTCTCTCTAAACAGGAAATTGGGCACAACACAAAATTCGTTGATTTGAATATTTACTCTTTGGGGGGCACTGTGTTATTCATATGAAATAGACAATGACTCTATTACAAAGTCAGGGCACTTTGCTAATTCATCTTTGTTTTTTCTCTCCATAACCCTCAGAGGTATGGATGTATCTTTCACTTTGAACAAAGTCACTCATGAAGCCAAGAAAGTAGCCGTAAGCCTTTTCCACACACAACCCAGTCAGGAAGGATCACGGCTCTTTGGTGTGAGGTCTTCAAGTTGTAAAACATTTCCTCCACTTCACATTGATCATGGGGGCATATGTGTAACTATAGGTCTTTGGCAATCTTTGACTATCCTGTGTTGATACTGCACCATTTACATTTTCATTTTGATATTTTTCTGTGCATTATATGCCATTTAAAAAATGGGTTTCTGCCCAGCCAGTGTGTCTCAGTGGTTGAGCATTGGCCTATGAACCAGGAGGTCACTATTGGATTCCCAGTCAGGGCACATGCCTGGGATGTGGTCTTGATCCCCAGTAGGGGGCGTGCATGAGGCAGCCAATCAGTGATTCTCATCACTGGTGTTTCTATCTCTCTCCCTTTCCCTTCCTCTTTGAAATCAATGAAAAAATATGTATATTTTTTTAAATTGGGTTTCCTAGCTTCTAATGTAGAGTAGTAAGTTTGAAACTGTTGCCACCTTTCTATGATTAAAAAGAAAAAGTCTATTTTAACTGACCACTTTTTTCATATTTTCTTATACTTGATTGTTAAAGTTAAATTATTCTTTCCAACATTTCTTAACTAAAATCTTAGGACATCACAGGTCCAGAATCTGGCAGTAATTTGGGGGGAAAAGTGTATGGGGGTGGCGGTGAAGACATTTAAAATTTGTATAAGCCAATAATGTGCATCCCTTTAAAAAGCAATACCGTAAGTAACACTAATCCTATATTCATTACTTGAAATATATTTCTCAGGTTTCATTCCAAATAATATCTCCTTTGGAAGTCTTTTCAGACTACCCTAACCCCAAAGAATGAGTTACTAGTAAGTGCTCTTTCCTTGTATATTATAATACCTATTTCTTTCCCATGGGGTATTATTACCATACCTAATAGAATGGCATGCCCTTTTGTCTCACCTATTAATATGCGAGTTCGTTAAGGGATGAATCCTTGTTTTATTTACCATCATGTAAGTGTCTGACACTTTATTGTATTCTGAAAGTATTTGTTGAAACAATGGAAGAAATAGGGAATGATCTGACCCCAAGAATATAGAGAATAAAGGTAATTTTAACAAATTTACCACCTGCATTGTCTTTATTTTAGAGTGTAATACGTTTGTGGGAGTCAAAGGAATCCAGAGCAATGATCAAGGAGGTAATATTAAATTCCTTACATATTCATAATTTTCTGGACTACTTGTTTTAAGTCCAGATCAGGGCAAAGTGACTGTCTCAGGTGAACTAATTCACAAATATCTATCATCTACTGAAAACTGAGCCATGAACAGTGCTATCTGTAGTGGAATAGTGGGGGATGATCTCTACTTTGTAGTTAGAAAGACACAACAATGACTGATAAAAAGATGGTATATAATTAAATATTTAATTGTGAAGCAGATGCTTTCCTAAACTCTAGGAGGCCATAAAGGGAGAAAAGCTTCAGGGCCAAAATTATCAAAGAGAATGTCAAGGAGAAGATCAAACATGGATGATCTTCAGCCTCGTACTGTGCTAGATGGATGCCTTTATATAGATTCTCATTCACTCCTCCTTGTTTCTTTTCAAGTCAGGCATTTTAAAGCCAATCTACATAGAAGAAATTAACAAATAAATTAAGTAACTTTCCCAAAGTGGTACCACCAATCAATGGTATATCCTGTTTTGAGCCCTGATTCCTTCCCAGTACTATACAGTGACTGGCAGAATATATAGAAAGGAACAGAGAAATAAATAAAAAAAATCCTCCAATAAAAGAAAGGGCAGAAGTAAGCAGATGAAAAAAAAACTAGTCGAGTACCATTTCACTAAGGACAAAGAAGTAGAGTGTTTCAAGAAGGAAATGCAGTTGAATGGTGTCAAAAACTACAAACGGGTCAGGAAGGCTGCATTTGCCATTGTGATTGACAACAAAAATGGTGAATTTTGAAGGAGTTTCTTCAGTAAGTGAGTGAGATGAAAACTGCTTCAGAGGTAAGGACAGAAGCATGCTGGGGAAGAGCATGGGGGAGTGGGGAGTCTGTGGTAAAACAGAGTAGATAGGAATCGACTGGAAGGCAGAGTGGCAGTAAGGTCAAGCAAAAGCTCTCCTCAAGATGGAGTGATGGGAATTATTGAAACTAGAGGAGGGAGAAATGGAATGGAGAAGAAAGAGACAAGTGTGGGGAAAACACCTCAATGGAGTGTACCAGGGGCCGGGTGAGCACTTCTGAGACTCTTTTTAAGAGTGGGAAAATATGAAGAGATGTCTGTAGTGGTAGAAGAAAATAGAGTGAGATGAAGATGAGAATCAATGAGGGATAGCCTTGATCTTTTTATTTTAAGAACAAGGTGAGCTCACTAGCTGAGAAAAGGAGCCGTGAAGGAAGTGTTGAAGGCTGGAGGAGAAACAAAGTCTGTAGCAGCTGAAATGGAAAATATGAAAATTCTCCTTCCACAGGCTTATCTACATAAACCTAACTGCTTATAAGGTATCTTCCTTCCTGATCAAATAAAAATGATGATTTGGCTCTTACAAATCCCTGAAGGCTTTTAGGACAATCTGGATGGCATGAAATGGCAAGGTCTTCAGTGTAAAAAAAAAAAAAAAAAATGGACAGATTGACCAATATAGAAATTCTGGCCTTTCTCCAAAATTACAACATGTCATTGGCAAAAATTGGAAGTATGAGCCAGATCTCAATTCAATTCTATTTCTGCTTCTCTCCACTGTTTCTCATATAACATAGGTTATATACATACATATATATATATATATATATATATATATATATATATATGTGATTTAAAAGAACTGGTTTAAAAATAGAACATTGTAAAACAATATATGGTGAGAAACATACCTAATACTTGATTCCACGTGCTGAACTACATCCTTTATTTTGTTTTAGGGAGTAAATAATTTGTTTCTATGAATTAAAAATTTCAGAGTATTTTCAAACGTAAATAAATAGAGAGCTACTGACCCTCATCCTGAGTGAGAAATGTCGTTCTCACTCAGGAATGACATTTTCAGTTTCTCACATGACCCCTTAAAGGGTTCCTCTTGGACATTTTTTTGCCCAAAACTGCATTGTCTCACCAAGAAATGAAACTGAATTTGGCTGTAGCCTTGTTCTGTGAAAGCTTAGAGAGCGGGGGAGGGGGGGGGGGCGGGGGGGTCCTTTGGGCTTCTTGGTCCAGGCCATTTAGCACAGCTGTTTGACTCTGCTATTATGGGGAAGCATCCACAGACCCTTTTTTTTAACCACTGAATGTTATTTAATTTGAACTTCTCAGTTGAGAACTAAATCATAGATGATAAAAAACAAACAGCCCTGGCCAGTTTTGCTCAGTGGATAGAGCGGCCTGCAGACTGAAGGGTTCCGGGTTCCATTCTGATCAAGGGCATGTACCTCGGTTGCAGGCCCCTCCCAGGCAATATCCTCGGGTGAAAATTTAAAAACACACACACATAAACAAACAGTGAACAGTGTTTAGGCAAACATGTAAAGTGAGCCAAGTGTATTTTGGAGATTCTCTTCTGCCCTTGTGCTTATCAGATGACCAAGTTGTAAGACTGCAAAGAAGACCAAACCTGGCTGGAGAACCTGGCTAGAGAACCTGGCTAGAACCTGACGAGGCTGCTGATCAACTGAAAAAAAAAAAAAAAAAAAAAAAAGAGAGAGAGAGAGAGAACCTCGCTATGCTGATCAACCGAAAAAAAAAAAAAAAAAGACTGCAAAGAAGATGCTCCAAGGAAATCACACATCATTGTCATCTTGGTTTTGGGCACCAAATCTTCCCTGTTCACCATAGATTCTTTACGTGGAATGTTTTGGGCCTGGGTTTGTTTTTTTTCATTCAAACAAAAACAATTTAAATAATAATAAAACCGAAAGAAAAAACACACTATAAAAATAAATAAAGCTTTGGGGGAGATATTTGTACTAGACTTATCAAAAACTAATATCAACTACAATGATTATCAAAATCAGTATGAATAAACATAAAATCACAATAGGAAAAAAATTAGCTAAACACATAAGCAGGCAATTAAGAAGTGAAGATAAAATTAAAAAATGAGAAGTCACCTTCACTAATAAAAAAGAAAATGTAAGTTCAAACAATTTATTATTACTTTTTGAATGACCTATTCTCAATAAAATACTAATTGTTTAATGTTGGTAAGGGTGAAAAAAATCATACTTTCATACATTGCCAGTAGAAATGTTAATTTATTAAACTTTATTGTAGGCAAATTGGTAACATATGTCAATATTCGTTACCCAGTGATTTCTTCTTTAAGTATCCCATAGAAGCAATGGTCATGCACAAACATGTGGGAACCCTAGCTGGTTTGGCTCAGTGGATAGAGCGTCGGCCTGAGGACTGAAAAGTCCCTGGTTCAATTCCAGTCAAGGGCACATGCCTGGGTTGCGGGCTCGATCTCCAGTAGGAGGCAGTCAATCAATGATTCTCTCTCCCTTCCTCTCTGAAATCAATAAAAATGTATTTTTTAAAAAATGTGGGAAAGCATAGGCCCAAGAAAATTCATCACAGTGGGGCATACAATAAGAAAATCTGAGAAGAACCTAATTGTCTATAAAGAGAATTTAAATAATCTTAGTGCATTCATACAATGGAATTATTTGTATCTTTTTAAAAGTATGATGTAAATGGATATTCATCAATATAAAAAGTTATTTTGACATACTTTTAAGTGTAAAAAGATATGAGAACAACATAGATTAGGTAGTATACTCCTATGCATATAAAGTTATGTGTTCAATCCTGTAAAGAGGAGACGTCTGGAAGGACAATTACAAAATGTTCACTGTGCTTTTTTTATGGACGGTGGAATTTAAGTGTTTCTTTAAATACCTGCCACATATTTTCCATACTTAAATTTTTGAGTATTTATTATATCTATAATAAAAAAGTAAAATAGTAAATACTTCAGATAGAATATTTAGAACTGGAAGGGAATGGATGTATTATCTATTCCATTATTTTCAATTTTGGCTGATAACATAGGTCCAGAGATAGGTGTATGCGCCAGTACCTATGAGTCAGAGAGTAAAGGAGAGGAGAGAGAGAAAAACATCAATGATGGGAAAGAATCATTGATTGGCTACCTCCTGCATTCTCCCTACTGGGGATCAAACCTGCAACCCAGGCATGTGCCATGACTAGGAATGGAACTGTGATCTCCTGGTTCATAGGTCAATGCTCAACCACTGAGCCATGCCAGCTGGGCCAGAAAACATTCTAAAAGAGAGAACCATCTTTATCCCACTAGAATTTAGATGAGTGCCTACTAAATGCTAAGTAAAATTTGGGGGAAACCATCCATAAAACCTCAAAGGCATCTTAAGAAATCAAATTTTTCTACACTTGTACTCTAGAAGTCAAAGGATTCTGCCAAGTAAATAAAAGTATGAAATTGGTGGCAAGGCCAATCCCTGTCTTTTTCTTGCATGACCTTCAGGTGCCAGTCCTCTGAAGCTACTTTAGTCTACCTGATACCACAAATATCAGGAGAAGAAGAAAATTTCTGAGAAATGAGGCCAGAGGATGGTTTAAGGAGGAATTCTAAGACTCAGCAGGAAAACACTACTGTGAGGCCCTAATGCGTCCACATGACTGTATTAGGAAATGTATGAGGGGATGGTTTTAATAATAAGCTTAAAACCCATTTTTAAAGTTCAAAAATAGGCTTTTTTTTATTTCTAGCCCCCTTCTGATCTACAACCAAACTTTTATTTTTCAAATTTTGTCAGAAAGCAAATGAAAAACAGTTTCTTGGCTGAGACTAAGACTTCTTGGCAATTAGCATAATAAAAATAAATTCACCTTACATTGATTTACACTCTACCATAATAGGGCTATGGACTATTTTTCTTATATTGTTATTCTCTTTTGAAATGTATCTCTAGTAAGATGCAAAAGCACATTATTTTATCTTTATTTATATAGTTATAGGATGTTTAAACTTTCTGACTCATAATGCTGCATTCCAGAAGTAGAAGTCTGGTTTAGACTGGCTTCCATCTCAGGTTGATTAATATGAGGATGAAGAAATATGTTCTCTGAAGACAGTTGCCAAAACAGCCCCCTTTTTATGCCTAAAATTTACCTCTTATAATTCTTTAATATTTGCATCAAGACAAGAGGTTTCTGAGCCTACTCTTTCAAAATACAAATATCCTTGGAAAAGTTAACATATAAAAATCTTGACACCTTAGAACAGATTAGAAATGCTAATTATTGCTATGTAAAAGCTAGCTGAAACCCCTTAAGAGTTGGAATACAGAAGAAATATTCTCATTTTGAGGTGATGGTGAGGAATGGGAACCTAGACACTCAGTCAGTAATATGAACTGTGATCAGAGTGTGATCCTGGCAGTGTACCTGAGCACATATTGATCCATCTATGAGATTTCAATTTCTTAGTTAGGGGCTCATCCAGCTACAGATCCTTCCAGTGAATGAAACATTGCCCTCTTCTACTGTCTGCCACCAAAGGAAGAGGGTAGGACTTTAAGAGTAATGTAACCAGAGGCCACTGACAGGGTCCCCTAGGAATATATCTTCCCCACCATGGGATATAGGTGTTTGATTTCCCATTTCTCGTGTTGCAATGTGTAGGGACTTGGCCTCTCTCTGTTTTCAGTGGGCTAAGGGGCCTAACTTGTGTTTGATGAGTTTAGGAGAAACAGCGGAGCTCACTGTCTCCTCAATAATAGAAGAGAAGATGATGACTGAATCTTGGGCTGATGAGAATACGGTAAAACAGAATGTCCAAGGTGAGAAGAAAAGGATTGAGAAAAAAAAAAAAAAAACACCTAGAGGAACGCCATAAAAGAAGAAGGAGGAGAAAAAATGAAAGAGATAGGAGGGAGCAAAAACCACAGACCAGGGAAGATGGTGGAAATATTCAGGACATTTCACTTCTTTTAGGATTTTGCTTACATGAAGTCTCTTGACATTCCTTTAAATTGACTCTTTGTTTGCAATTAATCAAATAGCATTATAAACTAATGAAACTAAGGAGACAGTAAAACCAACTTTTATAAGTTAGGGTCCCATTAAGACACAGAAATGACACCAATTATTTGGACAGAGAAGATTTAATATGAAGAGTGTTAACTAGAAGTGTTAACTACATGAGTGAAAGAGTAAACAGAGAATACTAGGTGCTGTAGAGGTAACAACTTCAGGGCGAAGCTCCAATGCATGAGACTGAAGGAATAAAGGTAAGAGGTTGAAATTATTAAAATTTAGAAAATTAGAGGAAGCTGAAACTCAAATTTTTGAGGAAGGGCACTGCGGGTCTGATGCTGGTGGTGTCTCTAAACATCTGATAAGGATGGTTCTATGAGTGTGGAATAGGCCACAAGGTGGGTTTACATGCCGCTATGAGAAGGAGCTGCTCCTGGGGAGATAAAATGATGCTACTGGGGCGATGATCACAAGAACAAGGACCAGACAGGGCACCCGTGAGAAGCTGAGGTGTGCTGATAGTGAGAGGACTAGAGAAAGCAGCTTCCCTTCTCTGTCTATCACCTCCAAGTGGCTGAGCCTAACAGAACCAGCGGGTGCAACAGAGAAAGGGGTTTATAGAGTGCCTGCCCCAGCATCATAAAAGGAAGTATAGAAGGATGGGCATGGAGATAAAAGACAATAGCATTAGAGCTGGAACATAATCTTTAGAAAAAAATTATCTTCCCAATTGGTTTTTATTCCTTAAATTTGAGATTTTTATCAAAATTAGGAAATAAGGCAGACAAAACTTACAGTATCCTTTATTCAATTTGTAACCCCATTTAAATAAGTTATTATGAAAAACCTAAATTTTTTAATAATAACAATTATTTGATTTATAGGAACGTATTATGAGACTGTACTCCATTCTAAATTCTCTTTTGTTTATTTATACCCTTATTCAACAATATTTATGTCAGAAAGTGTTCCAGGTGTTTGAAATACACCAGGAAATAAAAGAGGCAATATCCTTGTCCTCATAGAGTATGATTCTTTTTATAGAAGTAAGGTATATTCAGAAAATATCAGCCACAAATATTTTATGAAGAATAGATCTGGTATACAATGTGTGATACTTGTATTGACAACTATGGCAATAGACACATTTAAATGTGTGCTAAGATTTTGGAATCTATACAGATCTATATCCATTTTTCCTGCCTACTCTCAGATGTATTTCCCTCAACTTCTTCCTGGACCTTTAAGCGGAATTAGAGGGGTATTATATGTGATCCAAAGTCCTATGAATCCTGCCATTGAAATAAATCACATCCAACAGCCATCGCATAGTAAGAAAATTTAGTGTGGGTAAAAGAAAAAGGGAAATGCAGGGTTGATTTTTGAATACTATTGAGTAATATGCTTTCTTTAAACAAATGCTAATATATGTATTTTTCTACCCACATAGTAGGGGATTATAAGATAAACTTTAAGCCATTAAAAAATCATCTCTGTAACTTTATGTCAATTTTAAAAATGCTTTGATTTATGCTGCGATCATGTAGTGTTTCTTGGAGCCACCATGGTCTCATCAAATGTATTTCCACACTTATTTTTACTGATATTCAGAGAAATCTCTAAAGGCTCAATATAGCACACTTGAATTTTGACACCTGTCCCCTAAAAAAAGTCCTAAACTCCTTCCTCACTGACCAAGATAGAATCTAAGAAACAAATGTTTTATCACAGTTTCAACATTTTTTAAAAAATATGTTTTTATTGATTTCAGAGAGAGGAAAGGATAGGGAGAGAGAGAGATAGAAACATCAATGATGAGAGAGAACCATCGATTGACTGTCTCCTGTGCTCTGCCTACTAGGGATTGAGCGCACAACCTGGGCATGTGCCCTGACCAGGAATCAAACCCGTGACCTCCTGGTTCATGGGTCGATGCTCAATCACTGAGCTACACTGGCCAGGCCACAGTTTCCAGTTTTAAAGGAGAGGTATGCTCTTCAAGGTCTTAAAAATAGACTCAGTGCCATCAGAAATATTTAAATTTAAACACAAAACTTTAACAGCAACTAGTCCAGAGCTTCACATAGCAGATGCTTCATTAAGGTTTGATGATCAGACATTTTATTTACTTTAATACTAAAAAACAGAGAAATTGTTCAGTATTCCTCAGCAATTCCTCTTTTAACTCCCTTTATATCTGAGACGGTTTTACTCTTATCCAACGTCAATCTCACTTTTCCAGGTCTCTCTGCACATATGTCAGATTATTTTCTTAATTTTTCTTCCTGTTCTTGTCGCTCTATGGCAGTATATACGGGGAAGTCACCCATGCTCTCACACCCCCATTCTTTAACAGTGCTTCCCAAGAAGGTAGATCTCTGTTCTTCAAGGTAGGACAGACAACTGAACTTATTATATGGTGAGAGGAAATCTTAACCTGAATATAAAGACTCTTCAGAATGTAGCTCAAGCCAACTGTTCAGATCACATCTCAACAACTCCTCAGTACATGATCAGAATGCCCATCCAGAGCCACATGGTCCAAAACATTTCCATTTGTTTAACAATGTCATTTCTTTTTTCTTTTTTTTCCTTTTTTTAAAAAAAATATGTATTTTATTATTTCAGAGAGAAAGAGAGAGGGAGAGAAATATCAATGATGAGGGAGAAATAGGCAACGATTGATTGGCTGCCTCCTGCACACCCACATTGGGGATAGAACCCGCAACCTGGGCATGTGCCCTGACCAGGAATAAAACCGTGACCTCTTGGTTCATAGGTTGATGCTTAACCATTGAGCAACACAGGCTGGGCAGGCAGTGTCATTTTAATAATGGCTACTCCTTGGAGAGTGTAGATCAGTAAAATGCACATACAAATTGGGTGCATCTCCACTAGATGCGCAGTGCCACTAGAGCAGTGGTTCTCAACCTTCTGGCCCTCATGCTGTGACCCAACCATAAAATTATTTTCGTTGCTACTTCATAACTGTCATGTTGCTACTGTGATGAATCGTCATGTAAATATCTGATATGCAGGATGGTCTTAGGCCACCCCTGTGAAAGGGTCGTTCGACCGCCAAAGGGGTCGCGACCCACAGGTTGAGAACCGCTGCACTAGAGTGACAGAGGTCACAGCTATTTTGTCTGTAGAAAATTTGATGTCAAGACTATCAGTGCTGAACTTCACAAGTCCTGCCAAGCCCGTTTCCTTTTGGCTCTCAGTGCCTTGGCTTCCTCCAGCTGCCATCCATGGCCTATTCAATGCAAACAACTTAAAATAACATTTCTCCCCTGACACGAAACAACAAAAGCTGGGTTTTTGAGAGAGAGAGAAGCATGCAGGTCTAACTTGGGATCTATCTTTGAACCATTTCAGACTTCCATAAAGTGAAAGAGCATGGGTCAGCCATTGTCTTTCTAAAGCATTTGCTATACAGTTCATCCTAGGATTGGTGGGGAACTCTTTATAATACCTATAAGAAAATGAATGTTTCCTGAAAATAAAATCCTGTCAAATTTGCTGTTTTGTTTTTTTAGTCAGAAGGGTGGACTGCCTATTCTAGAAGTAGCTGGAATGTAGGAAGCAGAGGAACGGGGAGGAGAAAAAACAACAGATTTAGAGTCATGTTCAGTAGGCAATATTATTAAAAATAAAATCCTTTTGTAGCCTGTCATCTTGATGTTATGAAACCCAGTAGCATGTTTTTTTCCCTTTCAAATGAATTTTTTTTTTAAATAAGTTTGGCTAAAAGTATAAATGCTTTTGGTGAGGTCAACTTGAACTTGTGGCTTTTCTTAGCCATTGGGGCCTACACCTCAGAGAGTTTTCTGTTTTTACTGGAAGTTTAAATTTTGTTGACTGAACTGGCAGTTTCTTTGTGAGAGCTCTTGAGTCTTTTAATGTTTTCTTTTTTTGGTCTCTTTTGCTGTTTAAAAGAATGACTTGAGGATAAATTTGGTGCCTTGGATAGATAAATAAATCTGACAAAATTATAAATGACTCAGTTAACTGGAGCAGGAAGGGGAAAATAATAGTGAATTAATTTTAAAAAGAAAACACACCCCTCAGTAAAATGCATGAAACCCTAACAAAGACAAATGCCACTCAGAAAAAAAGTTTAATTATTTTAAGAAAAGAAAATATTCTTGAACACAATTCCTCATCGTGCTAAAAACAATCAAACCAAAACAAAACCTAAAAAAAATAATGTTGTGATAACATTGTCACATGTGACATATAATAGTTAACTTGGTACCTTATGAAATATTTCATGTTATGCATGTAATAAATCTGTTTTAGTATGTTATTATAATAATCAAATTGTGCAACTGCCGTGTTTTTATTAGAAATTCGTTATAAACAAATTATCAAACTTATTTTTAATTTTAAAAAGAGTGAGTCACAGAGACCATAATGACCCTAGAAAAATAGTTAACTTTGTGGTCCGACTGGCTGAGAACACCAGACCTTGACTCTGAGAATAAGAGCCTTTGTCCCATGCACATAACACATGGGTGCTCCTAGGAGAGCTGTGTCTTCTCAGGGGTGGTCGTATCCATGGGCTCAGAAAAACTGACATAGGACATAGAATTGCACGGCTTCCTTTTATGCCTCCTACTGTAAGTACAGGAGAACACTCTTAAGAGATAGACAAAAATACTTTACTTTTGTTCAACTTATAATTTTTCCTCAGAACAATTAATTTTTTGCAAATATCATGAGGCTTGGTGTGTTCAGGTTATTCAGCATGCATTATAGACCAGCCATATTATCATCCCAACAGTTTGTTCCATTTCTGTATTCTGAATAACAAGGGGTCACTCCGTATAGTATTATCCATTGTAAAAAGATCTGAACAATTTAAAGACAAAGAATTCCCTTCATTACGCAAAAGACATTTAAGTGCTTTATAGTATGGGGTAGCTTCGACAGTTGTTGATACATGTACTACATATGCGGGAATGTGTGTAGGACAGGGCTAGATTGATTGCTAACATTCTGAGTTCTCTCTAAATTTTTACTAGCTACACATAACCAATATCCAAATTGATACAGTTTTGTGATCTTTAAAGTGAGAATATAATATTTAGCTCATGAGGACTTTTGTGGGCATGTACAGAGGGAGAGTTGGGGGTCAAGTCAGAGTTGGGGGTGAATCAGATTTTGTTTGGATTATATTTCCAATACCTTCAATCCATCAAATTGGCCTAGTTCTTAACTTCTTAAGGTTTAGTTTCCTCATCTGTAAAATAAAACAATACTCACCTCATAAGATGTATGTGAGGATTACACAAGATAGCAGTGCCTGACAGTGCCTGCGATGTGGTAGGTGGTCATTATTTTCCTCTCCTAGCTTAGTCTTGAAATAAGAACTATGAGGCCAGCCCTAGCCGGTTTGGCTCAGTGGATAGAGCATCGACCTGTGGACTGAAGGGTCCTGGTTTTGATTCCCATCAAAGGGACATACCTCGGTTCCTTCACTTTCATAATTATCTGTTCCCACAAGTCCTACCTGTTTTGCTATTCCTAAATAGTTCTCTGGGTTGAACCTGAGAAGCCAATAAAAACAAGCCACCTACTGAAGAATGTTCAAAACTCCAATAGAGCCTGTACTATAAGCTATAGCTGCAATCCCATCGAGTCCAATAGCATTGGTAGCTACTAAGAGAGGCAGACTATCGTAATTAGGGAAAAGTCCCTCATTTTGTATAGTTCAAATAGCTCATAAAAGACAAAAGTAAATCTAATGCTGACATTACCATCCTAGAAATTGTCAAAAACTATTTTAGGAGATTTCTCATAACGCATTTCCCCGTATGGAGAGTTTCAATAATCCATACAGCAAAAAACTAACAGCAATCAGAAGGCTCCATGCTGCACCTCCCCCCTACGTAGCCAGGCCCTTCCCTGTGACTGGCTGGCACTGGCAGGACTCTCTGTTCCCAAGTATCCGAGACGCTTCCTGCTTTGCAAACCACAGAGTCTGAGGAGATGCCATGGTGCCCAGGAGAGCTACGAGTCAACATCTCAGAGCGAGGCTCGCTGCTGTGTGAGGCTCCCAGCCAGAGCGGAGCAGCTCCCACCTGGGCCAGCAGGCTTCAGAAGTGAATCTCCGAAACTTACCTGGGCTTGCAGTATAGTCTGTGGTCCTCGTGCTAGCTATATTTAGTTCCTTATTTTACATCTTTATTGTTGAAAGTATTACATATGTCCTCTCTTTTCTCCCATTGACCCCCTCCAGCCTTCACCACACTATCGTCTGTGTCCATGGGTTATGCATGTATGCCTACAAGTTCTTTGGTTGAAAGTAAGTATATTTTTAAATGACAGACCTAAAAATATATAATTTTTTTTTTCATTGTGATATCTTTTCAGAGAACTAATGCCACCTGATGTCCTAGCAAGAGAAAGATTGTTTCAGAACCAGAATCAAGTCCTAAAAAATCGTTCTCCTCTAGCACATGTACCAACAGAGAAATTCCAAAGCCTGAATCTACCCAGACCGGGAGCTCTCCTCTGTTACACAGAGCTTCTGTCTGAAAAAGGGAAAGGTCAGTCACTCATTTATTTTTTATTTATTTTATTTTTTGTATTCTGAGTTGGCCAGAGCACTGCACTAATAGACAGCAAAACGCTGGATTTCATACCCGAAGGCTTCTGGGTTCCCTCTGTTCCGTGGCCACAGAAGGAATCCCTAACTCGAGCCATGTGTCTTATGAATGGTCAAGGCCACAAATCTGTCACCAATATTACAAAAACAACCCCAGTGTCCAACACACCAAATGGGAGCTCAGAAAGATTACCTTCAAGTGCACACAGAAAATTTCTCTACAGATCTATTGGCTGGTCTGCTTTTATTTTTTAAGACAGTGATTGGATTACAGATTTCAATAATTACTTATTTTGGCCTCAATTTCACAATCCTCTTTTCCCTGATACCCCAGAGATTCTAGTTCACAAAATGCAAAATAATACCCTAGCTTCATACAAATTATACAGTTATGCTCTCACCAGCATTCAGTAAAAATATCATTTCAGGCTGGGAAAAAAACAAGTAAATTTTTATTTAACTCTATAACATTTTACAGATATTTCAATTTCTTCCATTTATTGTATTGATAATGTTAAAAATTGATATCAACTACATTCCCAGTTAGCCTTATCACACCTCTATTTAATTCAGAAATGTTGAGGAAGAAAATAAATATATTCAGGAGTTAATACAGTGATATCTTAAACATTATCTCCTTGATCTAAGAATAAAGTATCATTTACCCAATTTCAAGTACTAGAACCAAATTTTGATTACTGTGATGGAAGAATAAAAGAAGTTCGGGTAAATTAGAATCTTTATAAAAGTAGCTTTTTAGTCTAACATTTGCAATAACATGAAGTAGCTTATAATATGATAATCCACAATTTTTATCCAAAAATTACAATGATTCATCATGAGGAAAAACTTAAGGGAAAATCTTATTGCTGCCAAATTAAATGTTTTTAATATTACATCCTTACATCAATAGCCTTAACAACATTTGTGTCATCAGTAAACATTTACTTCTGAGAATTTATACCAAGAAATATCATCAAATTGAGAAAGAAATTACCCAGATTTGTCCAATGGAAAATTATTAATAGAAAAAAATGAAATTAACTAAATGATCAACAATTGGTAAATGGCTAAATAAATTAATAAAAGCAATTAAGTTTTTCTCACAAATACTTATTTATTCTCTCTTACACATCATGCTTGTTCCTGAGGCTATATCTATGAACATGGAGGCAAAAATTATAATCCCTAAAGGTTATTTTTTTTAAATCATGTCACAAATCACTTGTACTAAAGTGAAATGTGTGTAGAATAGTTAGTAAAAAATTATATAATATAAAAGATTGTTTATGAGGCTGAGATGTTTTATTTTCTATACCTAATTTTTTCACAACTATGATTGTGTTATATAAATAATCTTTTTAAAAATGTATCTTTATTGGTGAAAGTATTACAGATGTTCCCTTTTTTTCCCCCCATTGACCCCCCCTCCACTATGCCCACCCCTTCCCCAGGCTTTCATCCCACTATCATCTGTGGGTTATGCACATATGCATATAAGTTTTTTGGTTAATGTCTTCCCACCCACACCTCTTCCCTCTGAGAATCATCATTCTGTTGCACACTTCCTTGTCTCTGGATCTATTTTGTTTGTCAGTTTATTTAGTCCATTAGGTTCTACATTTAAGTGAGATCATGTGATACTTGTCTTTCTTAGAATGCCTTATTTCACTTAGCATAATGCTCTCCAAGTGCCTCCATGCTGTTCCAAAAGGTAAGAGATCCTTCTTTTTTATAGCTGTATAGTATTCCATGGTGTAAGTGTACCACAGCCTTTTTCTCGACTCATCTACTGATGGGCCCTTGAGCTATTTCCAGATCTTAGCTATTGTAAATTGTGCTGCTCTGAACATAAGGGTACATATATTCTTTCTGATTGGTGTTTTAGAAGTCTTAATATCTATTCCTAGAAGTGAGATCACTGGGTCAAAGGGCAGTTCCATTTTTAATTTTTTGAGGAAACCCCATACCGGTTTCCACAGCAGCTGCCCCAGTCTGCATTCCCGCCCGCATGTAGGAGGGTCTCCTGTTCTCCACATTCTCACCAGCACGTGTCGTTTGTTGATTT
Source organism: Myotis yumanensis (assembly GCF_028538775.1). Taxonomy (NCBI): domain Eukaryota; kingdom Metazoa; phylum Chordata; class Mammalia; order Chiroptera; family Vespertilionidae; genus Myotis; species Myotis yumanensis. The sequence goes on from NW_027223759.1 coordinate 7,772,234, forward strand.
GTTCATGGCAGGCATAGAAAAACATTAAAACATCTCAGCCTTCATTCTTCAGTGTTTCTTTCTCCAAACATTGACATGTGATGGAGGACTGCGTCCTGGGAAAGAAATTCACTTCTCTGAAGGGACAAACATGTCAGCGTGAACACTGTGGCCTCCAGTTCTCCAGTCTCAGCCCCACAGCGCACACAGCAGCGCAGGTGTATGAATGTGCTCAGGGGCAGGTTGCCCTGGGCATCTCCTGGGGATCTCCTCAGCCAGGGCAGACATGCCAGATGAATGAGCCCTGAACGTTGAAAACGAGGCTTGAGATCTGCACAGTAAGCACCTCCTCCAAGTTCACATCAGAGAAAAAGAGTCTACGCCAGTGGTCGGCAAACTCATTAGTCAACAGAGTCAAATGTCAACAGTACAACGATTGAAATTTCTTTTGAGAGCCAAATTTTTTAAACTTAAACTATATAAGTAGGTACATTGTTATTAACTTAATTAGGGTACTCCTAAGGCTTAGGAAGAGCCCCACTCAAGGTCCACAGTTTGCGGACCACAGGGCCAAGCAGGACAGTGGAGTATTCCACAGAGCCATTTTCTCCTTGTTCAAGTATAAAGAACTAGCAAAAGAACAACAAAATAACTACCTCCACCCCCCCACACACACACACTAATGAAAAGATTCTAAAACATTAAATAAGGCGGAAACTAATGACTATTCTGAAGAGAAGAATCTTTAGGCAAAGTTTAGCAGCAGAAAACAAAGCTAAATTTTAGAAAGCATCTTTTTTTGTGTTCCTTTATAATTCTTATAAAGGAAGAGATGAAAAGCTGATGAAATGACAATAAGTCATTTTTTTTAAAAAACGCATCTAAATGTAACAGAGTTTAAGGCAATTAAAAGTTTAAAGTTTAAGACAACATTTGCATTATAAGAAATAAAGAGTAAAATCGATGCTGCAAAAACAACTGAATCTGGATTTGGAAGTTAAATGTAAGCAGTTCCTCAAGAATGAAAGAGTCAATGGCAATGCCGAAACCGGTTTGGCTCAGTGGATAGAGCGTCGGCCTGCAGACTGAGAGGTCCCGGGTTCGATTCCGGTCAAGGGCATGTACCTGGGTTGCGGGCACATCCCTGGTGGGGGATGTGCAGGAGGCGGCTGGTCGATGTTTCTCTCTCATCGATGTTTCTGACTCTCTATCTCTCTCCCTTCCTCTCTGTGAAAAATCAATAAAATATATTTAAAAAAAAAAAAGAGTCAATGGCAAAGAGATGGAACACGAGAGCGTTCTTAGCCCAGGAACACGCTGGCACAGCGTGCTCTTCACTTTACAAAGATCACCGTCATTATTGTTCGTGTTCGCATTTAATTAGGAGCCTTCTCATTCTCACCACAGTACTGAGAACTTTCTAACAGATAAATTTCCTTCTATTCCTATCTTGACCAGAGGAATAACCTATTCATGGTCTTCAAGTTGATCATGTACTTTTTCTTCTATGATCCATTTCAGTCATGATTACATTTAGATTTGGTAGGTCTTGTGGACATGCCTGTGGCAGGTGCTTATTCAAGGCAGATCTCTGCAGAGCTGCTTATTGTCTTTTATGACTATTTATGCAATCAGGATTTCTGTATCTTTTGGAGACTCTTGGTAATTTATATTTTCCGGGAAAATGGATTATCTTTAAAAATCTATTCTATATCTTCGGTGCTACTCATTTTTTTGTTGGTTTGTTTTTACTATAATGTTGTTTCTAAGTCAATAGTTCTTAATCATACTTACTAAAAGATTGGTCTACTTTGATTCTTTTCAAAGAACCAGCTTTTTGTCTAAATGGTTAAGTCAACTGTCTTTAAATTTGGTGGTTTGTGTTTCATTTTAATAATTTCTGCTTTTATCTTTATTAACTTCTTCCTCCTACTTTCATTTTTTTTAACTTATTTATTCCTTTTCTTTTCAGCTCCTTCAGTTGAATTGTTGATCCATTGTTATCTTTCTTGTTTCCTAATAAATGAAGTTAAGGTCAATTATTTTCTTCTCAGCAACACTTTTGGCCAAATCACAGAGTTTTATTTATTTATTACTTTTATTTGTAATGCTCCCATCAGGCTTCCTTTTGAAAGAAATTATTTGAATTTTTATTTTCTCTTTAACCCAAGCATTATTTATTGTTTTTTTTTTTAACATTTTAAAGGAGATTGGTATTTTTTATTTTCTTTGTTCCTAATTCCTAATTTTATTGCACTGTGGGCAGACATTATACACAGTATGATTTCTGTTGTGGATAATTTACTTAACATTTTCCTGTGGCCTAGCATAATGGTTAAGAGTGCAGGCTAGTGCATAGAATGGTGTCCCACACTTAGTAAATACCATAAACTCAAGGTCAATTTTTATCTATTTAGCATATACATTTAAATAATAATATATGTACACGATTTATCTAGGTATATTTATTTGTATTGATTGTGTTAGTTAAATTCTAAATCTTTACTTACATTTGTAAACTTGATCATTTGAACTATACTAAACTACCTACTCTGAAATCCTACATTTCTCACATTTCTAACATTTTTCTCTGTATTTAATGCTATGTCACCTGTTACATAAAAATGTATTATTTTCCCTCATATGTACTTGGTGGATTTTATCATTTAATATTCTGTTTTTATAGAATTATACCTACTTTCATTATATTAGCATTCATTTATTTTAAAACTTTCTATGACATTAAAAATATTTGTTTTAAGGAAACTTTTAATAAAGTATGCCACTTTCCTACTGATGTATCTCTTCCAAGTTGCTTACTACATGTATGTGTGTGTGTGCATGCATGTATATGTGTATTCTTCTTTTACCTGAACCAAAAATGTATTAAAATTTAACTTAATCCATTTACAATTATTGTGATCATTGATATGCTAAATTTTTCCTTGATATAATATTTTTTAAGCTTTTCATGGATTCTTGCTATTTCTCTTTTATTGATTTAAAATGACATCTTATATATAATTAAAGAAAATTTGTTAAATTTTAGAAGCTTGGACATTTTGTACATTGTCAACATTCATAATGTCCCTCTTCCCATCCTTCCTAAAAGAGTTCTATTGTCATTGAAGTATTTATTCTCTTTTGCATACACATGAGCATCAAAGCAGGCACATACCCCAGGGAATAATTTATAATTTGTCCGAGTCAAGTGTAGAAGTCTAAACGTGCATGCTAGATTTTATATACGAAGCCTGGTCATGGATAGTACTGCTTTACTTGAATGATAAAAACTGAAACAGTTGTGACTATACATCGGTGTTTTCCATTCCAAATTCATAAGTATTAAGAATTTGTATTCTAATACTAATTTACCAGTTTATTGCTGCTTCTTAACTCCAAATTCGCCCTTTGTTAAGACTCTCTGAGAATATTAAAATGGGCCTTTAACTGTTTTTCCGTTGCCAGTCAGCATGATGCTGAGCGTTGTTAGCAGAAAGCACTGGCAACACGCTGAAAAAGGAGTTTCCTCTCCTGGTTGTGGCCGCTCAGCCCAGCTCCTGGAGCTCAGAATCTTTTTCAACACCCAAAGCCTGGAGTGCATGGTGGCAGGAAACCCAGCCGCCAGCCGAGACCCTGTGTCCTACGGGGGTGGTTTTGTAGTCATGAGCCTCCAGAGAAGCACTACCCCACGGACAGCTTTCCCCAGCGCCTAGGAGGGTAGGTTTCCAGCAAATTCCACCTGTGTGGGACCCCACAGCTTCTCATCTGCCACTCAATTAGCCATGGCCAGGCCCACCCCAGCCAGGTCTGACTCTTAGCCTCCAGGAGGGCAGGGGGAATGGTGTATGGAAACAGAAATGCCATTAAAAACAGAAAAAGAATAGAATTGACAAATAAATCTACAAGTTTATTCTTTGGGAGAATAAACTTGAAGAATAAAGCATAAAATGCATATTTCAAAGTAAGTGAATGAAGAAAAAAGTAAATATATATGCAAAAAGGATAGTAGAAAAGAAGGAATAAAGAAGGAAGGAACGAACGAACCAAAAAAGGAATATGGAAACACATTTTTAAATTAATAAAATTCAACATTTGTCACTAGATAAAATTTAGAAAATAAGAAAAAGGATATTTTCTTCACATGATTAAAAATGCTATCTCAAGCCATTAGTCAACATTACATCTGAATATGAAATAATGGAAGAATTACCTCTGAGTCATAAAACATTGTAAGTTTAAAAATAAAAAGATTACAAAGGAAAAACAGTATGGTCCTGATGTTTTCTATATATTTGTATTTATATGTTTCTACACCACAAATGTGTATATGCATGTATGTATTATATCAGATAGCTAACAAGAAACTAAAACTGTAACCAAGTGTAATTTTTTACTAAATACATTTGGAAAGACAGTTAAAATCCTAATAACTTGATATAGGGGATGGTGTGACAGGACTGGCACTTGCACACGATGCTGGGAATGGAGATGGAGTCCTTTCTGGAATGTAATACAGTAATACGTATTTGGGGTTTTTGCAATATATTTTGACCTAGTAATCCCAGTAGCATGAGGAAATTGGAAAGCTGTCAATTACTCACACATAAAGATATTTCCCACAGCATTGTATAAGAAATCTCAGGCCCCACAAAAATACTCAACAAAAGCGGGAATGTCTATGTCAAGCTATGGTAATGTGAAAAAGGGCTTAGACAGTGGTTCTCAACCTTCTGGCCCTTTAAATACCGTTCCTCATGTTGTGACCCAACCATAAAATTATTTTCATTGCTACTTCATAACTGTAATGTTGCTACTGTTATGAATCGTCATGTAAATATCTGATATGCAGGATGGTCTTAGGCGACCCCTGTGAAAGGGTCGTTTGACCGCCAAAGGGGTCGTGACCCACTGGCTTATGATATACTTTTAAGTGATGAAGAAGATACAAAACTAATCTACAATATGATCCACAGAAAACAAGGAAGAAAGGCGACGCTTGGAAGACTAACTAGGACCTTTGCCTTTATAAGCTACTAACAACCACCCAAAGGTTTATTCTGCCTGAGAAACTGAGCTTCCTTCCAGGGCTTTTGAAATGAAAATCTTCTGACGTCCCAGTGGCGGGGCATATGAAACAAAGCACCTTAAAACGGCAAAACACTAAAGCTGACACCACTTCTCTACTTCGGAAGGATGCTTCTTACTTCTTCGTACACCCTAAATATTCACTCTTCTACTTATTTATTTATGGGCCAAACAGCTACCCTCCTCTGTCTCCTATAGGCTGACAGTGATGGCGAACCTATGACATGCATGTCAGAGGTGACATGCAAACTCATTTTTTTGGTTGATTTTTCTTTGTTAAATGGCATTTAAATATATAAAATAAATATCAAAAATGTAAGTCTTTGTTTTACTATGGTTGCAAATATCAAAAAATTTCTATATGTGACACGGCACCAGAGGTAAGTTAGGGTGTTTCAAAATGCTGACACGCCGAGCTCAAAAGGTTTGCCATCACTGGGCTAGGACCTAGAGTTGGCTAGTTTGCCCAGGAAACAAAGACAAATCAGAGATGACCCAGGATTATAGTCCAGCAAGTTAACTTTGTGATTTACTCAAGCCTCGCCAGAAGTTTAGATGAAGTGTATAAAGAATAGTTAAATATTACTGAAAGTGCTGATTATTCTTAGACATTTCATTTCTTTAAATAGTCCTTAATATGTGTCGTACTTTATGTGCAAAACTTTATCATTGTTGAAATTGGGCTTGTCTGATAACATTTTATTGTTAATGAAAAAATTATAATTTGAAGATTTTATTTTTTATGCTAGTGGAGATTATCTGAATGTTCTATGAGTTGCTGCTTCTATTGATTTTCAGAGAAAGTGGAAGAGGGAAGGAGGGGGGGAGAGGGAAAGAGAAAGAGAGAGAAACATTGATATGAGAGACACATTGTTGCCTCCCGCATGAGCCTGGGAGCTGGGGATTGAACCTGCAACCCAGGTATGTGCCCTTTACCAGGAGTTGAACCCATGACCTTTTGGTGCGTGGGCCAATGTTCTAACCATTGAGCAATGCCAGCCAAGCATAATTTGCAGATTTTATGTATTCCTTTGTAATAATTTCTATAATTGAAACTCAAATGTTCCAGCTATGAAACTATTAAGACTCCTCCTTAATGAAAACAGTTTCTTAATCGAATTGAAAACATAGGAATCAGTAAAAACAGCTTCATTCTAATTAATTTTGCAAACACAAAGACCATTAATACATGGGGTGGCAGAGACTTTGGGTTGTCTTCCAATACCCGCTCTCCTCTTCCCCTCAGTCCTAGAACGCTCGGGGCAGCTCATGGCTGACATCCTCTTGCAGCTAGTGGAGTCATGTCTTCATTCTGGCCGACAGAATATAAGCAGAAGTGGCTGAACACAACTCTCTGGAAGAGTCCGAGGGATGAGAGCGTGCATCCCCCTGCCTTCCCTCCTCCTTCCTGCTGTTGAGAATGTCCATGGGCTGGCCGGGTAGACGGGCTGGCTGAGCCACAAGGTGGAAGCTGGGTGTTAATATATGGCAGAATACAAAACGGGTCGAGTCCGCATCCTCAGTCATTTTGGAGCCAACATATCAACTCTATGCTGCCTACATTTACACGTACACGGGGGAGAGGCACACTCTATCTTTTAACATTTACTGTTGTTTGGGGTCTTCTCTCTCTCGTGAGCAAATCTCGTCTTAACGAATACAAATGGCAAACATCTCAGCCCCTAGCTTCTCCATTCTACTGTCACTCAAATATCATGCCGTTCCTTGCTCAGTGTTGAGAACACCTCTCCACCTCCACAGTCCCAGTTAACTCTATCCTCCCAATACTGTTCAGGAAACCTGCCTGGCATTTGCAGTGCGATCTTGGGTAAATCATGAAATGCTACTGTCCTCAGTTCCTTCGTTTATGAAATGAGTGTGTAAATCTTATCTTGATAACAATAACATCCATTTACATTCTTCTAAGGCGGGTATAATTGGCAAAAGAGTTTCAAAGAAGTTAAGTAAGATTCTCAAGATCACACAGCTTAGTAGCAGAACAGGAATTCAAATGTCTATTCTAAATACCAGGACCTTTCAGACGCACTTCATTATCCTCTAGCCCTTACCTTGGGAATAGTCCCCGGGGTAACCTGTGCCAGACTACCTGTCACTCAGGTGAGCAGTAAGAGTCAGTTACCTCCCTCGGTCCTCCCATGTTGGTGAAATGAGAGCACTGTGCGTTCACTCTCCTCTCCCTCTAACCTTCCATTAGAACCGCTCTGTGAAACAATCATCTGGACAAATTCCATGTTTAAATGAAAATATCATAGAATACAATTTTACCCTTGAAGAATCCCAGGCCCAGTAATTTTTCAACAGATTGAATGCATTAAGCTTTTGTATATACATAGGGCCATGCTAGAAGATATACAAAGTTAATCGGAGAGTAACAATTCCTGTCCTCTAAGAATTTCTAACCTAAAATATACCACAGAGATGTGGGCTCCAATACACAAATTCAAACAAACATCAACATATGAAAAAAGGGAGAACAGTACAACCTTTCAGGCTGTGTTGAACAGAACCAGCCTTAACATACACACACAAATTGGAATACTAATCAGAACCGGCGTGAGCAGGGGGGATGAAAAGTTTGTCTGCAGGAGAAAGGCATCCTCCCATTAACTTCACACACCAGGGTTTCCCCTCACAGAGGCAAATGCCAAGAAAATAGGCTCTCAGATGCAGGGGTGCAAAGGTTTGTTTGCGCAGACTATTTACTCAGCTAAGTGGACCTGTAAAAGTGAAGGTCTTTTTCTTTAAGGCAGGAGAAAAAAGTTTCAAATGATTTTTTTCAGCAAACTTTTTTTAAAGTGTAATATAGAAGCAAAGAGGCAAAGATGTTCTCTCAGGGTTTTCATTTAGAAGCCGATAGGTACTTACAGAGTGAGAAATATATTTAGGAAAGAAAGTCAATAAGGTTCACAGTATAAGGAAACCAACGAGCCAAAACTGTAAGAGGTCTTTACTGTGTGATGGTAATGATTCAGCCGGTCGGTGCTTCTTCCTGGCATTTCCCCTTCTTGAATGAAATCCTCTGGTGCTCATTTCTGGAAGGTCTAAGAGCTCTACTTCCCTTAAGCGGTAGACCTCTGCATTGTTGAAATTGAACACCCTCCACCTCTCTCCCACTCCTCTAATTCCCTTCCTTGAAGCCTGAATTTCTTTTAGAAAAAAAGCTTCTCACAATAAAGTTAAGTCAACTCTGCTCCTCTTCAAAGAGCAGGTTTGATTGCAGCCCCTGGCCAAATCTAGACCCGTGTGTTGATATAGGGTTTTTAAAAAAAACAAACAAACAAAAAAAAAACACTAAAAATAAACAAAATAAAACTCTACCTCCAGTCCCACTTATGAACTTGTGTCTGGCAGATGAATCTGAAACTTACAGTGGGAGAGATTCTGCAGTGACTCTATAGCTGAATACAAAGACAGCCCCACGCTGAGGTGTTCATCTTCACCTGAGTTATTCCTTTCCTTCTATTTCATTCCCAAGACAATGATTCAATCCTTTCTCTACTGAAGTCATTGAAAGAGTGAAATCTGTCTTATCTAAGCAAAAGCAATTTCATCATAGTCCAGTCACATCAATTAGAAGTTAACATATAAAGTAAAATATCAAGAACCTCCCTTTTTTATTAAATTCATTGGGGTGACACTGGTTAATAGGATCGCATAGGTTTCAAGTGTACATTTCTATGATATATGATCTGCATTGTGTGCCCACCATCAAAGTCCAAAGGTCTCCCATCACCATATATTAGGCCCTCTTTACCCTTTACTACCCCCATCCCCTTTCTCTGCTAATCACCATACTGTTATCTGTGTCTATGAGTTTTAGTTTTATAATCCACGTATAAGGGAAATCATATGGTTCTTAGCTTTTTCTGACTTCCTTATTTCGCTTAGCATAATATTCTCAAGGTCCATCTATGGTTTTTCAAATGGCAAGATTTCATTTTTTCTTATGGCTGAATAGTATTCCATAGCATACAGTCCTCTGTTAAAGGACACCTTGGTTGTCTCCATGTCTTGGCCACCGTGAATAATGCTACGATGAACATAGGGGTGCATATATCTTTGTGAATAAACATTTTTTGAGATTTTGGGGTAGATACCCAGAAAGGGAATTACTGGGTCATATGGTAACTCTTAATTTTTTAAGGAACCACCAGACTGAAAAGGCAACCAATCAAATGGGAGGTGATATTTGCAAACAACAGCTCTGACAAGGGGTTAATATACAAAATATATAAAGAACTAATACAACTCAAAACCAAACAATCCAATTAAACAATGGGCATAGGACTTGAACAGACACCTCTCCCAAGAAGACATATAAATGGCCAACAGATGTATAAAAAGATGTTCAATTTCAATAGCTACTAGGGAAATGCAAATCAAAACTAAAATAAGATACCACCTCATACCTGTTACAATGGCTATTATCAATAAAATAGGTAATAACAAGTGCTGGAGAGGTTGTGGAGAAAAATAACCTCCCTTTTGACCAATAAGATTTTTCCTGAATATTCCTGGTGCTCTGAGACAGTCCAGTCCAACATTTTCACTATTCATATACTTATTTATCTATTTATCTTTCTATTTCACAAATAGTATAGACTATACTATACATTTGTTCTTTCGATATTCAACTGAGGCAGACATATTTTGATTGAGCCTTCACACCTCTTACCTCCCGATTAAAATGCAATCTCTTTTATTGGAGGCCATACTTCTCTTCATTACCAAGCACAGAACTCAAACAGTGCCTTATCAATAAATATTTTGTGTATGGAAGACCAGGTGTAAGCTACATGTTATTTTTGGTTTGAAGCCCTATAAAACTAAAATCATTGTATCTTTTTCTCAATTAAAATTTTTGAATTTTTTTTTCTGGTCTCTGGACTGCGATGAGTATCATCCGCCTCTCTACAAGTCAGAAAGAAATTGAATTTCCATCTTTGGGAATTCACCTCCATTTCAGACACTGCCAGATGTGCCGGTTACACATGCCTGCTTTGTGAATGCAATGAGCTCAACTTATTTTATTGACTGCATTGAAACAATGACTAATTTTATTCCAGACTCCACACAGTGCCACAAAACAGTAGCTACCATAATGATATTTTGAGATCTTGAATACTTCAGTGCAAGACTTGCCAACTAGAAATACACCCTCAGTGGCATGGGTTGGCTTGAGACTACTGTTGGAAAGATGAATATCTTCAGTCCTTTAGTCATTCATTTGACATAGGTATATCATTGCTCTGGATACCCCCCAAATACATGACTTTAAGATCAATGAATTTATAATATTTAATTTAAACGCATATGTGACAGGATGAGAAAGTGGCACACTAACCCAGTTGTTACTAAGTGTGCAACACTGAGAACAAAAAGGTTAAGTTGTCACACTCATATTTTCCTCGCAGCATCAGAATATATATGTAGGGCAAATGGTAAACAAAAACTGGCTCTGCCATCCTTAGACCATCACCTACCTCTAGACCAGCCGTGGGCAAACTACGGCCCGCGGGCCGCCGGCCCGTTTGAAATGAAGAAAACTAAAAAAAAAAAAAAAGACCGTACCCTTTTATGTAATGATGTTTACTTTGAATTTATATTAGTTCACACAAACACTCCATCCATGCTTTTGTTCCGACCCTCCGGTCCAGTTTAAGAACCCATTGTGGCCCTCGAGTCAAAAAGTTTGCCCACCCCTGCTCTAGACTATACAAAAGAGAGGAGAAAAATAGATGAAAACAGTTCAATTAATAGGATCCCTGAGGAGCAAGTTGTTGGAGTAGTTCATGTTTTTTTCCCTCTCCTCCTAAAGCTTGGACCAGCTTAGGGAGAAGAAAGAGATTCATGAAAAAGTTTGGCATGAGCCTTCCATGATTTTGATACTGGCAATTGTGCCCTAATTAGAAAAGGTTCGAAAAACTGAAACTGTCTCTAATGGCATAATATGAAAAAAAACCCAGCAGCTACAGTGTGAGAGAACTTTACCTCTACCAGTGATCGACAGAAGGAAAATCCTGGAACAGGGTTGCATTTGAGTCTGATTAAGTCATTAATTCTGAATGTCAGAGCTAGATCATACCCCAAAAAGAGACTGTGTGTTTTGTAACATCAGAAAATGAGTTAAAGAAAGAACTTAGGATGGACTAGCTGAAGAGTTGCCATTTGCTTCAAGGAACAGTGCAAGAAGGATTACATACCTTCAAAGGCTAAACAAATCTCTTTATTCCCACCCCAGGACTCTTTTCTGTATACTAACCTGTACATGTTTAACTATATTATAAAGCCATACTATTCAATATAGCATAGCATTGGCATAAGAACAGACACATAGATCGTGGAACACAATAGAGAGCCCAGAAATAAACCAAGACATATTCTATTGATTTTTTTATATAAAAAATGCTGATAATATACAATGGGGAGAGAACAGTCTCTTCAATAAATGGTGCTGAGAAAACTGAATAGCCACATACAAAAGAATAAAACGAGACCCCTGTCTTATACCATACACAAAAATCAACTCAAAATTAATTGAAGACATGATTGTAGGTCATAAAACTCCTAGCAGAAAATACAGGATGAGCTCCTTCACACTGGTCTTGGCAATATTTCCTTTGGGTTTACCACCAAAAGCTAGAGCAACAAAAGAAATAATAAACAAGAGGGACCACATCAAACCAAAAAGCTTCTCTACAGCAAAGAAGCAACAAAATAATAAAGTAACTTACTGAATGGGAGAAAATATTTGCAAATTACATATTCAATAAGGAATTAATACAAAAATATGTGAGGAAGATATACAACTCGATAGCAAAATATTAACAAAAAAAAGGGCAAATGACCTAAATAAATATTTTAAAAGAAGACATGTAATTGGCCAACAGATACATGAAAAGGTGTGCAACATCACTAATAATCAGGAAAATGCAAATCAAACCCACAATATAACCTCACACCTTTTAAATGGCTATTATGAAAAAGATAAGAATTAACAAGTGTTGGAGAGAATATAGAGAAAGGGAACTTTTATGCAGTGTTGGGGGAGGGGGATGCAAATTGGGGCAGCCACTATGGAAATAAATATGGAAGTTTCTCAAAAAAATGTTAAAAATAGAAATATCATCTGAATCACCAATTTCACTTCTGGGTACTTTCATTTCTGAAGGAAATGAAAACACTAACTCAAAAAAAGATATCTGCAACCCCATGTTTATTGCAGCATTATTTACAATAGCCAAGACGTGGAAGTAACCTTATGGTCCATCAATTGACAAATAAATTTTAAAAGGTGTGATAACACACACACACACACACACACACACACACACTAAAATATCCAGTCATAAAAAAATAAGGAAATCTTGTCATCTGCAAAAACATGGATGGATCTTGAGGGCATTATGCTAAGTAAAATACATCAGCTAGAATTAAAAATACCATATTATCTCACTTATATGTGGAATCTAAAATTTAAAAAAAGAAAAACAAACCAAGCTCTTAGACACAGAAAATGCATTGGTGGCTGTTAGAGGTAGGGGTGGGGGCAGGGGAAGGTTAAATGGGTAAAGGTTGTCAAAAAGTATAAACTTCTAGTTATAAAACAAATAAGTGTGTGTGTGGGTGTAATGTACAGCATGGTGACTATAGTAAATAATACTGTATTATGTATTTGAAAGTGCTAAAGAGTAAATCTTAAAAGTTCTCATCACAGGAAAATCACTTGTAACTGAGTGGTGATGGATGTTAACTTGATTTACCATGGTGATTATTTTGCAAAATATAAAAATATTGAATTATTATGTTATATAGCTGAAACGAATATAAATGGCTGTATGTCAATTATATTTAAATAGAAATAAAAGAAAGGAAGGTGATGAAAAACTTTACTTAACAAATCATCTTTCATAGTGTAAATTAAAAGTAAATTATTTTCATCCCAAATACCCTACTTAAATAGATGAATCGTTGTCTTCATAGCACAATTTCATGTTTCCACTGTGAAGAAATGGAAGCAGTGACCACCATTCACGTTCAATGCACTCCAATTCTGTGACTTGCCCAAAGTCCAACAGACGCTAATCAAGATTCATACTGGAATCCATTTCTCCTGCTTTTTGTCTAAAAATGTCTGACTAAATATGACCACCTTATCTACTTTTGCTTACGTGCGGAGGAATGTTTATAAAAGATACTGATATTGCTGTCTTTGAATTTCATTTAAATGTAAGCCCTGATGTCATGAAAATGTTGAAAATACACTTCTGAAAGGAAAATTGTTTTCAAATTTATTACCTACAAATAACTCATAATATTACCTCTGTATTTCCTACCAAGCAAAGTAAGAGACACTTCTATATGAAAAACCAAGTAACCTTGAAAAGGTTAAATTGTTGGCACAGTTGTTAAGAGTGATATTGAGAAATGTGTGGAAAATGTATAAAACCCAACTAACATTCACATTGTCCTTGCATGGCCACAGCTTTTAAAATTATGAAGTATTCTTTTATTAATGAACTTGGCAATATTTTTTAAATTGCTGCTATTCTGTCAGCAACATGCATTCCTTGCATTATTAATCTCTCTCGCCCCTTCATATCCTTACCAACTATAAAAATACTTGAACAAATAATAGAGCTTAATAAAATTCTTCATTGTGGGATCTCAGAAGAATGTTACATGAGGTCCAAGACAAGAATAAAAACATTTCTTATATTCCAAGGAAAACTGCATTCAGATTAAAGCCAATTTATAGTGGGGTAGTTTATGGAGCTTTTTTTTTTTTTTACTTCAACTTGGTCTTCTCAAGAGCTTGTGAAGGTTACAATGCTTATTCACAAGAGCTCGTAGTTATAAATGGAGAGATATGTCAGAACCAACAAAGCAGTGAAGGTTGCCATGATAATTCTCAAGAGACTCTTGATTATAAATGGAGAGGTATGTCAGAACCAACAAAGCAATCTGCAAATTATTAGGCATATATTCAGTCACGTAGTTATAAAGTACAGCCCTCAGAATTGTGGAGGATGGATGGTGTATTCAAGCGAATTGATTACATAAATCATTTGCTAGCTGAACTCTGATTTCACAGTACACTTATTTTCTCAACTTAAAATTTCTAAACTTCAAAGTATAATGCTTAACAATAAGCAATCACCAAATTAATTCAATTAAAATACAAGTTATTTAAATTTATTTTTTCCACTTTTAACAGATCTATTATTTCTCAGTCCAACACATTTATTGTTCTATACCTCTAGTCACATATCTTTTCCAAGATTTTAATAAGGGTGAGTAATTTGAAAAGGAGGCCAAGAAGCAGACTTAGTCAAAATCCTTGCATTGCACTATTCAGGAGACAAATCCACATCATCAGCAATTCTCTAAAAAAATGAGAACTTCTTAGAATTATACATCCATGAAAAGAACCCAGAACATTGGCAAACAGAAAGAACTCTCCAGCATCTTTCAATGGGTGAACCCTCCAGTCACCAAAGAAGTTGAATAATTTCATATTCCAAAAACCTGGATATTTATACTTGAAACTTGTTTACCTCAAGTTTTCAGCTAAAAAAGGGCAATTATTTTAAAAATTCATATTCCAAATTTTTGTCTATGCTGATTAGATCATCCAGACTCATAAAGTAAAATCAGGGAATCAATAATTCACAAACTAGTGAGTTACAAAGCAATTAGATCATGATTATAAGGAGATGTTGAGGGTCAAATACAAATTGTCAGTCCTCACAACCAATCAGCCAGAAGGTCAATCTCTCCTAGTGATGTGCCCAAACAATCAAGGCTCATTTACAAGAAGAGGACACACACAAGGGACATGCAAAAGCACCCAGCACAGGTGACCAGGGAGACTCTGCCACTGGGTCCCACAGGACACCTACTATATAAGGACACTCTACAAAGACCATAGCAGCTCTACCTAATACATAGAAACTAACAAGGCAGCCAAAATGAGAAGACAAAGAAACATGTCCCAAATGAAAGAACAGAATAAAATTCCAGAAAAAGAACCAAACAAAATGAAGACAAGCAATCTACAAGATGTGAAGTTCAAAACACTGGTTGTAAGAATGTTCAGTGAGGATTTCAACAAAGAGATAAGAAACATAAAAATGGAGATAGAAAGCATTAAAATGAAAGTCAGAAATGAAGAATACAATAACTGATATGAAGAATACATCAGAGGGAATCAACAGATTAGATGAATCAGATGATTGGATCAGCAATTTGGAAGACAAGATAGCAGAAAACACCCAATCAGAACAACAAAAAGAAAAAGAATCCAAAACAATTAAGATAGGATGTATCTCTGGGACAACATCAAGCATACCAACATTCCCATCACAGGGGTACCAGAAGAAGAGAGAGCAAGGAATTGAAAATCTAGTTGGAAAAGAATGACAAAAACATCCCTAACCTGGTGAAGAAAATAGACATACAAACGCAGGAAACAGAGTCCCAGACAAGAATAACCTTAAGAGGCCCACATCAAGAATCATCATAAATAGAAAGCCAAAAGTTAAAGACAAAGAGAGAATCTTAAAAGTGGCAGGAGAAAAGCAGTTAGTTACTACAGGGGAGCTCTTATAAGAGAGCTGATCCCTCAACAGAAACTTTGCAGGACAAAAGGGAATGACACAAAATATTCAAAGTGATAAAAAGCATGGACCTGCAACCAATATTACTCTACACAGCAAAACTATCATTTAGAATTGAAGGACAAATAAAGAGCTTCCCAGACAAGAAAAAGTTAGAGGAGTTCAACACCCAATCAGTATTATAAAAAATGTTAAAGGGAATTTTTTAAGAAAAAGAAGAAAAGAAAGGTAAAAAATATGAATAATAAAATCGCAATACTTACATATCCTATCTAATAAGACAAACATGGTAATTGACTGTACCTTTGCTACACCTCCCATTGGCTAATCAGCGTGATATGTAAATTAACCCAACCAAGATGGCGGCCGGCAGCCACGCAGCTGAAGTGAGCAGGAGACTTGCTTGCTCCAGTGATGGAGGAAGCCAAGGTTCGCCACCTGCCGGGGCCCGGCTCTGAGCTCCAAAAGCAACAAAGTTTCAGTTATAGAAGCTAAACAAACCCCAGATACCTGCTTTCAGTAGGCCGTGGCCACAGAGCTGGAGCAAGTAGGAGCTGGCTCTCAGCTCCAGTGACGGCAACAAAGTTTCAATTTTAGAAGGTAAATAAATCCCAGAATAAAAAAAAAAGAAAAAAGGAGGGGCTGGGAGCTTCAGTTGCCGGCCAGCCTGAAAACGGCCCTCAGCCCCTCATCCAGACTGGCCAGGCACCCCAGTGGGGACCCCCACCCTGAAGGGGGTGTGACCAGCTGCAAACAGCCATCAGCCCCTCACCCAGGCTGGCCAGGCACCCAAGCGGGACACCCACCCTGATCCAGGACACCCTTCAGGGCAAACCAGCCGGCCTCCACCCGTGCACCAGGCCTCTATCCTATATAGTAAAAGGGTAATATGCAAACTGACCCTAACAGCAGAAAGACTGGGAATGACTGGTCACTATGACATACACTGACCACCAGGGGGCAGATGCTCAATGCAGGAGCTGCCCTCTGGTGGTCAGTGTGCTCCCACATGGGGGAGCTCTGCTCAGCCACAGCCAGGCTGATGGCTGCCAGCACAGCGGTTGTGGTGGGAGCCTCTCCTGCCTCCTCAGCAGTGCTAAGGATGTCTGACTGCAGCTTAGGTCTGCTCCCCAATGGCAAGTGGACATCCCCCGAGGGCTGCCAGGCTGCCAGAGGGATATCTGATTGCCAGCTTAGGCCCGACCCCCCAGGGAGCAGGCCTAAGCCAGCAGGTGGTCATCCCCCGAGGGGTCCCAGACTGCGAGAGGGCACAGGCTGGGCTGAGGGACCCCCCCCCCCAAGTGCACAAATTTTTGTGCACCGGGGCCTCTAGTTTATCAATAATTACTTTGAATGTAAATGGATTAAATGCTCCAATCCAAAGACAAAGGGTTGCTGAATGGATAAGAAAACAAGACCTTTACATATGCTGCCTATAAGAGGTGCATTTCAGACACACAGAGACTAAAATAAAGAAATGGAAAAAGATATTTTATGATGGTGGAAACAAAACAAAAAGCTGGGGCTGCAATACTTATGCCAGACAAAGTAGACTTTGAAACAAAGACTATAACAAGAGCAAAAGAAGGACCAAGCAATTGCAATTCTGGGTATTTATCTGAACCCAAAACATTAATTTGAAAATACATCTGCACCCATAGGTTCATTACAGCATTTTTTACAATAGCCAAAATATGGAAGCAAACTAAGTATCCATCAACAGATGAATGGATAAAGAAGTGGTACATATATACAGTGGAATATTAGTCACAAAATATGAAATATGTCCATTTGCAACAACATGGGTAGACCTTGAGGCTATTATGCTAAGTGAAATAAGTCAGATAAAGACAAATAACATATGATTTCACTAATATGTGGAATCTCAAAAACAAAACAAATGAAACAGAAAGAAACTCATAGCTACAGAGAACATTTAGATGGTTGCCAGATGAGAGGGGAGCTGGGGGTGGGTGGGTGAAAAAGGGGAAGGGATTAAGAAGTACAAATTACTAGTTACAAAATAGTCAGGAGCATAGGAAATGTAGCCAATAATATTGTAATAACTGTGTGTTATCCAACGGTTATTAGATTTATTGAGGTGAACACTTCACAAATTATATAAATGCCGAATCACAGTGTTGTCAATCTGAAATTAATATAACATTGTATGTCAACTGTAAATAAAATTACTTATTTATGTATTGGGTATCTGCCATGTCATGGACTGTCTGGGTTCCAAGGAGATGGAGAGAACAAGAAAGACAGGATCTCTGCTCTCATTAACCTAGGGCAGTGGTCGGCAAACTCATTAGTCAACAGAGCCAAATATCAACAGTACGATTGAAATTTCTTTTGAGAGCCAAATTTTTTAAACTTAAACTATATAAGTAGGTACATTGTTATTAACTTAATTAGGGTACTCCTAAGGCTTAGGAAGAGCCACACTCAAGGGGCCAAAGAGCCGCATGTGGCTTGCGAGCCGCAGTTTGCCGACCACAGACCTAGGGTAAATAAGGGAAGCAGTGTGGCTTAAAAAGGGCTTTGTGGTTGATCTCCCCCCACCCCATGAAGGAGGCAGGGTAGTTATCTCTAATCACAGCTTAGAGATTAGAACTCAAAAACCCCCTGAAGAACCACTTGTTCTCCAAGGGTTCAACTTCTTGTGTGGAACAACTTTTACCTGAACAAAATCCATCCATCTCTGAGTTCCAGTTATTGTATATGTCCCTGTAGTTTACCAAGCTTCAAAGCAGATGATTTATAAATGGGTTTACTTTAAGAGCTAGACAGGAATCTATCTATAGAATATTCCTTTTATTTTGAAGGTGAGGAAACTGAGGACCAAGAAGCTGATCAAATTTCAAAGCTAATTGGAGGTAAATGTAGTATGGAAAGCAAGTTCTGCTAAATGTATCAGTCATCTTTCCAGAATACTACCTTGTGCCCAAAAATTTCATGCTTGTGTAGATACCAGGATATTTTCTAAGAACACAACATATCATTCATGCCCTCTCTGGAGAAGAATATTGCTTTATGCAAAGCCTACAATAGCTAGAATCTCCTTTGGAAAGCAGGTGAAAATAAAATTCAACCTGCATTAAATGGAGGTAATGTGCTTCCAAGTTAAAAAAAAAAATACCAATGGAAAAATCATTTCACGTGCATTGAGAAGAATAAAATATTCCTCAAGTTTCAATTATCTGTGAGTCACAGTCATTCCTTAGCCAGCACCTTTGGGGAAATGAATTGTTTCTTTATGTCCTTTGCTTATACATTTTTCTTAGACTTAATGGCTGACCAGTGACCATTTCATTATTGTAAGATGCCTCTTCTCTTTTCCAGAGTCAATTCCTTTCTTTCTGTGTGTGCATGCTTAATTGTAGCAATAGTATTCATAAGACTTATTTAAAGTGCGTAGATGGACTTTTGTTTTCAAGCCCAAAGTGGCTTTGTAGTTGGTTTCCTGACAATATCCCAGTGTCCCAAATATTCTGCTCTTGGTAAGAGACCAGACACATTTTCTAAAATGTGCATCACATTTTTTGCCTTGTTTTATCCCAGTGGTAAATGAAGACTGTGTGTGTCCTAACAAGTCAGTAAGAGAAGAGGAGAATCATGGTTATGTGCACCTCAGATTTATGGCCCAAGGAACTTTTAGCTACAAAGAAATATTTTGGTCTAGAGCAGTGGTTCTCAACCTTCCTAATGCCGCGAACCTTTAATACATTTCCTCATGTTGTGGTGACCCCCAATTTCATTGTTACAAATTGAACATAATTAAAGCACAGTGATTAATCACAAAAACAATATTTAATCATATATATGTGTTTTCCGGTGGTCTTAGGCGACCCCTGTGAAAGGGTCATTCTACCCCCAAAGGGGTCGCGACCCACAGGTTGAGAACCACTGGTCTAGAGAAAGCCCCTATATGTGCTCTTCTATTTGTTGTACTGGTGGCAGTCTATACAATATCAATCTTCCTACCTTTACAGGATAGAAGCGACTCAGAATTGTTTTAACTGCCACCGTGGTTAAGAGCAGAGATGTGGAAACAAGACAACCTGAATTTGAATCCCAGCTTATGTAACTTTGTGCAAAATACTTCACTTTTTATCTCAGGTATCTCAGTTGCTTCATCTTTAAAAAACTAGAGAGTAATTGTTCCTGCCTCATAGGCTTGCTGAGATAATAAAATGTAAATAAAGATTAAGTTATATTTAATTTGGGGCTTTGAATACTGCATGTCACACAGTAAGAACACAAAACAAGTTAACAATTACTATTGGTTCTTATCTTTTCATCGGAAAAGCACTGATATTCACAGGCTTTCTTACATAATCCATGGTTACATGCCTTGTCTTCCACTTGGCTTAAGAGCTTTACAACCTCCAGGACCATCCACCCTCTCTAAGCTACTCATAAAGGGAATAGTATCCTGGAAATGAAAGAGCTATCTGTGATTACTTGGGGGAGGAAAACAGGATCTGGCTCTACTGCTTCTTCCCCTTAATTAGAAAGAAGCAGAACACTTTTCACTATCAAAGAAGCATGGTGCCCCTCAGGCAGAAGAGCTTAATAGCAACAGTAAACAGTAGACCTAACCTTTACTAGATGATAGGGGCTAATCTAAGCACTTAACTCATTAGCATGCTACCAGGCTAGTAGTCCTAGAATCCCCATTTTACAAGTCCCAGGTCACAAACTGAAACTTAGGAGAGCCGGGATTTGAGCCTAGGTGTCTCTGACTCATAGTCTGGCTCTTCATCACTCTATCGCGGGCTCAATCCCCAGTAGGCAGCCCATCATTTCCCTTTCTCTCTCATCATGGGTGTTTCTCGCCCTCCCTCCCTATCCCTTCCTCTCTGAAACCAATAAAAACATATTTTAGAAATTAAAAAATATGTAAAGTTACACAGCTACAGGTCAAACTTGGGTCCACCAAATTCTGAGACTAATACAAAGCTTTTTTTCTTTTTCCCATCAGAATTCTGGATTTTTCTGCCACATTAAGATAAATGTACCGCCCTAACTGGTTTGGCTCAGTGGATAGAGCATCAGCCTGCGGACTGAAAGGCCCCAGGTTCGATTCCGGTCACGGGCATGTACCTTGGTTGCGGGCACATCCCCAGTAGGGGGTGTGCAGGAGGCAGCTGATCAATGTTTCTCTCTCATTGATGTTTCTAACTCCCTCTCCCTCTCCCTTCCTCTCTGTAAAAAAATCAATAAAATATACATTTTTTTAAAAAGATAAATGCACCCCCACCACCAATAAAACACCGTTGCTGGGAGTTTCCGTGCCCTAACTAACCTGAAATGCAGTACTGCCTCCACAGGCCCGAGAACCCAGAGGAAATACGGCGAACTTTCAGGTAACATTTTCACTTTTCCCTCAGGAGAACGCTGTCTGCTGTGCCCTGCGAAGCACTTGCTAATGGCAGGTGGCGTTTAGGACAAGATGGAGCGAAGAGAACGTTAACAATTTACTATAAATGATTTTCAGTGGAAGGGAGAAAAGGAAATGTGCCAGAAGGCTGTGGATCAGAGGTCAACACCTGCTCCTCCCTCCGTGTGCCCACAGGCTGACATGTCATCGCTGGGAAATCAGCCGCCAGGAGACACCGGGCCTGCCTGCGGGCAGCGCCAGGTCTCAGCCCCACCTGCCTGCCACTCCGCGGCCTCTGTTCCTTGAAATGGCTTGTACAGCCCTAACCCTGTCGCAAACCAACGGCTGCGTGTGCCTTTCCTGGGTGCATATCCGAAGGGACTTGTACCGCTCCACTGCTAATGTGCACTCACAGGACTCGGAGAATACAGGAGAGAAATGTCCCTTGTAAAACGCTTACACATGCAGAAAACATTGAATACTGGCTATATCTAGGGGCTGTTGTTTGTTGAGGAAAACTGTCCTGGTGTTCCAGATTCCAGTGGATGACTTCCCTTTATCCAAAGTCCAGTCTCTAATAGCGATGTCTCAAGGCAGGCTTCCCTATGTAGGGCCGCCCTTACCGCCACTGCATGGCTAGGTTCAGCATGGCCCGTCACTAGCTCCCCGGCAAAAGGGCAAAGGGTGAGGCTGGCAGATACATACCCAGTTCCTCTCCCAAACTTGCCAGTTAGGTAGCTTGCCTGTTCTCTTGATAGAGCATATCTGAGGTGATGGGGAGATGCAGCGTCATTCCATTCACAGAGCACAGGCCACACGAAATTAACACTGGGTGGGGAGAGAAGAATTGGCCCCCAAACAGCGCATAGAAGTCTTAGGTTGTTAGGAATGATCTGTCTGCTTTATTGCATTTTCCCATCAGTTTGCTGTTCCCAAGTATGATAATAAGGGATGTATTATGCCAGAGGTAAGCAAACTTTCTGCAGAGGGACAGATAGTAAATAATTTAGGTTTGATGGGCTACAATGTGATCTTTGCTGCAACTATTCAACTCTGCGAATAACAGCATGAGAGCAGCCATAGAAAACACCTATAAATAAGTGAGCATGGCTACTGTTCTCATACAACATAATTTACAAAAACAGGCAGCGACCTGGGTCTGGCCCCTCGGCCATAGAGTGCCCTCTCCTGTATTATATTTGAAATTTGGATATGACATTTAATTAGTAACTAAGCAATATTTTTAAAAAAATTTTTTTTATTGATTTCAGAGAGGAAGGGAGAGGGAGAGAGTTAGAAACAGCAATGATGAGGGAGAATCATTGATTGGCTGCCTCCTGCACACCCACACTGGGGATGGAGCCTGCAACCTGGGCATGTTTCATGACGGGGAATTGAACCGGGACCTCCTGGTTCATAGGTCAATGCTCAATCACTGAGCCATGCAGGCCTGGTAATATTTTAATGATAGATCAAGAACTTCCTATTTTTTTTTTAAATTTTCAAGTCTATAACATTTTTCTAAGCAATACTGTATAAAATTTCAGCAAATATTAGCCAAAAATATATTTAATATATTTTGGACACCATTTGTGAAAAGCAACATTTCTCTAGATATGAGTTTTAAAAATGAGAATGGGAATTAATTAAAACTGAAAATTAAAAGCACTTTTGGCATTTTTATATTCCAAAACTACATATAACAAATTAAAATGATAAGCTCTTTCCACTATATGGAATCATCTCCATATCAAAACATATATTATAAATATAAGTAAATGGAATAATATCCCCTAGCCCAGCCGTGGGCAAACTACGGCCCACGGGCCGGATTCGGCCCATTTGAAATGAATAAAACTAAAAAAAAAAAGACCGTACCCTTTTATGTAATGATGTTTACTTTGAATTTATATTAGTTCACACAAACACTCCATCCATGCTTTTGTTCTGGCCCTCCGGTCCAGTTTAAGAACCCATTGTGGCCCTTGAGTCAAAAAGTTTGCCCACCCCTGCCCTAGCCACATGACCTATACAGGCATCTCATAGTACCAATATAAAAAAATACAGATGTTAAATTTTCTTAATTTAAATTTAGCAAATGGAAGCACATAATAATGCATTATAACAGATACTTTTTATTATGAACCATTAATAGTTAGATTGTTAACAATATCTGAGTAAAATATAATATGAACCAACTGGCATTACCAAGAAAGATTTAAGGTTTAACTTTCATCCCTTTGTCATTTAATTTTCAATCAAAGCATTGCTAAAACATTGCTTTCTGTGACTAATGTGCTAAAACATATATTGAAGGTAAAAGGCATGTCAACCTTGATTTTTCTCACTTTATGACATGGCCTGAATCTTAAAACCTCACAAAGTGCAACTAGATATACTTGTGTAAAAGCCCCACCCGTGATGCCAATGGCAAGATTTCCATGGTAACTTTAATGCTTGAAAAGGAAAAAAAAAAAAAGAACACAGAAGGAGTCTTAAGAAAATTGCACAAAATGAACAAAATAAATTATTAGATTGAACATATGTGGCATAAACAAAATATGGGGTACAGTTATTAAAAATGAATTGCCTTTTAAAAATGAAAGCAAGCATAAATCAGGCATGGAACTTCAAGTTACAGGAAATGTGGTCATCCTAAACTCAGGAGTAAAAGGATCCTAGTACCTCTGATGTCACCAAATTGGGAGCTCATGTACACATCATCATCATCCTTCTAGTGTGGAGGCTCAACTTCCATGTGATTTTTACATCATTAATGAATTAAATGAATAAATATTGAGATACAGTCATTAGATTTACTGCAATAATACCTCATATCTACTGTTTGCATTATACTAGTTCAAATTGTGCATATTGATATTATTGAATAAATTATTTTCTGATCTAGAATAGAAACACAATGTCAATTTCATATGCAGAAGTACATTTAAAAAAATATTTTTATTGCCAGACCAGTGTGACTGAGTGAGTAGTTGAGTGTTGACCTATGACCCAGGAGCTCATGGTTTGATTCCTGGTCAGAGTACATGCTGCGAATTGCAGGCTCGATCCCCAGTGGGATGTGTGCAGGAGGCAGCCAATCAATGATTCTCTTATGATGAATGTTTCTATCTCTCCTTCCCACTCTCTTCCACTCTGAAATCAATAAAATATATATATATTTGAAAAAAATTTATTGCAGCAAATCCTAAGTGTTACATTAAATTTGATATTTTTAAAATAAGTCACTGACATTGGAACAAATTGCAATAAATTAAGTGAGTCTGTGACATCTATAGAACTACCAACACAATTCAATTATTTTATTCTTATACAATTGTGCTTGAGTCATCTAAACTAAAACCAAGTCATGTTTTCTTTTCAAAGGCATTTGTTTGCTGACAGAAGAGTATCTTAGATTTCATTGAATCTATTATGTTAACTCTACTTCATTAAATCCCTACTATCCAATTCTGCCTTTTTCAATGTCTATCTTTCTATTTCCATCAGTTCTGAACATTTAGGTGAATGAATTACATACTCACCACCAAACAGCTTTGGAAAGAGGAGCGACATACAGTCACTGAAGATTCACTTGGCCCACTTCATCATTTTGCCTTAGGTTAGATCTAATAATATAAATGCCCTAAACTGAAAACTGAAATTTGATTTTCAATTGTTCAAGACCTCTAATTCAATATAACCATAAATAACAAGATGTGGTGTCTTCAGAATTATGAGCTAAAATTTGATTCCCAATTGTTGCTTCATTCAACTGATGGATGTATTGAATGCCTACTATGTGAAAAGCACCATCCTTGGCATTAGGGATAGAATAGCCAACAGGAGCTGATTTCCTAGAGAAAAATATCCTACTAATGGTTCACAGTATGATAAAGGTGGGCTTCCTCAGGGTGCTATGGTGTTTAAGTTAAAAAAAAATCTGAATGTAAGTGATGTTAGAAGTCATCTAGTCTAACCCCTTTGTTTTACATGTAAGAAACTAATTATCACAGTGTGTGTGTGTGTGTGTGTGTGTGTGTGTTTCCAGGGTCCTGTAAAAATAAAGAGATACTGTACAAAGCAGGACCTCACTGATGTAATCTACATGTTTGTATATAAGCAGGTATGGGATGGGATGGGATGGTATAAAAAAAAAGCTGCACTTGACTGAAAATCTGGGGAAGGTTTCTATTTGTACCCTGCTAATTTTCAGGGATAAGATATGAGCAATATATTAAGCAGTTTCTTTATATTATAAGTTTAATTCTGTCTCTATCACCTAACTCTCCAAATTGTTGTGAGGACTCAATATAGTGATGAGCACAAAAGTGCTTTGTAAAGTTTAAAGCATAATAAAATATAACATGTGATAGTATGTCATGTAGAAAATCAAGATATAAAGAAAATAATTGATTTAGTTGTGGAGAATTCATTGGATTAACAAAATGTAATGCTTAGTTCCTTATGAATTAAAAGAAAGAATGAAGGTTATTTAATTCTCATCCATTCATTCTTTGTTGTCATGTTTGAGATAAACAAATGGCCAGCTCAATGAAGAGGAAAAGACAATTACCAAATTCAAAAAATGTGTTTCTCTATCTCCTTTCTTTCCCAAGACAGAGCACGGGACTTCCATCCTGATTAGAACAGCTGGCGTATGAGAGTTTACATGCTAGCACTAGCACAAGCGGCACTCACAGTCCCCTCTAAGGAGAGATGCCCCACCCATTGACCTCACTGAGCCAGAGATGCAAGTCGGCAGGTTTGTTCCCGCATAGTCTGTTCCCCCCACCATTCCAGCTCACTGAAAAGCTGGTAAGTGCCAGAGTAAATACAGCCAATCAAACCATGGCTATCCAGATAGGTATGCTATGGCCTAGAATAAGTTATTTTTGAAGAATTTAAACTTTGAGATTTTGGTGGGAGATTGAGATAGTTAACGGTTAGGGACTGAAGCTAGATAGTCCATACGGAGAAACCACCCGCATCAGGGCCATCAGAGCTCATGGGAAGCTGAAGTTATGAGGAAGAAAAGTCCACGCACAAGCCAATCTGTCAGGTAGAGACGAGCACAGGTGTGTGGTGAGGGGCCCCAGGAGGAACAATCCCCGAAGATCAAGAGCAGCCAGTTTCTAAAGTTGACTCTGTTCATGAGTTATAGTCCTATTTGTAGATAATAAATTCCTCAGTTTGGGCTGAGATCCTAAAGTAGCCTGGAAATCTAGGGAAATTTTAAGATTTATTAAATGTGGCAGCCCAGCAATAGTGATTAGAGGTGATGACAGCAGCAGTAGTAACCAGTGGTGGTGTCCAGTGAAATAAGTCAGACAATGAGCCGGCATTAAGGGATTCCACTGATTTCATTACCCAAATCATCACTGGGAAGAAACTGGACTCGTGTACAGTCAAAGGGCCTATTGGAGACTAAAGTGTTTTGGGGAAAATAGCACTTTATAAAATTAGGAGGCTTATCCTACAAGATGTGAGAAATGTGTTGTATTGGATATTTTCAAATCCATCCTCTCAGCTATGCCATTTGCTTCCACTGAGTTTTACTAAGTCAAGAAACTTCTCCATCAATTGGAGTCAGACTCTGCCTGTCTTTTGTTAACTGCTTTGGAAGCCTTAAGAAAAGAAAATGTGAGAACCAGAGAGCATCCCTTACCTCCTGAATTTGTGGAAAAGATTATAATGAATATCAGGGCCAGAGGTGCAAGGATGTCAGGAATAAAAGTACCACTAAACGTATAACATCAACAGGTCTCTCATGCCAAGAATAAGGAAAGAGAGGAGGCCTGAGGCCTGGGATAGGGACATTAGGATAGATTCGCATGTATCTTGAACTAAATACTATTGAATTTCAATGCTGACAAAAGCTATCTCTTTTTTTGCTTGAGGAGAGTAGTCTTCCATTGACTGAAGGACCTATAATGACCATATCTGAAACAGCAACCTCACAACATAATAATATCTGCTCCTGCCTCTCCTTGCTGCTGCCGAGACAGTGACCAGGATGGAATATCAACACAGCTTAAGCAAGTAAATACATTATTTCTTCAGTTTACAGACCCAAGGAATTGCATGTCTCAATGTCTGTGGCAGGAATCTCAATGTGCGAAAGCATACCTTACAGGTGTTGGACTGTGAGGCTGGAGTGTAAGACTAGGCAAGCAGGACTTATTAATATGGGAGCACTCATCCATGACTCAGAGTACAACGGCCTACAAAGATACCTTAGCCAGACCGAATACAGTTTTGTTCACGTCCATCTCATAGCAGGTTCATTGGGTTTTTGTAACTGTGTTGTGGTGTTTTATTGGACTAACTATAAAATTGTGAAAGATATATCTAGTAACTGATAGCATGTTCACATTGGTTCCCTGATCTGTGCAGTAAATTACGTTGTGGTAGAAGGGTTGAATTAAACCATTGCAATTGCTCTTGCTTAAGCAAAATAATACATTATAAGCAAGACTGCATTCTGGGAGGATTTGCAGAGACTAGTACCATAATCAAAAGACGAAGGATACTGTTCCTCATCATATCCCCATGCAGTTCTCCTGGCCGGTCACTATAAAAACTAGAGAGATCATAAGAGAACGATAGCGGGCTGCAGCAAAGTGTAACCAAGTGGTAGATCCAAAAGCAGCTACTGTGAAGAATACGGCATTTTTACTGAAATAGATCAACACCACCTCTGGCAGTTGGTATGCAGCTACTAAACTCTGCTCAATACATTCTTCTCAATTCTCTTCAATAAGGGGATCAAAAGTATTCACTTGTAGATGGGAAGAATCCAATGTGGACAATGGAAAGGAATTAACCAGTGCTCGCTTTGGCAGCACATATACTAAAATCGGGAGGATACAGAGAAGATTAGCATGGTCCCTGTGCAAGGATGCCACGCAAATTCGTGAAGTGTTCCATATTAAAAAAAAAAAGAAAATGAATTAACCATTTTTCAAGAGAGTTGAGCGTATATAAAAAGTACAAGAGACACAATAGAGAAAAGACAAGAGGCTGTTGCAGTAGCATCGGTGATCAGAGCAACTAGAACGCACAAACCTAAGAGGAGGCTAATAATATGATGGGGAAGAAAGTCAAGGAAAAAAGATGAAAATTAGAGCACAGCTTTTAGTAGCCACAATTTATAGAGAGCGTCCTCAATGCTAGGCACTATTTAAATGTTTTACATATGCTAACTGATCTAACACATGCAACAACCCCGTTTTATAGGTAATAAAATTAAAACATGTAGCATTGAAATAACATGCCTAACATGACTCAACTAGCAAGTAACAGACGTCTAATTTAAGTAGCAGATTCCCTAAGCTGACTCACCTACTTGAAAGCCTGACTCTGAAGTTTGCATCCCTAAAACAGCCTCCGACATCTCTTTGTAAATTGTGGTAAAATATACATAACACAAAATTCACCATCTTAACTATTTTTCAGTGTACAGTTCAATGGCATTCAGCGCATTCACATCTTGTACTATCATCATCACTCTCCATCCACAAAACTCTTTGATCTTACAAAAATAAAAGCCAGTACTCATTAAACAATCCCCAATTCCCTTCAGCCCCCCAGCCCTTTGCAACCACCATGCTACTTTTGTCTCTAGGACTTTGACTACTGTAGGCACCGCATGTAAGTGGAATCGCACAGCACTCATCCTTTTTTTACTGGCTTCATTCACTCAGATTCATCCATGTTGTAGCGTCTGTCAGAATTTACTCCCTTTTTAAGGTTAAATAATATTCCACTGTATGTATACACACATTTTGTTGATGCATTTGTCCACTGATGGACATTTGGTTGCTTCAACATTTTGGCTATTCCTATGAACATGGGCGTACAAATATCTCTTTGAGATTCTACTTCCAATGCTTCCAATTTCAGAAGTGAAACTGCTGCATCAGATGGCAATTCTATTTTGAAATTTTTGAAGAACTGTCATATGGGTTTCTATAGTGGCTGTACGATTTAATATGCCCACCGACAGTGCAAAGAGGTTCCCATTTCTCCATATCCCCATCAACACTTGCTATTTTCTGCTTTTTGTTTGTTTTATTCTTTATAATAGCCAGCCTTATAGGTGTGAGATGGCATCTCCTTGTAGTTTTAACTTTTTATTTCCCTAATAATTAATGATGTTCAATATTCGTTTACATGCTTGTTGGCCACTCATAATAAATCTTTGGAGGAATGTCTATCAAAATCCTTTACTCATTTTTTTTTTTTGTGCTGAGTTGTATGAGTTCTTTATGTATTTTGATGCAAATCCTAAATGTGGGAATACTGGAATTATAGAGGAAGTTGTTTAGAGGATTAAACACATATTGTTTTTATCTACTTTAAATACTAAGATCTCTGAACTTGACATCTCACAGTGAGATGGGTAAGACAAGAATGTCACTGTATTTAAATAAAGTAAATTTAACAACTTCTGACTTTGCATTACAGCTGATAATTTTTATCCTAAATAAATTGTGCTCTCTTAAAAAATCAATCTACAGATTTGTCTAGCTATTTACAGACATTCACTTGCCTGGCACCTCATGCTCTATAAAAGAGCAAAGTCCATAATTATTCCAGGAACAGGTGCATGTCATTCTATATAAATTCCAAAAAGACAACACACCCACTAGACTAACAAACTAATTTTCCATTTCCATTTCAAATTGACCATTACTTTGATTGGAGCAATACACTGCTGTGTATTGCACAATACTGCATATAAGCTAACCCCAGGCTTATGCTGTACATTAGCCTACTGTTGATCATTAGCTGCTATGTGTGTATACACACACACACACACCCTAACTACATTCTTGCCATATTCTATTATTTTGACATTTGAGAAGAGAATCTCTAAATTCAAGAGCATAATGTCTGATGACTACTCACCACCTGTATTCTTCTTTATGGCTCGGTCTGTCCCTCTGAGCCCTGAATTATCTGTCTTTCTTTAGCTTGTTCCTCTGTGGAGGCACCTTCATTCCCAATCTCTCCTGTTCTAACAGTAAAATCCCTCTCATGATATGATATCCTCCTCCTCTTATGCCCCTCTCACTTTCCTTCATTTATCGTACACATTTCTCATAATACAAACCTTTTTTTATTCATCTCCAGTCTCTCTCCAATCTGAATTCAAACTGAAATATTTTCTATGAGGCATCACTGGTCTCTACATTACCAAGCCCAATGCATATTTTTAAGTTCTGATCTCAATTATGCTTTCTGTGGCTAGTTGGCTATTTTCTCCGACTGAAACTATACCTTCCCAGAACACAGGTAAGATACTTTTTCTCCCCGCCTATAGAGCCACATTAGAATCAACAAGGAACAGTTTAGGAAATATAGCAAAAGGGGATTATTTGTAGGGTTTTACAAAACAGTTTGTATAGTATCCCTAGGAAGCCAAGGCTAAAAGCCATAGAATGGATTCTTATGAAGAGGCGATGGGGGAGGCGGTGCCTGGGAGAGGATACGGGGTCCTTTCGAGCTGGTGGCATTCTACAATGGAGCCCTCCCTATTTGCGCTTCAGCTGGTTGGGGTGCTCCAACAAGCTTCCTGCTTGATTCGTGCCAACCCCTTGCCCATGCAAACTGCTCAAAGCTCACAATCAGCCTGTGCATCTAGGAAAGAGACCTGTTAGGAAACAACTTAAGATAAAAAGCTCAGCTAGCTCACTATATCTAGCAACTTATTTCTCTATTCACATTTAATCGTGTACAATCAAGAACCACCGTATATTTAAGGATAAAGCAACAATGAGGAAAAAAAAACCAGAAAGACCAAGAGGAACAAACAAAACTCACCCTAGGGAAAGTAAAGAACAAAAGAGAATTTTGAAAGACTGTATAATATCGTTGGAGAGGTTTTATGTATTCTATTCATAAAGCAAAACATAATGTTATAATAATTCCCACAGAACAAGATAGAGCTCTTAAGAACTAAAAGTTTAAAAATGAGGTTAACTTCTAAACATTAAATAACCCAACAGACAACAATAACTTAATGGAAGGATTCGAAGATAAAGGTGCAATTATCCTAAAGAGTATATCACATTTACAAATAGTTGAGAATAAAAGACAGAGATAATACATGAAGGAGTTCATATTCAACTAAAAGAAGTTCTGAAAAGAGAGGACAAAGGAATCTTGAGGAAATAATACAAGGCAATACCCCAGAGCTGAAAAGAGATAAAAATCAGGAAATTTCAAGAATCAACTAAGTACTAAACCAGATGACTGAAAAATATTGACATGTGTAATTTCAAAATACCCAACTGTAGAGAAGTTTCAGAAAGCTTCTAGAGAGAAAGAATTAAGCAGAGATTATTAGTTGATGTTAGAAGGCAACAGAGCAATATCTTGAAAGGTCAGAGGAAAATAATATTGTAGCTGCAATTCCATAGCAAACTAAACAACCAATGAATGATTTACATAAGAGAAAGTCAAGAGATACAATCTAAAGTTGATGGGCCAAGTTATGGGAGTTTAGGTATTATTTAAAGCTATAAAGATAGCTGACATAAGAACTTGAAAAAAATGCCTGGCAGAAAAAAATTTACGGAGAGCAGGCAGAGGGCAAGTTAACTTGAATTTAGCATGTCCAATGCAAGTTGGCTTTTTTATTTTTCAATTACAGCTGACATACGATATTATATTAGTTTCAGGTATACAACAGAGTGATTAGACACTTATATAAGTTAAGAGGTTCCACCCCAATATGGTGTGATCTGGTACCCACCTGACACCATATATGGTTATTACAATATAATTGACTATATTTCCCATGCTGTACTTTAAAATCCCATGACTATTTTTATAACTGCCAATTTGTACTTCTTAATCCCTTTCCTTTCACCCCCAACCCCCCTTCCATCTGGCAACCATCAATTTTTGCTCTGAGTAGATAAAGAAGATATGATACATATATATAATGGACTATGACTCAGCCATAACAAAGAATGGAATCTTGCCATTTGCAACAACATGGATGGACCTAGAGGGTATTATGCTAAATGAAAACACTCCGACAAAAAAAAAGGCAAATACCATATGATTTCACTTACATGTGAATTCTAAAAATACAAATAAGCAAAACAGAAACAATGCAAGTTATTAATAAATGAAACTTGCATTTGATGAATGAAGATGGAGATGCATGCAGGTTACAAACTGTTTAGAACACCTTTCTCTGGGAAGTGAAACTAAAGATGAGGAGCAGAGGGAAGAGTGAGTTAAATGAATTCCTTGCTCTTATTTATTGATTTGCCTGCTGAAATGATCGAGTTTTGTTAGCATGTGCTTCAATCATTACCATCACTGAGACAGCAGGTTCCCAAAGATGGCCACCGTCAATTTTCTTCCTTCCTGCACAGGTGTGCCACCCTCCATCAAGAGGTGCAATGCAGCCCTAGTTGCTTTGGCTCAGTGGATAGAGTATTGGCCTGCTGATTGAAGGGTCCCTGGTTGGATTCCTGTCAAGGGCATGTACCTCAGCTGCAGGCTCCTCCCTGGCCCGGGCCCTGGTTGGGACTCCTGCAGGAGGCAACCAATCGATGTGTTTCTCTCACTTCATTATTTATCTCTGTCTTTCCCTCTCTTTTAAAATCAATGGGAAAATATCCTCGGGTGAGGATTTAAAAAAAAAAAAAAAAGAGGAGCAATGCATTTTTCTACCTCCTGGAATCTGGTGGGCTGTCTGCTTTGGCCAGTAGAACATGGTAGAAAGAATTCTGTGCTAATTCTGGGATAACCTTTAAGAGAACTGATAGTTTCTACTTCCAGTTTCTTGGATTTATAAGGGTTGTCTTTATGAATGGGATTAGTGTCTTTATAAGCTCGCTCTCTCTCTTTGCCATCTGAGGACAGAATAAGAAGATAGCCATGTACATACAGGAAGAGTGCCCTCACCAGACATGGCTCTGCAAACACCCTGATTGTGAACTTCCAGCCTCCAGAACTGTCACAAAATAAATGTCTGTTAAGCCAGCTAGTCTGCCGTCTCTGTTATAGAAGCTGAGAGAGGGCAATACTTAAACCAGGCTAAAGTTCTTATTTTGTTTAACATAAAATGTATACATGCAGTTTCATGCTTAATACTTAGAAAGATAAAACATTTTAAATTTTGGGACATCCAAAGTAAACCATAAGAACGCAACAGGATCTGTACATTTTAAGATATTCAAAGAAATGAAAGGATAATGAATAATCAATCAGTACAGAAAAAAATATAGGAAAACAGAAGGAAATAGAAAAACAAAATAATTTTTAAAAAACTAAAGCCAAAGCCCTGACCAGTTTGGCTCAGTGGATAGAGTGTCCGCCTGTGGACTCAAGAGTCCCAGGTTCAATTCCGGTCAAGGGCATGTACCTTGGCTACAGGCACATACCCAGTGGGGAGTGTGCAGGAGGCAGCTGATCGATGTTTCTCTCTCATCGATGTTTCAAACTCTCTATCCCTCTCCCTTCCTTTCTGTGAAAAATCAATAAAATATATTTTTAAAAAAACAAAAAACCTAAAGCCAAATATCAACAAGTTAATTTTTCTATTAAAAGATAGATGGAGTAGTATATAACTATTAAAATAATTATATTTTATTTTAACTATTAAAATAGATACTGTAGTCCTATCTTATATAATAAAAGGCTAATATGCAAATCGACCAAACAGCAAAACAACCAGTCGCTATGACGCGCACTGACCACCAGGGGGCAGATGCTCAACGCAGGAGCTGCCCCCTAGTGGTCAGTGCGCTCCCACAGGGGGAGCACTGCTCAGCCAGAAGCCGGGCTCACCACTGGCGAGCGCAGCGGCATTGGCAGGAGCCTCTCCCACCTCCTAGGCAGCGCTAAGGACCCCAGGGGGGAGCGGGCCTAAGCCAGTAGCCGGACATCCCCCAAGGGGTCCTGGACTGCCAGAGGGTGCAGGCCAAGCTGAGGGACACCCCCTCCCCTCCCCAGTGCATGAATGTCATGCACTGGGCCTTTAGTATTTAATAACATAGAAAAGTTGGCCTGACATTTTTGTTGTTGTTGTTAATTCTCACCTGTGGATATTTTTCCATTAATTTTTAGAAAGAATGGAAGGAAGGAGAAGAGACACACAGAGAGAAATATCAATGTGAGAGAGATACATTGATTGGTTGTCTCCTGCTCAAGCCCTAACCAAGGTCAGGAATCTAGCCTGCAACTGAGGTACATGCCCTGGACTGGAATCAAATCTGGACCCTTCAGTCCATGGGCTGATGCTCTATCCACTGAGCCAAACTGGCTAGCGCTAGACTGACATATTTTGGGGTGAAAAAAAAAAGCAGGTATACTCTAATACCACTTGCATTGGTGTGTCTACACATAAAAAGAAATTTGTCAGAACAATATGTATTATTATTTTTATTTCTAAGAATGGAATTTTTGAATTCTGTGTTCTACTTCATGTTTATTGTTGATTTTCTGTTAATATGTCTTATAAATAAAGCTATTTTCACATTTAAAGTAACAATACTTTTAAAAAGACTACTACATTAGATGAAAGAAAAATTCAATAATGTGCTATTTATGAAAGACAACATAATAAAACAAGCAAAATTGTTGAAAATAAATAGGCAAAACTGTGTTAGAAAAATTTAATTAAAAATAAAACTATTAATACCAAGTAGAACTTAATGCATTTGTCATTATAAAGCAGGGAAGAAAGTGAATAATAACCAAAAAAAAGTGGAAAGAAGGAATTAGTATGAGAAAAAAGTTCAATTCATTAGAAGACAAAAAATAAAGGGGGCGGATTTTAAACATGGGGATTTTAAAGAAGCAATAAAGGAAACCCAAACATTGGAGAGAGAGAACACAAATGTTCCCGATGAACTCATGAGAGCAGAAGCCCTGCCCGACTGGTGACAGTTGTGTGCTGATGCCTAGAACAATGCCTGTCACACAGTCAGCACTCACTATCAGCCAGGAACAGAACTAAATTCTTATTTGGAGATGGTGTAGGACATACTAAAAGCATAAAAATCAAGCAAATAACTTCAAAGGACTGAACAGAATGAACATAAAAACTACCAGAATCCACTTAGCAAGAGAAGGAAAATCAGAAAAACAAAGACAGAAAGAATTTTATTTTTTACATCTGGAAACTGACAAAAAACTTTATTTTTCTTAATCTGTCAATTATTGTTGACATCCAATATTATTTTATATTAGGTTCAAGAGTACAGAAGGGTGGTTAGACATTTATACAATTTACAACATGATCCCCCTGATAAATTCAAGTACCCATCCAGCACCAAACACAGTTATTACAATATTATTGACTATATTTCCTGTGCTGCACTTCACTTCTCTGTGACTATTTGGTCACTACTAATTTGTACTTCTTAATCCCTTCACCTTTCTCACCCAGCCTCCTCTCTGACAATCATCAATTTGTTCTATGTATTACGAGTTTCCTTTTGTTTAGTTTGTTCATTTAGTTTGTTCTTCAGATTCCATGTATAAGTATAATCAGATGCTATTCATCTTTCTCTTGAGGGACTTATTTCACTTAGCAGGATACCATCTAGGTCCATCCATATTGGTGGGCATTTGGATTGCATTCATATCTTGGCTATTGTGAATAATGCTACAATGAATTTTAAAAATTGGTGTTTTGCATTTCTTTGAATAAATATCCAGAAGTGGAATTGCTGGCTCATATGATAGTTCCATTTTTAATTTTTTTGAGGAACCTCCATAACTGTTTTCCGTAGTGGCTGCACCAATATGCATTCCCACCAACAGTGCATAAAAGTTTCCCTTTTTCCACATCCTCGTCTCCATTTGCTCTTTGTTGATTATTGGTGATAGCCACTGTGACAGGAATGAGGTGATAAATTTGCATTTATCTGATGATTAGTGACCTTGAGCATCTTTTCATGTGTCTACTGGCATCTGCATGTCCTCTTTGGAGAAATGTCTAGTCAGATCTTCTGCTCATTTTTTTTAAATAGGATTGTCTGGTATTTTGGTATTAAGTTGTATGTGTTCTTTATAAATTTTGGATAGTTACCCCTTATTAGGTATATCATAGGAGATTGTCTTCTTCCAATCGATAGGTTATATTTTCATTTTGTTGATAATTTCCTTTGTTGTGTAAAAACTTTTTGTTTGACGTAGTCTCATTTGTTTATTTTGTTTGTTTGTTTCCCTTGCACAAGGAGATATATCCAAAGAAATATTACTAAGAGCAATGTCAGAGACTTTATTACCTATGTTTTCTTCTAGGAGTTTTATAATTTCAGCTCTTACATTTTAAGTCTTTAATCGATTTTGAACTTATTCTTGTGCATGGTGTAAGAAGGTGGTCTAGTTTCATTTCTTTTTCATGTATCTGTCCAGTTTTTCCAACACTATTTATTGAATAGACTGTCTTTACCACATTGTATGTTCTTGTTCTTTTGTCAGAGATTAATTGATCATATGGCTTGAGTTTATTTCTGGCCTCTCTGTTCTGTTCCATCAGTCTATGTGTCTGTTTTTATTCTAGTACCATACCTTTTTGATTACTATAGCCTTGTAGTATAGTTTTTGATATCAGGTAGCATAATATCTCCATTTTTTTTCTTCTTTCTTAAGATTGTTGTGTCTATTCAGGGTCTTTTGTGGTTCCATTTAAATTTTAAAATTATTTGTTCTAGTTCTGTGAAAAATGCCACTGGTATTTTGATAGGGATTGCATTAAATGTACAGATTGCTTTGGGAAGTATGGACATTTTAATTATGTTAATTCTTCCTATCCTTGAGCATGGTATATGCTTCCAGTTGTTTGTATCTTCTTCATTTTCTTTCTTTAACATTTTACAATTTTCTAAATGCACATCTTTTACTTCCTAGGTTAAATTTATTTCTAGGTATTTTTTATGTTATTGTAAATGGGATTGTTTTCTTTTAAAGGGATGTTTTAAATTGTTTTTAAAAACTATCTTTCAAAAAAGATATCAGGCCCTAATAGTTACATGGACAAGTTCCATGTAACTTGGAGGTGGCTGATCGATGTTTCTCTCTCATCGATGTTTCTAACTCTCTATCACTCTCCCTTCCTCTCTGTAAAAAATCAATAAAAATATTTTAAAAAAACATCAAAAGAAAAGAAAATATATTTGTTTAAGCTATTCCAAAACTTAGAAGAAATAGAAAGCTTCCCAATTTATTTTATAGTCTTACATAACTGGCACAAAAATACTGCACACTATTACAAAATAGAAGACTATACTCATGAATACGAATGCATAAATTCTAAATACTATATTTGCAAATTGAATCCAGCAGTGTATTAAAAAAAGAATATACCATGACTAAGTAATTTATTCCAGAATACAAAAATGGCTGAACATTAGACATTCTATTAATGCTGTGCATTCTATTAAAAGGTTAAAGCAGAAAAAGCATTCATTAATTAATAAATGCCCAAAAGTTTTTGATGCCAAAACATGGAAATTCTAAAAGAAAAAAAAAGGTAAGATAAAAATAGAATGATACTGCTTTAACTATATTAAAAAAAAAGAAACCAAAAGTAAAATTCATACTAAATCATAAAAATTAGAGGTACCCATTAGAAAAAGAAAAATTAAAAAGATGTGTTTAATGTTGTACTATTGTTTAAAAAAAAAGTAAAATTAAATGTGGTATACATTGCTGGAAAGAATATCACTTGAAACGGGTGTTTTTTTTCCTTGTAAAAGACTTTTTATAAACTTAAAATTCCCAAAACATCTGTGGTATCATGCCTAAACATCCATTTGACTTTATGCAAATACAGGAAATACAAGTCTAGTTTTTATGTTTTTAAAAATCTCAACAGTAACTTAGTCTATAACTTTAAAATAAATGCATGTATGTCTAGAGTCTACATTTGCTGATGCCAGGCACTCAGTGTGTCCTTTAGAGTCTCTGTTTCCTTGTTAAGTTTTTGTCTGGAAGATCTGTCCAGTGAAATCAGGGGGGTGTTTAAGTCCCCTACTATGACTGTACTGTTGTCAATCTCTCCATTAAAGTCTTCTAGAAGTATATATATAGGTGCTCCTATGTTGGGTGCATATATGTTTACCAGGGTTGTATCTTCTTGTTGGATCAATCCCTTTAGTATTATGCAGTGACCTTTGTTGTCTCTTGTGATGGCCTTCATTCTAAAATCTATTTTGTCGGATATGAGTATAGCTACTCCAGCTTTTTTTCTTTTACATTTTCATGGAAGATTTTTTTTTCCAGCCCTTCACTCTCATCCTGTGTGTGTCTTTTGTTTTTAGGTGGGTCTCATGTAGACAGCATATAGTTGGGTCATGTTTTTGTATCCATTCAGCTACTCTACCCCTTTTGATTGAAGTATTTAGTCCATTTACATTTAGAGTTATTATTAATAGGTTCTTATTTATTGCCATTTTAATTCTGAATGGCTAGGTTTCTCTCTCTGTTTCTTCTTATTATTACAGCAATCCCTTTAGCATTTCTTGTAATGCTAGCTTGATGGTGATGCACTCCTTTAGCCTTTTTTTGTCTGGGAAGCTCTTTATTTGACTGCCTATTTTGAATGATAGCCTTGCTGGATATAGTAATTTTGTTCTCAGATCCTTGCTTCCATTACCTTGAGTACTTCATGCCATTCCCTTTTGGCCTGTAGAGTTTCTGATGAGAAATCAGGTGTCAGCCTTATGGGAACTCCTTTGTGGGTAACAATTTTCTTTTCTCTTGCTGCCTTTAAGATTCTCTCTTTGTCTTTAATTTTTGGCATTTTAATTATGATGTGTCTGGGTGGGCATGGGCCTATTTGGGTTCTACTTCTTTGGGGTTCTCTGTGCCTCCTGAACTTGTGATACTTTTTCCTTTACCAGGTTAAGGAAGTTTTCTGCCATTCTTTCTTCAAACACCTTCTCTATGCCTTTCTCCCTTTCTGCCTCTTCTGGCACACCTGCTATTCTAATATTGTTACATTTCACATTGTCCCACAGCTCCCTTAAGCTGACCTCCTGCTTTTTAATTGTTTTTTCTTTTTGGTCTTCTGATTGAGTGATATTTTCAACTCTGTCTTCTAATTCACTGATTTGATCCTCAGCTTCCCCTAATCTGCTGTGTATTCCTTCCAATGTGCTCTTTATTTTTGTTATGTCATTCTTTATCTCAGATTGTTCTTTTTTCATGCTGTTGAACATCTTTAGCATCATTACTCTGAACTCTGTTTCAGATAAGTTTCTTATCTCTGTTTCATTTATATCTTCTTCTGGAGAATTCTCTAGTTCTTTCATTTGGGGGTTGTTTCTTTGTCTCCTTATTTTGGCTTTCTGTTTGGGTTTGTGAATATGTATTAGGTAGATCCTCTACACCTCTCAATCTCTAATGCAGGACAGTGTTGAAGGCTGTTTCTAACTAATTAGATCAGGCAAAGACTCAAAGCCTCCAGAAAGTGCCTCTGCCTACAGACTGATAGGATTCTGACTTGAATTGCCCCCCCGCCAGGCAATCGTCCTCAGGTGTAGTGAGGGTTTTTTCAATAGGGTGGGGCAGTGGCTTCTGCCTGGAGGTTGTTATTTTTAATCTCTTAAGTGGCCTCAGGGCAAGGTGTTTTCCAATAGGATGTGTCAACTGTCTTCCCCCAAGGCAAATGTCTATGTGGGAAAGATGTCCTCCGCTGTGTGAGGGAATGACTCGGTCCAGGAAACTGGGTGTCTGCCTTCTGAGCTCTATCCCCCGAGTCCCCAGTCCTGGCTTCTGCTCTCACAGCTCCAGTGCACTTCACCCTCCCTCTACCAGAGCACAAGGTGGGTGGCTCCACGGGGAATTTTGTGTGTTGGCCCTTTGAGAGGGTGCCTGAATTTTTAGCTGTTACTCTCTGGTAGACAGCACACCGCTGCTTTTCACAGCCAGATGTTATGTGTACCCTCCTCAGTTTTGGTGCTCTCTTCTGGAGGGCCCAGCCTGGGGATTAGAGCTCAGAGTTCTCAGTGGCAACCCCCCACAGCTGAGATATCTCTCTGGGACTTCAGTTGCTGTCTGTGGGCACCCAGCCAGCCCTTTCCCTCCTCTGCCCCTCCTACCAGTCTCTATGCTGTCTCCACTTTTGGTCCTCAGGTGTCAGGGTTCTCTCCTGCCAGTTTTTCATTGATTATTCAGGAAGTTTTTCTGTATTTTAGTTGTAATACCAGTTTGCTCCTGGGAGCATGTCCGTGCAGCATCCACTAAATCTGCCACCACTTTTTGTTTGTTTGTTTGTTGTTTGTTTTTTAAATCAGTAGAGAGAACAAACTTAAACAGGCTTAAACAATAGAGAATATATTTTCTTACTAAACAGAAAAGGTGGATATTGAAGTAAGGCAAATCTTAAGATCAGAATTGAAAAAATGTTATGGGCGTGGGCCTGTGTCAAATGGAGGAGCTGGGTTGTTTGCTGGTGAGATAGCACCATTCTGTTGAGCCAGGGAGATGTGCAAGTAGAAAAATCAGGTGTAAAGGCCTTGTAGGCTCCATCCTATGCCCTCACCTAACCCCTGAATTTATCTCCAACTGCTAACACTCACATGAATCCTGCCTTCTCTTGGCCTACCTTTCAGCTTATCCAGGAGAATCACCAGTTTTCAAGGCAGAAGGTAAGCTCAAACCATGACTACTATTTACTAGTGCTATGGCCTTGGGAAAATTACTTAACAGAACCAGAGATTCAGTGTCTGCAGGTGTAAGAAGGGATAGCAACCATACTTGACTCTTACGGGCTGTTATAAAACATAAATGGACTAACCAGGTGCTTGGCACTTAGTAAAAAACGCTTACTATAGAAAATACCATTTACCAGATTTCCAAGACTGGGATGCTAATTCTTTACAGGAAAGGCCATCTGAGTGAAAAATATAAACGAAAATTTCCAGGTATCCTGGGGATATCCTAGTAGGAGCTCTGGATACAAATAATGTAAAAACAAGGGAAGAGAGAGAGTAAATCGTGAAGGGACCCTTTGTATGAGAAAGGCTTTTGGACGCAGCGATCAACTGGAGACTCTGAGTTGAGAGATACTTATATGAAACCCCTGAATCCTCCATTCAGGGAAATGCACAGTAAAGATATATGCTTCTCCTCAAGGCTTCTGATGTTCAACTGCAATTCATTTGCAACCAGACACAATTCACAGGCAGACCCACGTGGAACCTGGGGGTGTTAAAGTAAGCTCTCATCGTTTAAAGCTATTATTCTTATTTTATGCCATGGTCATGAATACACAGACGTATGTGTATATTCCTGAAAACTATTTACATATATGGATATGTACTTATTTAAACTTACAGATTCACCAAACTCTATCAGGAAGATGTTTCTTCCTTGTTTGGATCTTGTCTTTCTTTGCTTTACCAGTTTTTCTTACAGCCTTCCCCAAGCCTCAGCCTTCTCTAGTTCTGCTCTGTTCGCATCTAAAGTTAACCTCTTTCGTAAGAAAGGCTGCGCAGGACCCTGATGTCTCTACTCCAGGACACAAATCTAGGGGCCCTTTTGAATACGCTGACCATGAAGCAGCAGGCCTCTGACAAGACTAAGAGAAGAAAACAGAACCCAGAACTGTGTCCACATCACAGAGTTGTAAAGTGCTCAAGGGAGAGGAAATTGTCACAACAGTAGAAGATAAAGTATTCTTTGGTGGCCAGGAAATCAGGGGTAAGAACTACAGGGGAGATGATGGGAGAGGCAAAGTGACATCTACATATTAAAGAAAATAAGCAAGAAGTGTAGTGAGGCTATAATTCCACACTGGGGGTTCTGGTGACAAACCACTCAGATTCTGACTTCATGGTACATGTCACCGCCAGCACCCCTCAGTGGAATTATAGCCTTGCATTACTGAGTTGCTTGTCTGTTATTATGCTCAGAAGAGTTTAAAAAATATGCCCAGTGTTGTTGAAATGAGAAGTGGTGGCAGCCAGGCATAGCTTGCAATCAAGTTCGTCCTGAACATGTTCCAAAAGACCTTTGATGAGCTGAAGTGGCTGCCACATGGCCTTGTTGGTAGGCTGTTTTCAAAGTTCATCTTCCATCAAGTTTCTTCTATTCGTCGCTGGACCCACAATTCTGATAGCCCCTCATTCCCTGCCACTAAGCCAGGGGGCATTAATGACCAACCCCATGGTAATGGCACCAATCCGGGAGCAAATTAACTAATAATCTTGGATCCCAATTTTTGTGAAATGCATGTCCATCACAAAAGTGCCACATGCTTTGAGAACTATGTCTTTGTGAATGGAACAAAGAAAGGTGGGTAATGGGAGAGTTGTGAGGAAAATGAGGAAATTAAGGCTAAAACATATACAGATCAAGTTTAAGTCTTTTGGGAATATTTTCTAAGGGCATGGAAAGTTCTACAATCCTGTGAGCATTTATTTAGGACAATAAATGATAGTCTAGATAGTATCCAGCAAAACGTGTAACCAAATAAAAGTGGCTATCTATAAGTGGCAAGATATAAGACCAAGGGCAATTCTTATCAAATTTAAACCTGAATTGGTACGTCATTCCTCTTCATTCCTCTACCCCTCCCAAATTCTTAGCATAGAGTTCTAAGCATAGTAGTTATGATTTCTTTATTTGTATAAATAGATGGGTGGGTGGATGGATAGATGGATGTTTCAAGTTTATAAGCAGACTTTTTAGCAAGAATAGAACACTGATGGCTCATCTCATAATCAAATGCAAGAGCATCCCCATGGCCTCACCTATGGCAGACCTTACCTCTCCTACAGATCCTGGCATTCACTTCACTGAGTGTCTTGGAAACTTCGGAATAAAGGCCTCCAATCATAGAAGGGACCTGAGTAAAATTCTGGAATTGCTAACATCCTTTACCAACATGTGCCCCCTGTACCCGTCACATTGCAGTGGTCCAAATTAGAAAAAAGCGAGGTGGTAAGACTGCTCGGCTTTCCCGATGAGGACACAGTTTCTGTCCATGCAGGGAAGCCTGGATGTGGGTTTTTTCTTTGTTTTTTGTGTGTTTGTTTGTTTTTCCACAACTAAGGCTGTCTGCGGTTACCAGAAAGATGATTCAAGCAAAGGTTCCATGATGCAAAGTGTCCTAACATCCTACCAAAAACAGGCCACTATACCTTCCATGAGGCTTCTGAAGCCAATGCTACAATAATTTCCCTTTTTCTATTATTTGTGTCAGTTTGGTTTAATATAGTGATGGAAATTAAAGAAGAAATAGGTAAATAGGGGTCAGATTAGGCAAAAGAAGAGGCTAATAACTTGGTACCATTGGCAAATCAGAAAACAAGGCAATCCAGAGAAACTACACAGCTCTTCTTCAAGTTTCTTTTATGTATAATGTGGCCATCCCAGAATTATTATAAACACTGTAAAAATCCACACTTAGTATTTACAAATTTAAAAAATAACTTTCTGTGACACCAGTTTCAGTTGACATTGTTATAAAGAAGCTTTTCAAAGACTTTTGCACTCACTGGTAGAATTTTTTAAGTCAGCAGAACTTCGTGTTCGAAGGCCCCTCTTCTGCCTGTCAGTCAAGAGCCTCACTCCAGAGCCAGACACAAAGCTCTGAAGTCTAGCTACACCATCATTTATGGTCCTGGTTGGCTTGATTCCTATTTCATTTTTTATGTTGCATTTTAAACATAATATTTTTGCATTGTGTTCTGTGATTGCTTTTTCTTAGAATGCAAGAAAACTCTTGATTTTCGTTCAGTGATTACCTTACTCTCTTCTGATCAAAGTTTTTCAAATATTTAAATTTTCTAAGTGGGTGATCAATTCACCTACAAATAAGAAGTTTGGCTCTTCTG